>NC_090935.1:131148473-131459168 GCF_040938575.1 Ambystoma mexicanum | reverse complement strand
TGGTTTTACCAGACGGCCTTAGCAGGAGCCGCAAAAGGTCCAGTGAGCAAATAATGATACCGCAAATTGCAGTAGCGTTATTTACACCTTCCCCATTCCCATTGAGCCCTATGGGGGCTCAAATGGGAATGGGGAAAGGTATTTTCAATGGGGACTTACCGGTCCCACAAAGGTCCGACTAGACTGGTAAGTCCCCATTGAATGAGGGCGGACTCGGTACCGTTATTGGCCCAATTGACATAGAAGCACATGTAATGGCTGCTATATGATTGTTGTGTTATATCAACAACACTGGCAACAAAAGGTAAGCAAACATACACTACTAATGTATGCTTTGGTCAGAAGTTCCTGAAAACATATTGTGGTGTCACTTTCCATTCAGGAGCAGCAGGCCTCTGAAAACACGTGGATTGCACAACCCCTGCTCCTCTCACAGGACTCCTGGTGGGACACCATACTTCACAGGCGCATTGGTCCTGGCATAATCCGAGCGTTACTTATCTCTTGTAACACAGCACAACATTAAGTGATGCAGCAACTGCACACTTATCTCAGGCCCTGTATGCCTCCTGAGGTCTCCCCGAATGTGCTGGTTAAGGTGAGAATCTCCAACCTGCTGAGCCTTCCAACTTAGCTCAAGGGTGTCAGACCATTGCCGAACCCACAAGGCTGCAGACCTGTACCATCCTCACACGATTTGCAGGGGGAGAGGGGTTGAACGCTTACACAGAGCTGCGCTCCTCGGCCCATGCACGGATCAGCAACAAATCCTTATGGGAAGTGGAGTTCCAGAGCCGTCCAGGGCGTCGGCACCACACATCTCCAGAGCTATTTAGCCCATGTTTGGTGGCTCCAGCTGCAGAGGCCCCCATTAAGCCACACCGCTCTCACGTAGTTCCTGATAATGTCATTAGCTGCAGGAGGAGCAAGGCAGATCGTCAGTGTCCATCTGAGCCCTCCCACACCTCGTGACGTAATTCGTTTTGTTAAGCGTCAGTAAAAAGGACCTTACTGGAAGAGAATCCACCCCACTCTGAAGCTGCTCAGTTACTCTTCTTGGATTGGACTGCTGCCAGAAAAAAAAAAAAACGTTTAGCTGGAGCTACTGGCACCCACCGTACCATGAGCTGTAATGGTGAACAGGACTGGTGCAGTGCAGTTTTTCAATGCATTGACTGAAGCACTTTTCTCTGGCCTGTTGAAAAAGTCAGCTATATCTGAAAATGCTAAACAAGGCCATTCAGCTATATTGTGGGGCCGGCGGTGGATGCACGGCCGGCCGGCCTCACAGATCTGATGTTGGGGGCCTAGTATCCTGTCGGGTTGCCGAGGTCGCCCCAACTTATGGTTGATGAAAGACAGGACCCTGATGGCCATGAGGCTACAGGTTGGGTGCTGGGGGCACCATGGATACTGGCAGGGGAAACTAAAAGAGGCCCTGGAAATAATGACTGGGGCCCAAAAGAGCCCCTGGAAAAAAAATTCAAAGTGGCCGCATATGAAAAATTTTCAGTAAGCCCAATGGTGTTCCTATGAGAACATTTGGAAATACCACACAAAAGAGGCCCAGGGTGCAGAGGCCTGTTGTGACATGCAACGTGGCCAGCCCACCTTAAGAGCAGATCCACCTTAAGGGAAGAAGAAGGAAGCCACTGACATGGGGAGGGGGAAGGAAAGGGAAGGCAGAACTCTGTAGAGAGTAATAAAGAGCAGTTGAGTTCCTCCTTGTCTCTGTGTACTTCTGTGGATGGCGTGTGGGGCCTAGAGCACTAGTGCTCACCAGGTGGGAAGCAGAACAGAACCCAACAACTGGCGACAACGGGAAACGATCCACGGAGTGCGTAAACTTGTGACTGCATGCCGGAGCCAAGACTTGAAGGCAGCATGAACCAGAGAAGGGACTGCCGCCTCATCCGCAAGTGCAACAATCCACCGAAGAAGTCGGATGGTGAGGACTGACCCAGAAGCAGTATGGCCCACGAGTGAAGGGGTCAGGCTGATGTGCTAGCTCCCGTGTGAGGAGGCACCTCGGGGCTGAACAGACAGCATCGGCAATGGAGATCGCCTGCCTAGACAGGAACGCGAGGCAACACGAATCCGGGGAGGTGGAGCAGGAGCTCGAGAAGGCGGAATGCAGCACGGAGGTGTGGAAGGCAGGCACACATAGAGTATCAGGAAGTGCAGTGGTGCATCAAGCGGCGTATCACACACACCACGTGATACCAGGAGACGACCTCACTAGAACGCGAGGACCAGGAATGAGGCGAAGCAACAGACACTACGCCCGCCGCAGGTACTATGGCTACAAACGCTCCCCAATAAATTAACTACGCGGAAAGGTCAACCCAACAGACCACACAGGAACACACTGAAGCACGTATGCCTGGCCTTGCAAGGCAACAATTGGGCACGACTGTCACGTCTCCACAGGATTTGACAAAGCTGCTGGATACACCGCAACATGCGCCAGCCTCAAGCTGCCAAACCCACCACAGCACGTGCACCCCAGATTCACGTGACAAGGGAGAAGGGACGCACAGTAAAGCAACAAACCAGGGGTGACACAGGGAGAAAAGCCACATGAGACTCATGGCACACAAAGCAGGAGGCAGACCACTGACAGCATAAGGATCAAGACATAGTTTGGCCTGCTGAGGACCAGGAGTATGACGCCAGGAGAACACAGGAAAGAGATATGAAGCTAAGATACAGCGCAACATGGCAGGAGACAGACGGATTGACAGTGCGGCCATCAGACAACAGGAAAGCAGAAAATCAAGGCACATGTGATGGGGGAGATCCTGATGACCCCGAGGTAATGAGAAAGCGGGAGATGGCAAACGCCAGTCCAGCCCTGGATGCTGGGAGCATCCGAGATGGAGGGTGGCCCGATGGCCCAAAAGGCACCATGCTGATCTGGGGGCCCAGTCCAGCAGGGACCTGCAGGACCGTGATCACATGGTCTGGGACTGAAGGCTCGAAATGAGAGACAGAGTTAGCAGTTCCACTGTTATAGTCAGCAGCCTTTCAATGAGAGACGGAGTTGGCAGTTCCACTGTTATAGTCAGCAGCCTTTCAATGAGAGACGGAGTCGGCAGTTCCACTGTTATAGTCAGCAGCCTTTCAATGAGAGACGGAGTCGGCAGTTCCACTGTTATAGTCAGCAGCCTTTCAATGAGAGACGGAGTCGGCAGTTCCACTGTTATAGTCAGCAGCCTTTCAATGAGAGACGGAGTCGGCAGTTCCACTGTTATAGTCAGCAGCCTTTCAATGAGAGACGGAGTCGGCAGTTCCACTGTTATAGTCAGCAGCCTTTCAATGAGAGACGGAGTCGGCAGTTCCACTGTTATAGTCAGCAGCCTTTCAATGAGAGACGGAGTCGGCAGTTCCACTGTTATAGTCAGCAGCCTTTCAATGAGAGACGGAGTCGGCAGTTCCACTGTTATAGTCAGCAGCCTTTCAATGAGAGACGGAGTCGGCAGTTCAACTGTTATAGTCAGCAGCCTTTCAATGAGAGACGGAGTCGGCAGTTCCACTGTTATAGTCAGCAGCCTTTCAATGAGAGACGGAGTCGGCAGTTCCACTGTTATAGTCAGCAGCCTTTCAATGAGAGACGGAGTCGGCAGTTCCACTGTTATAGTCAGCAGCCTTTCAATGAGAGACGGAGTCGGCAGTTCCACTGTTATAGTCAGCAGCCTTTCAATGAGAGACGGAGTTGGCAGTTCCACTGTTATAGTCAGCAGCCTTTCAATGAGAGACGGAGTCGGCAGTTCCACTGTTATAGTCAGCAGCCTTTCAATGAGAGACGGAGTCGGCAGTTCCACTGTTATAGTCAGCAGCCTTTCAATGAGAGACGGAGTCGGCAGTTCCACTGTGATAGTCAGCAGCCTTTCAATGAGAGACGGAGTTGGCAGTTCCACTGTGATAGTCAGCAGCCTTTCAATGAGAGACGGAGTCGGCAGTTCCACTGTTATAGTCAGCAGCCTTTCTGAGGCGCGTGCATGCAGGAGCCAGGAGCTCCTTTTATTCCGTTGGGCCATGATGCAGTCTTAAACGTTCAATACACTTGGGAGAGGATCACACATAACAAGCCAGTGTGCCGTGATATACATGATAAACGAAGTACATCCGAAAGCTGAAAAACGCGATCCACTGTAAACTATGGATTTACTTACAAATCCTCTTTAAATATTAGCTCCTCCTTAAAGGTTGTTTAGAACTGAAGGGGTTAAATATTATAACAAGCAAGATATGTGTGATCAATGAATGCATCATTTCTGTGTTGCTTTTATATGGATTACATTCCACTCCACAGTATTCTGGTACTGATTATTTTGTTTGAACGTGCAAACAGTAACATACAAGGCACGTTGGCCGTTTTGGGAGGCCTTGTGACGCTCTAGTGCTGCTTTTATGCAAGGCTATGAGCTTTTGGGGTCGATTTTAGGTACCTGTGGTACTGACACATACCCGAAAGTGAGACGATTTTTTGTTGTGCTCATTTTGTTAATGTTAAAGTTATAAGACATTTATACCGTGCACTATTACCACCGGAGTGGTCCCCTGGAGCTCTGGCAGATCTAAAAGGTAAGAGGGTAGGGATGGTTATTAGGGTGTAGCAGGATAAAGGTAGATTGAGATTGGTGATGTCCTGTTGGCAGCTTCAGTTCCGTTAACACCATTCGCTGAGCATGGGTGTAGTTTACGGATTGGTAGACTCCCACGTGATGTTGTGCAACACTATGAGTGGTTTGCTTTGCTGTTGTAGTGTCGTGAAGTGGGTGCAGTTTGCTGTATGAGAGAGTGGTTGCGTTTGTTTAGGGTGTGCGAGGTGTAAGCCGACAGTTGAGTTTTTTTTAGCGGATGAGTTAGTGGGGTTACCTCGTTGTTTCGAGCATCTGTGTTGGGTGTCTCTGCCCTTGCATAGACGTGTTCAATGCACGTGTCCAATGCTGCAATATTCACCCACCAAATGGCGAGGTTGGCAGAGTGAACCAAGGTGGCTAAGTGAGTGTCTCTGTAGCCAGGCGAATGGAAATCTCTCAGATGTAGCCCCCAGCCAGCACGACCCGTTTTCAAGATTTTTTCGCTTCCACCTGGCTCCAAAGTGTGCTTTCTAAAGCGTGTCTCCTGTGGGTAGAGGCATTTCACCTGCCACTCAACACCAGCGCCAAGACAAATTTAACTTGGGGAGGAAGTTAATGTGTGTGTTTATTCTGTTCGAATGGCTTGAAACTGAAATACTAGGATTAGTGATGTGTGAATCTAACCTTGTGTGTGTTTATGTGCACACGCGGTGTGCTTGTAGTCGATGTGTCTGTAGGGAAACGTTGCTGTGGAGTCGTTCAACAGTGTTAAATAATGTTCCGGGGATATGTAGATGCCAGTCTGTGTTTTTACATTTGAAATTACACTTCTTCCTCTCTGTCTTGTTATTGGCATTATAAAAAGTATAACTACCTTGAACTAACTGAATATGACCACGTATACCTTTGGCGTCTGCGATTGTTGAATATTTTTGAGCCCTGTCGTATCTGGATTGTAAGGAACAATAATTACAATTGAATAGGTTCAAGACAAAAGGTGCTCTCGGAATACTCCTGTTTTTTTGTCACCCACTGCATAAAGAAAGAATAAATGTATTCAAGCTCTGTTGTATCTGTTGTAGAATCAATCTCATTCTTTATCTAAGGTTATACAGTTCAATATAAAATGCACGCTTCAGAGTTAACATCAAAGAAAGAGGGAGGTCATTGACCAGGAGTACAGAAAATATTTACAACACACGGGACCAAAAGTTTCTCGGTAAAACAACTTTGTGTGTGCAAGACAAAATCAAATTCAAGTATCATTTGTCATGAAGTTCACATGAGAATAGCAAACATATAAACATTTGGACATTTATAACATCACTTCAACATTTCAACAAAAACAGGTCATTTTCTCTGTGCAAAGCAGCATAAATATACTGCAGTTGGGGATAGTGTGTCTACACCACAGTGTTTCAGCCATTTCTAGGTGTGCTTAATATGCCACATCTGGTATACGGCCTTCATCAGGACGGGGGTCTGTACTGTATGATGTCTGCGCTTCAAGGGGAATGGAGACAGTTGTCAGGGGAGTATTCATGCACCGATTATTTAAAGAAGAATAAATCATGCGCTGTGTAGTATTGAAAACACACACAGCTTACCTATGGGTGTATTAATTCCACAGGTTCTGTTATTTGGAAGTTGTATAAGCCACAAGGGCTAATCTCTGTCTGATCCTATTGTGAAAAAACAGAAAGAATGGGGTTTCTTATTGGTATGGGGATTACCTTCGTAGGGATTGGAAACAACTCGGTCAAGGCGGGTGCCATTTTCATAAAACAGACTCTGACCTCTCAGCTGTAGGTGAAATTTCACTTTTAGATGAGCTTAATTTTTTTTCTTTCAGGTAGCCACGCGGGTAAAAACCTAAATGGAGCGGGAATGTCTAGTCAATATTTTATAGCACTGGAGACACCTCAATGGTTCTAAATGTCTGCTGAGTGCGCGCAAAATGGCCTTACCTGTCAGGGTGCAGGACCTGCTTGCAGTCTGCCGCTGTAGCGTTTGAACCGCTGAGTCATTCTACGATTCACGGAGACCTGGCTGAGGCGTTAGTAACGCTATTGCTAGGACTCCATGATCATTTATACGGCGGCCATCTTAGATGGGGTTGGGTTGCCGCCGATAGTAAAAGGAGCGATAATGTTCCATCAGTCGCTCGGATTGTAAAAAGAATGTATTTACATGGATCCCCATGTCTCCAGGCTCCAAATGTGTGATTTAGACACTGAGTTTGTAACGGTTGCCATGGCAACCGACACTGAGCAACAAGAGGCGTAAATGTTGTATCAATCGCTCGAATTGTACACCAAAAGTATATACATGGGTCCCCAAGGCTATTGGGGTCCAATTGGGTAATTTAGACCCTATGTTAGTAGGGGTTGTCATGGCAACCGACACTGATATGCTGTACGTGTATGCTAAACTGGTACCAGTGAAGTTCTTAAAGCAGCATCACAGCAAAACACAACTAAATAATGCAAAAGGGTCCCATATGGAGTCTAATACAACAAATACACATGTGCGCAATTAACATCTTGCATTGTCAATGATAACTTTGTGTACAGATGCATGGTCAGACGACATTAGGACACATAATTTGTTATGCTCATATATATAGGATCACAATTGTGTTCTATCACCAAGGAATGGGATTTCATAGGAAAGATTTCCACTCCACTGAGATGTTCAGCCCGGCCTGTACAGTATTGAGTTTGTGAACCCAGCGTTGTTCTAGTTGTGTTAGTTTTTTATTCAGGTCTCCACCACGGTTTGCTGGTTTTACCTTTTGAAGGACGAACCATCTCAAATCAGTGTTCTTATAGTTCTTATGGCAGAATGTTCAACTAAGGGCTGTCCGCTACCCTATTCCTAATGCAGGAGCCATGTTCTGAAATACACATTGTTATGGCGCGTATTGTTTTCCCTACGTAAAGGAGGCCGCAGGGGCATTGTATGATATATATAACCCCCTTCGTGTTGCAGTTGGTGAAATCTTGCATTTTCCATTTCACTTTGTCATGTTCGAACGATCTTCTTTGTAAGGCCAGAGGGCAGGCCACACATTGTCCACATTTGTGGTGTCCAACTAACGGGGGTAGGTCCCAGAGGGTGTTGGGTGCTTGCAGGGGTGATTCTATGAAAGTGTGCACCAGTGTGTCCTTGAGATTCCTGTTCTTTTTTAAAGCAAAACATGGCACATTGTTTAGTTTGCCAGGATGTTTGACCAGGTGCCAATTCTTCTTGATGGTCCTCTGGATCAATTGGCTCAGTGGTCCGAAGGTGGTGACGCAGACTATCCTACCTAGATCCTTTTTGGTTTTGTTCTCTAAACAAACTTCTCTCGGTGTATGTCTGGCCCCTTTCTTTGCTTGGCTGATAGATTTCAACTTACCGTACGGACAATTTCTACGTATACGGAGAAACTGCACAAATCTAGACAAATTCCAACAACACGCAGAGGGATTGACCGAATGACTTACAGAAAGAGGCCACCCTAGGAAATCTATCAGCCAAGCAAAGAAAAGGGCCAGACATACACCGAGAGAAGTTTGTAGAATAGGCTCCCAACCAGCAGCCCTAATTTTTTAATCGTATCTGGATTGTAAAACACGTTTAATGACACATTGCTTCATACATTTATTTTTTCTAAGCCTGCGCTCGGGATCAAGGAAGACAAAGTGTGGCATTCCTCTAAAAACATTTTCAAGCCCAAATATTCTACTCGATGACTTAATTCATGTCTGAAATGTCAGGAAGGCCTGTGTGTTACCAACACATTTCCCCAGTGTGTTATTGAATTCTATTACCTTCTGTGGAGTTCATTGCCTGGTGCATGTAAAAGGCAGATGTTACACCAATTGAAGCAACATGTGTGTTACAAAATGTACACAATGCTGTCCTAACAAGTTTCTAAGCCCTACCTTTTTGTCACTGAGAATTGTTTGGTAAATGGCGCTTATAGCTCGTTGGGTGAGCACGCACTGTGGTGCACCTTTTGTCATCAGTGACCTTTTAGCCCTGGTAGAGCATTGCAAGACACAAAACTCATGCACCTTCATTCTAGCCATTCTTTTAAATTTCACCAACTTTCTTAAACTTTGATTGCTTGCTCAACTTGCAGTGCATGTATTCATCATGACCCACTTGAATTGTAAGATGTGATTGTGTGGGTTTAAAATGCATTTATTTCTTCTGGGTTGAAGGATTTCAGATGTTATTGTTTTAATGCTATGTGTGTTTCTGTATTTGGAATATTCGTTTTCTTCCTATTTTTCTTGCAGTGTTTTATGTATTCCCTCTGAGTCCCTTGGCTTTAGAATTACGATCAGGTGTCCTTTCTTTACTTGCATTCCTGTACTTTTGGGGGTGGCCACATGTTGGTAATGCTTTTTGGTGTATCGTTATGTTGTCTCCCGTCTTCAGTGTGTAGTGGAGCAGGTTGATGCCTCTCCTCTGGTCCCCGCTCCCTCATCACCATCCTATTGGAGTAACAGACTAAGAGCTACAATTGATAACCCATGCAACATTCCTATACCGCGTTGAGTGTATGTAAGACGATATGCACTCAAACAGCCATTCAGATTGCACCCTCACGTAGAAACAGAAGGAGGATGCTACCAGGAAGGGTGCCCACTACCAAGATGCCAGAATTTGGCTGTGAGTAATATGGATGAACTCTAAATAAAGTCTGAAGATGATAGAACAATGTCATAAAAGAGCTGGCTGAACAAATGCCGAAACGTATGAAAATACTTAAAACGGACAATGTAATTGAAGCACAAAGAGAAACATGCACCTAAAGACAAATTGTGAATGTAAGAAGATGAAATTACGTGCTGACCAATAACTGTAAATACGCTGTAATGCTGGGTAGAAAAGATACATGTAAGCTTGCTAAAATGACATATACATACAGCGTTTAGGACGGCCATTGGAAGAAAATGGAAAACAGCTTGTGTTAAGAGTCAACCCTGTTACCACAAAAGGCAAGCCTAGGATTGCAAATTTAAGAACTGATGAAGATGCAGTTTTTTCATGCAGAATAAGGCAGTACCTTGGCCTAGGACCAAAAAAGCTCTTTTGAGAGATGGTTGCAATGCACAAAGGTAGTCGAAGGAATGGACCACAAGCACAATAGATATTTCTGCTAAAATTAGGAGAGACATGGACATTTTCAAGTGCCAAGTACTGAACAAGCACAAGGGCAAAAGCATACGTGAGGTGGAGTGAGCAAGTCTCTAAAGGCTGCAGAGTGTAATGATACCCCGTTTAATTAATTCAAATAGTCCTAAATAAGAGGCTGAAATGGACAAAATTGTGGACTCCTCACACATGACTCAGAAGTCAAAAACAAGGGTTATTCATTAAAACCCAGATGGAGATAGTGGTCTGTTCATACCCACTCAATGTTCCAAAACAGTGAGCAGACTACGAGGTCAGCTACATTCAGAAACCATTGGCTAACATTCAGATCAATGAGATACGGTGGACTAATTGGGAAAACCATAAATTAATTGACACATTTCGAGCACCTAGGTTTCGTTTCTACTCACGTGTTGCTAATCAAGCTGAAATCAGCCAACCAATCATAAGGCCTGCCACGCACTGTCACATGCAATGTTGTAGATACTTATCAGCTGCCATATTTTCTGCTAAAATCAGTATACTACGTATGTAGAAGTAGCTCAGGGCATGCCCTACAGACAACCGGCAGCCAATGAGATATTAACACTTATATGATTCTATAAGAAGATATGGTACGCTAATCCAATACTTCTCAGTTGTAGGTTTTGAAAAATGCCACGTAGGATGACATCATAGATGACATATGAAAAAGTATATAAACTCTGTATACACAAGAGGTGGTGTCATTCTGCATGCATCTATTCTGATAGCTGTACAACTCCCTTCTTTCTTTCATTGAGATTAAAGCAGTTTTTAACCATGCGTTTTGGGTCTGTCTGGTTATTTGGTTTAAGAGGTTTATTGTTAATACTATCTAGCGCTTAGAGGACACTTCAAAGTCCTACATCACAAGTGTGTATTCACTAGTCCTCTGTGAACCGATGCCATGCCTCAGAAGCAGCGCCCTGGGAGTAGTGGGTCTCCTCTCTGTGTTTAGATTGAAAGGATGTGCTGCTGAAGTTATCAGTTGTGGTGTATACTGCTGTGATGGGCTGCATCTTTCTTTGCTGAATTTGCTCTATGGTTTTGCAGATGGGATACCTTGTCCTAGCTGTGCTCGTTTATTGCTGCACAACCCTTCATGTGTACTTACCATGACAATACTGGCCTTATTGGACAGAGCCAACACCAGTGTGTACTTCCACTCGCATTACCGGCATGTATTTACACAGTCAACATGGACAGGTGTTCTTACAGTAGCAATACTGAAAATATTGGGCATATCCAACAAGTGTGTGTTCTTACAGTAAACATATTACATATATTGAGGGCACAGGCATCCTGAAAATGCAATGGACAATTCTATGTGCTATTGGCAACCTGGCATCCGCTAGATGTTTTCAGGTGACGCCCTACATAATGATAGTAAAAAGTTGGGCTTTGTAGCCATTTTTTCAGAGAAGGCGAAATTGTAAAATGCCCACTTTAATAAATATTACACCCCTCCATTAAAATGATTCACCAGCCGCCACTAGTAGTCGTATCACTGCGGTCGGAGAACACTTTGTGCACTCTGAGGCCCATGGGCATGTGGCGCTTTACAAAATTAAAATAACTAAATAATAAAATAAATAATGTCCTCCCTTCCAATTCTTGCTCTATGCAGGGCTTTATTGTAGCGTGTGTCATTGGACTCTTCTTGTTTTCTAAGTTCTTTTTACTGGAGGAGGCATTTTTCTTATCCATTTTCTTTTACACAATCATCACAGTACCATTTCTGGGTAAATGAGTACTCTGTCTAATAAATACCAGACCATGCCGCACCTGCCAAGGCATACCATATCAAATCATACCATACCATACCATGCTATAGCATTCCATGGCAAACCATACCATACAATACAATATCATACCATGCCATGCCAAGGCATACCATTTCAAATCATACCATACCATATCATGCTATACCATGCCAGGGCATACCATATAATATCATAATATTCCACGCTATACTATGCCAGGCCATACCATACCGTACCATTCAATACGATATCATAGCATGCCATACCATGCCAGGGCACACCATATCAAATTATACCATACCATGCTATACCATGCCAGGGCATACCATACCATACAATACCATATCATACCATGTCATGCCAGGGCATAGCATTTTAAATCATACCATACCAAGCTATACCATGACAGGGCATACCGTATATACCATATCATGCAATGCCATATCATACCATGCCATACCATGCCAGGGCATACCATACCATACAATACCATATCATACCATGTTATACCATGCCAGGGCATACCATGCCATACAATACAATATCAAATCATACCATACCATACCATGCTATACCATGCCAGGGCATACCATACCATACAATACCATATCATACCATGTCATGCCAGGGCATAGCATTTTAAATCATACCATACCATACCATGCTATACCATGACAGGGCATACCGTATATACCATATCATGCAATGCCATATCATACCATGCCATACCATGCCAGGGCATACCATACCATACAATACCATATCATATCATGTTATACCATGCCAGGGCATACCATGCCATACAATACAATATCATATCATACCATACCATACCATGCCAGGGCATACCATATCAAATTATACAATGCCAAACCATGCTATACTATGCCAGGCATACCATGCCATACAATACAATGCCATATCATACCATGCCATAGCATCCCACGGCATACCATATCAAATCATACAAGGCACACCATGCTATACCAGGGCATACCATATCAAATCATACCATACAGTACCATGCTATATCATGCCAGGGCATACCATTCTGAAAGCATGTTGATAAAACTGTCAAACACAATCAAAGAATGGCGAAATCAATGAAAACAGTTGCCAATTGAGACTTACTTAGTGGCAAAATAATTGCCAGAAGACGTTCAATCGCAGCCAGGGTCATGTAACACTATGGCTAGATCACAGATGGTGTCTGATAGATTTTACAATGGAGACCAATCATTTGAAAGTATGTTCTCACAGTGGTACCATATATGCATCGATGTTTCACTGATCATGCTTAGTTTGTTGTAAAATGATAGTCAGTGTGGTGGTTCAATCTTCCAATAACAATTTGCTGCACAGACTCGAATGCATTTCCACAAAGAGACTTTTTGGGACATATCGCCTTGCCTCTCTCCGAGTGGGCCTGGCCTCTGAACTTTATGATCTATTGTGGTCCTTGTCTTCTTGCCTTGCATTTTTCCCGTGAAGTATTGAACTGTGTTGATTTTGTAACCTCTCTCCCATCCTAACTGATATTAGAGTGCCAGCTAGGTTGAGGCATACACCTCTGTCTGCAAATAAGTGATGCCGGTAGAACCTAGACTTGTCGAAATATTGTTATGGGGATTGATCGTTTCTTCTTCGTAGAGTAATTGTGATTGAAGTGTTTGCCGTGATAAGTGCCTTAGTGTTTTCCATAGATGGTACGTTATAAATAAATACCTTAATATCTTTACACTGAGCCTCGTTGCGTGTTTTGCTTGTCTTACTGTGAAGAATTGCCCTATATTGTATACTCCACATACTGCTTAACTCTTCTTGAGAGAAGTCTGACTGCTCAGCCACAGCTACCAAGTGAATCTGTGTGGTACAGACTGCTACCAAGTGGGTTTACTGCCAAACACCTGTAGTCCTAAATCTTTTGCAGTGGTCCCAGAGGGAACTGCACAGGTTTCCACCTAACACATGGACACACACACCACCGGACAGTCATGTCTACCTCCCGTCACAGTGGATTCATGGACAACTAGGCTGCATCAGTCAATTCACGCATCCTGATGGTCATGTGTCATGCATCCATGCCGTTTTCCAGTCACACACACACTACCCAGACACACGCACGTGTACACCATGCATGACTATGACGGTGACATCAGCATCCATGTCTCACACCCCAAACATGGCCAAGTCCAGACACAGGCATGCAAACATATGTGCGTCAGCGCATGCTGGTGCACATCATGCATTGCAACACAGACACCATTGATGTGGAACTGGCTTGAGTGGGCTCACATGCAGCAATGTCATGGCCCTGCATACAGACATACATATATGGGGCATGCTAGACATAAGGCCAAGGTTCACACTCCTGCCATCCCTCAACATGCAGTACGCTGGACAAGAACACATGGACACTTGCCACTCGACTCCAGACGGGTCTGCAACTCGAGGACCTGGTGGTAAAGCGCTGGGTGTGTGTGCTCCAGGACCAGCATCTGGATTTTGGTCAACTGGTCCCAGCCTGGTCCTTGTTGTGAGACCTGGACCGGAAGTCCGTTCCATCGTTTCAGGACATGCTTGTAGTCGTGGGATGCCACCACCTCCACATTGATGGCATACACAATGTCCGACCAGATCCTCCTCCGTCCTTCCTTGTCGAGGGATGATGTCAAGAAGAGGGCATCAGGACTTGTTCCACCAGGATGCCAACTTCATTTGCAGTGAAGCTGTCAGCCCTCTGCCTCTCTGCCGGTGTTTGGTCCGACATGGCAACGCCCGAGGCAGGTGTGGGTGGGCAACTGGGTCCTGTGGCTAGGCTGTGGAGCGATGGTACACCTGTTGGGAGTCTTCTGGGTCAGCGGAGGTGGTCTCAGGAACAGTATCCCTGGCAATGGCTTCTGTGCAGGCACCAAATAGCAGGGCACATTGGCAGCAGGCAGGCTGGCAGCAGCAGATAGCTCGTAGGAGGCTGCTCAGGGCTCTGGGGGGCAGGTAAATGGACTTCTGGCAGGAGCGTGGTCTTCTGTGTGTTGTCGCGTGACCAGCTTGATGCAGAGTGAGTCCTCACTTGATAAAACAGCACATAAGCGTGGAATTCGAGGAAAGGCCTTTATTGCTTAAGCGCGTAAGTGACATGAGGTGCGCGGGTGTTGCCTTCGGCAGGGGTTAAAGGTCTGCGCGAGTAAGCTGTTCGCTGTATGTGCTTTTCGTGGAGACCGACCGCGTGTGCTTCTTGTTCTTGTGGGTACACACGCGATTACTTCACAACGCTTAAAGTTCATACTTCTTGTTTTGCCGAGGGAGTTGCCTACGTGCACACGTGCATGTGTTTTTCTTTTCCACACAAGGAAGACAGTGAGTTGCGCATGCTTATTTTTCCCACTATGGTTGACCCTGTGTGTCACTCACCCATTTTTGAGGTCAGAGTAGCCCGCGTGTTCCACGCATACATGTGCTACTGGGGGTTGCGTGCATGTTTATTATTTTTTTTTGGGGTGCCTGAGCATTGCATCACCTGTCTTTTCTTACCAGGGGTCACAGACAGCCTTGCAGGAGCACAGTGGTGCGTCCAACATCACGTACCCTGCCCCCTTTGCCCCAACTGCCCAGGACAATTGTTGTGTGCACCTCCCATTGGCAATATACCATCTGTGCCATGGTTGGGAGGCCACCAAAAGGGAAGGGCGGCAAAGCTGGGTGACCTCTCAGGGCTGGGCGTGGCGGGGCACGTGACCGGGGTGGCCAGGGAGTCCAGGGAGTCCTGAGGGGCCAAGGTGGACACAGAGGGGGACGTGGCCAGGGTCAGGATGTCCACCAACTTGCTGGGACAGCCATGCCACCACCCCAAGCGGCTCAGGGAGATGCCGCTGCTGCAGTCATCCCTGGCGCACATCTGACTCCACAGCCAGTGTAATCTGCTGGCATGGGCCACCAGCTGGTGGAAGCTGCAGGTGCAGCTTTGGCAACCACCACCCAGGCTTGGGGTCAGCCAGCACAGGCTGCCTGGGCACAGGACTCCCAGGCAGATTTTCAGGTGAGGAAGGCCAAGCCAAGTGGTAGTTGTGACCAAGGCACATGTATCTGGGGGCAGTGTTGACATCTGCTGCCGCGAGCAGCCAGGTGGTGGGAGCTGCATGGTCTGATGCAGCTAACACCACCCCGGCAGTGAGTCTGCCAGCCAGGACTGTGTCCGTCACAGCCCTTGGCACTGAGGCAGTTGTGCTGCTGGGTCCTGGCAACAGCATCCATCAGCCAATCACACTATCCAGCCCTTCTGTCCTCATGCCAATTCCTACTCCCATTGGCCAGTCCACCATCACCACTGCCCCTACTGACCAGAGCAGCATTTGCCTCTCAGGGTCCGCACAACAAGCCAAGAGGAGCAAGTGTGACACACATGCACCCTACACATGCACACATGTTCAGGTCACCAACCATCCACAAGTGGTGGTTGTGGGGTGGTAGGCCACAAACATCCCTCGGTGCTCCAGGCCATCCTGTCCAAGCCTGCCTCTGGGTACAGCTCTGAGGATCTTTCTGACTCTGATGTTGAATTAGATGCTCATGAATCCATGCCATCGACGGTGGGTGATTCTGCAATGGATTCTGTTCTGTCCGCCACACCTGCAGTGGGGGTCGACCCCTGAAGGGGCCATTCAGTGTTGGAATGTCGGCCTGTGGTGGTTATGGGTGCAGAGTCACACTCCACATCAGTTGCTCCTGTTCCTGGGGCAGCAGATCGACAGAGGAACACAGTCCTGCAGCCACAGGCTGTGCCAGCACAGCAAAGTGCACATCTCCGTGGGCCCAACAGGTGTGGTGTCCAGCAATGCGGTGGCTGTGCTCCACTGGGGAACACTGGGTGGGAGAATGCCATGTATGCCATTGCATAGCAACAAGGTGGAGCAATTGAGATGTTGGCTGAAGGCATGGAACATGTGGCTGATTCCATTCTCCCCCTGATAGGCAGGTGGAGCTCCAGTAGCTGGCAACGCAGTCCACATGCTGCTCACTCAGGCTGGGCACGGCAGCGTCCAACAGGGCCCGCTGGGCTGAACTGGTGGCTCTGCGCTCAGCTATCGCTGCTGAGGCACAGGCCCACAAGGAAGCCCTGAGGGAAGATAACACCTCCCTCAGAACTACTCTGGCTGCTATCATTATGGGCCAGGAGACACGGGCAGAACAGAGGATGGAGCAGCTGGAAAGCACCCTCTCGGCTCAACTCCATGCAAGCCGGGAGGAGGTCCATCTGTCACGTGAGGCGTCCCTGGCAGAACTCTTTGTAACACATGCGTCCTTTAAGGATGAACTCTGTGTTACACGTGAGGTGGTGCATGGGGACCTCCGTGCCATATTCATGCAGAACCAGGCTCACCAGGCCCGCATGCTTGCTGCCGTGGAGGGGCTTGTTGGGGCTATTCCTGGTCAGGCACCTGTGCCACGTGTACCTCCTAATGTACAACCAGGGGGTGACGATGACGACAACCTATCTCTCACTCAGGTCTGGCCGTGAAAACCATGAGCCCATGGAGGAATTTTATTTTTAGTCTCAACATCTACACACGTGCGTGGTGAGGTGCATCCTGAACCTCCCCCCTCCTGGGTGCGCCCCCCCCAGGTCGACTATGACCATTTTTATTTTTTGTCTATTGTGCATTTATGTTGCAGTGTGGTGCTATGTGGCATCCGATGGCATCCACTGTGTGTTACGGCTTGGCCCATACAGGCTTGTCTCGTGTTTGTGTTTGTGGCTTGGGGTCCAGACACATATGCCACTCCTGCTTCCCCTTTCCATGGGCTTGTAAAGATGGCACCATGTTACAGTAACTTACACAGAGGCATTGGACTTCCGTCATATCTGTGGCCAGTCTTAAGTCCAACTTGTGTATACACCCCTAGTGGGGATTCATGCTGGTTTCTCCAGTGCATGGTTGGACTGCATTTTGGTGAGTATATTGTTGACTGTGCATGATTTCATTTTTCAAATTCATATATTGCCTTGACTCTATCCATTATTGTTGCACTTCATGCTGTATGCAGTTCCATGCCCCCTTTAGCTGTCGAAGCCACTCTCATGATGGTAGGGGGACGTGTGATGGCATGTCACATTGAGGCACTTGTGCTATGGTGTTTACTCACTGTCTGACATTGTCACGGTTGGGTCCTGTGTTCATGATGTGTTATGCTGGTAAATATTAGTCCTGTGTTGGCTTTGCTTATGATGTGTCACAGGACCAGCAATATGTTTCCGTTGCAGATGTGTCCACAACAGAGTGGTTCACATGGAAAATGTATGCTACACTTGGCTTCATGCATTTCCTATGCTAACATGCATTGAATCGCCCTGCAAACACACCCCCACAACACACACAGCACACCCCCACCCCAACATCCACCCACCCACACACTACTTGCCTTCTGAGACATGCTGTGTCCCTGCTGCACATGTTCACATTGACTTTTGTGATCATGAACTGGCACCGCTGGCTCATTTTTTTCATATGTTTTTTTATGCAGCTGCAGGGATTTCCAGGCCGCTGACACCACTCACTGTACTGTGTGGTGTAGTGAGCGGAGTATTGTGGGGGACAACCCCACAGCACCCGCATTTTCTTTTCTTTTTTGGGGTTCCCTGTAATGCATGCAACCAAAGGTTCGAGGTTTTGTTGTTCAGACCTTTGGTGGCATGCATTTAGGTACTTTTAGTATAGGTTGGATGTTTTTGCTTACACTTTTCTTCAGAGTCCGTGTCTGAGGGGTTTGTCTGTGGCCTGTAACAGTTTGTCTTGTGACAACTGTGTCATGTGTGTTGATATTTTTATTGAGGTTTTCACATTGCATGCCATGGCATGGTGTGTGGGGTTGGTGACATGGGGTTGAGGGAGGTTTAGGTGACATTTGGATGTGCTATTTTGCATGGGTGGGGTGGAATCTGGAGCTTGCATGTGTGCCTTTTGGTCACACGGGATTGTGTTTGTTTAAGTGGCTAGGGATGCACACAATGCTAAAATTTCAAGGACACATTCTCAGGGTGTTAATGTTATGACAGTTGACTGTCCCTTTGTCGTCATCGATTGTCACCTGGAATGTGCAAGGCCTGTGTGCTCTCCGCAGGTGGGGGGGTAGTTTAGGTGAAAAATGTAGCCACAAGCTGGGGACGGGCTGCCTCACCACGTGCCCTTTCCCCTCCCATGCACAGCGGCTGTGTGTGTGGTTAGGGATGTGGGGGATCAACCATGTCCACCGGTATGCCCCGCCGGGTTGCAACATTGTGCAGGACACATGCTGTCACAATGATCCTGCACACTACTGGGGGAGCATATAGTAGCTACCCACCAGAGCGGTCACGGGAGCGGAAAAATGACTTGAGAACTCTGAATGTGCTCTCCACTATGCCCTGGGTTGCAATATGGGTTGTGTTGTATCTTACCTGGGATGGTGTGGTGGGGTTCCATATTGGCGTCATAATGTGGGTGCTCAGAGGGTAGGCACTGTCCCCTGGGGAGGCGATAATGGTTGTCATTAGTTGGGTTTGTGTATTTGTCTGTGTGTGACATGCATGCATGTGCACAGGCATTTGTACTCACCAATGAGCCATGTGTTGCCATGCCTCCCAGCTTCCAGGCCCCGGTGTAGGGCTGACATTCTGAATATGAAACAGTCATGGATGAACCCAGGATAGTTTGCATAGACAGAGGTGATGATTCCCTTGGCATCGCATGAAACCTGCACGTTGATGGAATGCCAGTGCTTGCGGTTGCGATAGATGTACTCAGTGCCCTAGGTGGGTGTAGGGCCACATGGGTACAATCAATGTCACCGAGCACTTTGGGGAAGTGTGCCACAAAGTGAAAGTCCTAGACCAGCACCTGCCTTTCTGCCTGCAGACTGAGGGGCATGTAGTCATGATTGCCAACACCTGGTGTAGGCAGCGTGAATGCGTGGCCTGTGAGACGCCCCCAACTATGGCAGTTGTCCGCTGAAATGACCCAGTAGCCAAAAAATGCAGGACATTGAGCACCTTTTCCAAGGGGTTCAGTGCTTGGGAGCACAAGTGGGTGATGTGAGGTCATCCTCCCACTCAGTGACCAGGTCTAGGATGAAATGAGGTGGAAACCTATACCTGCCATAGACCTGGCATCAGGCATCCCAAAAAGGCTGGTCCTGGGTAAGAAAATGCGGGGCCTAGCTATCCTCCTCCTCCTGCGGTGTCCCACGATCACTGGGACATTCATCGTAGCTGTATATGCTAGCTTGATGTATTTGTGCACGCTTTTATGCTGCGCCGGGCGGCTTCCGCCTGCTTTCGCGTAGCGGACGTGTTTCCGGCTTTGTGCATATTTAGGCATGTACTGGTTTGGCCTGTTCAATTCCATGAATATGTGTTGTTATATTGTGTGTGGGTGTTGCAAGGGTTTCACTGCTGTATTTCCCCTATTCCGCCCACATTTTTGCATGTTGTTCCCCATTTCGCGGGTTCTGCCCCCTTTTTAGGTGTGTGCACTGGACGTTGTGCACCTTCACTGGGCGACTCACGCACAGCTGTCGGGATGTTGCAGTGACGGGTGCACCACGCGTGGATTCATCGCAGGTCCCAGGTAAGCCATGCGCTGTGCCTTCCATGAATCAGTAAACGGGCGCATGCGTGCGCTGCTTTTCTCACGCTTGCTCTAGAGATTTCAGCGCACAATAATTCCATGGATTACCCTGTAAATCTCGTTTATCAAGTTGCAGGCTTCATAATATAGCTCTTGCTAGATTTCACATGCTTCTAAGCACTCTCGGCACTCTAAGCATGACTGTTATGACACAATATATAACGTCTGAGCCACGGACAAGAATCTGGAGTTGACTTGGTTTAAAGAGGGTGGGGTATTTTCTCTAACAAACAGGGGGTAGGGGATTCGTTCACTTGTTGCATCCACCCGCCACTTACGCCATACTCTACTGCAGGTTTGGCTTCCACTAGGGGTCAATTCTGGTGAGCCGAACAACGCGGCTGTATTTCAAGCAAGGCATTTGAATGCAGCGTGTACTGTATTTCAAACAATAGCCTTTGAGATGCTCTTCAGCGCAGAATGAGTCAAGTCTGGCACTTCAGACAGGTTGTTGGACCTGAGCGCGCATACGGTGAAAGCTTCTGCAAACAATGGTAATTTATGCACACAGCCACTCAGTGGGGAAAAAAAAAAAAGGTTTCAGGGATTTTTTTATTGACCACATAGAAGCATTTTAAATTTGCTACATTAGGTAGAATGATGCGCGTGCCAAGAAAGAGATTAGGAAATGAGCTGGTCTCAGCAGGTTTACATTTTCTGTGATTGAGACATTGAAGGACCTGAAGGTATCATAAAATACGTCTGAAATTAAATGGACTTTTTCACGCATCTCAACTCACTTCAAATCCCAAACTAGATGCATGCTTGCTTTCAGGCTGGCTTCACTTTTGGAGTGAAAAATTAAACAAAGGAAACAATCATGTATTCAGCGAAAAAAGGACATCATGGTTAAGTTGCACTAACAAAAACCTGTGAAATTCAGTGGAAAATCTTTGTTAAAGGGATGTTAGGGTTACAAGTAAAATCAAAAAGCCCAAGAAATGTATACGTTATTGTAAGCTTTGCAACCAGTACTCACGCCACCACGGTGCACTGCTAAGACTAAAGGGACCCACCCATTACTTTTAGTCATTCTCAATCTGACTGAGATCCTGAGAGCGCCATGATTTGCAGAGCTGTTCAGACAGCTGCAAGAAAGAAATGGCATCTGTTCTGACCACCCCTCCTCCCTAGGGTCCACCACCCCCACCACCTAGAGAGCATGGACAGGGGAACAGGAACACTGAAGCACAGGCAGAGGAAGAGCAAGACAAAGGTAGAGGAGACAGAGTCATCTTAAGCACTTTTGGGGACCTGGGCACAGATATCTTTGGGGGCCCCCTCCACCAAACCAAAGAAATGAAGTGATACAAAATAAGCATGTTTACTCCCTTTAAGTCCCCATACCCTCTTCATTCTTGCTCTAATCAGAATGATAAACAAGTAGCATTTGAAGGCCAACATTAGCAGTCTACGAAGAGGTTACTTCTGTTCTAGTATAGATAGAGGAGACTTTTTATCAATAACATCCAAGAAAGTATGCAGCCTGTAGTATTAATGCAGGACTGTATGTAAATTGTACATGTAACTCAGAATAGAGCACTCGCATTATCTGCCTTACAGAATGCAAAAGTGCTAAAGCATTGATAGAGGAGCCCAATTGGAAGGAAGGAGAAAGCTACACATACCATAGCATGGATAGTGGATGGAGATTAGAAGCTACCAGGATGGTGTCTCTATCCAGACAGACTGAGAGTAGAAGTGGGACATTTTTTCAAATAGTGTTGTCATTAGAGATCAAAGGAGCATGTGCCTGTAGTGTGCAATTTATCAATGCTCACCATTATAGTGTAAGCAACACTGTAGCCAGTGAAACCATGAGTGCACATTTTTTGAAGATCATATCCTGAAAAGGAAATCACTGCAGGGCTCACAATTTTGAAAGGTTTAGGTACTGGCAATTTTGAGAGGTTAGGCAATGCAAGATTAAATGAGATGCCCAGGATCACACATTGCTTAAGGGGTGACGCTGTGATGTGTGCCAACTCTGCAATTTCTGCATTTGAACACGTTATTTTCCAGTTCTCACCATGAACTAAAATAATAAAATTTTATAAAACTGGTTTGAAAAGTACACAAATCACATTACCAAAAATGACAATTTAAAAAAACTAAATATTATAGAAGGGTGTTACGCAAAATGGGAATTATTCTAGCTTCATTCTCTCCATCAACAAGGGAAGTTTATAAATACCAGCATACCAATTGATGCGATTTAACAGATTTAATATGGCATTGTCTTTTGTATTTTAAAGCAGTAAATTCCAAAATACTGATTTGTGAAATTGTAATTTATAAATGTGCAGAAAATCTTTTACTTTTACAAAAAAGTAAACCGTTTTTTGTGTCAAACGAGCAGACCTTAAAATATGGTTGCCCGAGGCCTGCAACATCTGGTCCGCTCCCTTCAGTCTACCACCCCTTACACTCAAATGGCCTACATAAGAAATAAGATCAACTAATGGCCAATGGACAAAGTGGGCAGGAGCAGTTGGGAGCGCTGTTCCTCTACTTTTTTTTTTTTAAATTAAGATTTACTGTTCCTATACTTTTATTTTAAAAAGAAACCATTCCGAATGGAAGTGTAGGTAGAAGTTGAAGCTTGCACTGCAGTTCACTGAATGTTCCTTTAAACAGTAAGTGCATTTGTTTGGGGCTTCTATTTCATGTGGGACGGAGCTTGGCGATGGGGTTTGTAGGGTGTGGGGGCAGGCCAGCAGGGAACCTAGTTCCAATATTTCTTTTCATACACTTAGACCACTGGTAATGGGCTAAACGATGCCACCAGCATGCGAGAAGGCATCATCACAGACGACAGCCCAGTAATGTAAGAGATATTACATGATTTGACCAGGATCACTGTATCGTCTGCTGGCAGAGCCAGGATACAATCATGAACACTTTGTTTCCACACTCTTCAATTTGGATACTTATTCACCACTTGGTCTAAACGTTTATGTTCATCATTGGAAGCAACTGCCTAAGTTTTACAACACCCCATCTGAACAAAACAATTTCTAGACCTTCATCATTCAGGTGACATGTTCGTTTTTATCGCAACTCCTATCTGGTGCAGCTACACTGCTGAATATAGCACCTGTTGTGTTGCAAAACCAAGTACATATGCAGGCAGTTTTATGAACTTCAAACACAGGAAGCCTTGCTGGAATATGCTATTCTAATCTTACATATGAACACATATCTCTGCAATGAGTGCTTAACAAACTGAGCTAACTTCTGAACCATTGTGGCACTCAATGTATCTTCAATATGCACTTCAACATTGACTATTGTGCATAATTCAATCAGGAAGGAAAGAATGCTACAGGAGTTGTGCCATAAGGAACACACATACTATGTATACCACAGTGAACACAGAAAGCATTACACACTGAATTGACCAAGGCCGAACGCACTTGTCAAAACAGAGTGGCAATAGGTTTAGAGCCTCAGCAGCACCCCATTAAATATCCTGACATTATGACATGTGCTGTTTAAGTCTTGTGAACAAAGGAATCTTACTTCTTTAGATCAGGCAGCCTTGTGGGGCCCCCTCCAAGCTGGGGGCCCTGGGCAAGTGCCCCTTTTGCCCTCCAATAAAAACGTCTCTGAGAAGAGGTACCTACCACAAGCACCCACAAGGAATCATTAGTGTGATGTTGTTTTCCCACCGTAAGAGGTGTAGCAAAGGCTTGGGATGCCTGTGTGAAATGCACTGGAGCCACACACTTTGTACTACCTCTATGCGCCATCACACCTGCACATTCCACCCAGGTGTTCTGAGAAAGGTTGTTCCTTTCTAAAGGAGTAGGCTCAGCTCCTCTACCCCATATTCCTCAACTGCTCCTTCCACCACACAAATGACTGCTGTGGGGCAGAGGACTTTTCCGGCTGCCTCACAGGCCATACAAGAGGCTTTCCTTTCTAGGACCACAGTTATCTGCATGCACTGTAATGCAGTCCTCAGCAGGGTGGGGGGCAGCTTCCAAATGCCTTTAAGGCTGCTGTCAAGGACCATGAAATGCACTGCCCCTATCTTAGATTTAAGGTCACCCCCAACATCTTCCTCTATCCACCTGTCCCTCCTTATCAGTGGTTGGTGCACCTTCCTTCCTGCACCTTACATTCTTGCCTCTCCCTCCAGCAACAAAAAAAAAAAACAACAAAAAAATACAAAATAAAGGTTCCATTGGGAGCCACCTTTCACAGTCTCCTCTATCTCTCTATCTACTTGTGGTGTTCCCCAGGGGTCTAATCTTTCGCCTTAGCTGTCCATCCAATACCTGGCACCTCTCACCCACTGCATAGCTGCTCACTGCTCCAACTTTCAGTGCTATTTGGGTGACACTCAGCTCGCTTTCAGCCTCCCATCAGCTGCCTCTTCTCCCTCTCTCATTATGGATTGTCTGTCCGCAATCCAGAAGTTGTCCTTGGCCTCAAGCCCAGGGATGGTATCTCTCCATCACTGAAATCTCTTCATTGGTTCCCAGTGGCAGCAAGGATCAAGTTCAAGACCCTTTGCATCATCCACAAAGCTTTCTGGGTCCCGGGACCCCAATACAACCAACTATCGCTACCAAAATATCTTCCTACTTGAGCTCCTCGCTCCTCCACCTCCAACTCCTTGAGGGTCAGTCGCTTCTCCAAGCAATGAGTTGGGGGCAGATCTTTTCTTTGGCTGATGCCTCCCTTTGGAACAGCCTCCCTGCCTCTCTGAAACTTGAGCAGAACCATCTTCGGTTCTAAAAGCACCTCAAGACCTTCCTCTTTGCTTCTGTCTTCTCTCTTCCTCTCCTCTGCTGATCCCTTACCTGTTACACAGACTTGTCACCTGGCAACCCTTTGAACTTGGGCCCAGGTCCCAGCCTGTCCAGCTGCATACCCGCACTGCCTCTTGGCACCCCCTGTACTTGTGGTCTCTATCTGTGGCCCTCCAGTCCCCTCTCCTGCACTTATCAGATACCTGTTGTCTTCACTCCCATCACGTGCACTTGCCACCGGTTGGCTGCACTACTTGTTGTTTCCTGTTTTCCTTGTGCTGCACTTTTCCATCCTCCCACCCCCGACACTTCTCCCATCCCACCTCCCCAGCACCTGCACGTTCTGAATGTCACTAGGCCAAGTAAGATTGTTGTGCTTTGTCCGCCATCGTTTTCACATGCCTTGCCGTGTCACGCCTTGAAACACTTGTGCCATATCATATCATATCATATCATATCAATAGAACCAAACAAATCATAATCTTATAGACTCCTCCATCCACCCATTTTTCAGTAAAGTGGTTAGACTCAATAAGTTTCACCAACATTTTCTTTAGCATTATGTTCTATGCTAACGTAAATAATGGAATTTTGTATAGTAGAGATAATCATACACCTTAACTTCATAAAGGCCTTGTCTGTCTCTATTTAGTCGGAGGATAGTATGATAGTCTGCAGACTTCTCAGAGAATTACAGAGGTGATTTAAACTCAATTTACTTTTTTTCATTACACAATGGTGCCTCGTAAAAGACCTTTTTGTGTTGTTTAGGTTGTACGTACTCCAAATACTCAACTGTACTTATTTGTCTTTTTTAACTTTTAAAAAATTAGCTTCAAACACTTTTTTTGTGTTTTTATTTTATGTACCAAAGCTACTAACATATGCTTTACTGCATAGTGTACATGTTCTGTATTCATTTATTTCACAAAAACTATTTCAAGGCACTATGGACATTGCAAAGAAAAATCTAATTTACAACATCTGTTAAATGTACTCCATCTCTTTAAAAAATGTTCACTCCATCAAACTTTATTTTCTCATTGTGGAAAGATGCCACTCCTAAATACAGTTGTATTAAGATTAAGCCTGGCTTTTTCAATTCACAAAACAAGTTTCAACATTTCCACATTTGTCTTTTAGTCCTCTGTGAAAAAATAATCTTCGAAGCTGGAAACTGTTACATTAGTCTTTTATATGTGTCCTTCATGGCAAAATGCAACACTACTCCAGTCACATACCCCAAACTGTTGCCTCCACAAGGAATTATAATAAAGACAGGATGTTTAAACTGAACCATATTCTTGCACAATGGTAACAATGTGCCCACTTTGCTCCTCAAACTCCACACTTGGAAACCTCCACTTCTTCAAATCCAAGATTAGCAGAAATGCCATGGTGCTCAGTGCAAACCTTTAACCAGTGTACTCATGAATCCCCCAGCAACCACACACTCTGCTTGTTCATACCCAAAGCCATCTTTCCACCACTTCACACAAGAAACGAAACACTTGTGGCCCTGCGGTCCTGTACAATTCACCTCCTCCTCCACAATCACAAAACCTCATTGGCTAATGCCCCTATGTCAGTGGATATTCATGACTGTCCGTGGTCTCTGCAGTCCTATTTCCATGCCAGGCATCCTAAAAAGACCTAAATGGCAAGTGCAAATCCTTGGACTATTTTGTATGCTGATAGACACTGTTAAACAGGCAGCCCTACTACCCTTTATACTTTTATGTTGGTTAAACTCTCTCATTGTCTACTTTCAAGTAGTCACACATCCATCCACCAATCACATGCCACTTACCCTCCATTAACCATCTAAATAGGTATATTCTCTTTTTTAACCACTGCTATCAAATGCCATGCATTGCAACATTCTGATCCTGCTTAATCTAAGTGGCAATTACTTACATGTAATGCCAACATATTGTGCTTCTTCACATCAACTGCCACTTAACAGTGTTCTACACATCTGTAATGCCAACATATTGGACCTCTTCACACAAACTACCATTAAACAGTGTTCTACACATCTTTTGCAACTGCATTTGCCTTACCTGTAGAAAAAAAGTTACAATCAGTGCAGCTCAGTTTTATTTTCAACGAAATGTTCCTAAAAAAACATTTTTAAACGAACAGCGTTTTTCCTTAAGTATAATTATCATATTGTCCAACCTTTGCCATTGCATCCCTTATAGTGGCACCATTCTCCACCTGCTCATATATATGTGTATACTGCCAATGTATGTATACATTTCTCCCTTTCAATAAATTCCTACTACAAACATGGAAACCTAAATGCAACACTTTTCATTACACAAAAAAGACTAGTCTTTTGCAACCACTACTAAAAAAAAAATATACTAACAACATACACTGCTGCTACTGAAAAGTTCCATGGTATTACCACTAGGTAACAGTTTCCCTAGTCTATACCAACACTGCAACGCATTACAAATCCATTGCATCAAGGCAAACCTTGCTGTATATCTAATAACATTCTATATAAGTAATATTGAAAACTTTCCTGTGCTTCAGAAAATGCACTAAATACCTACCCTTTTCATACATTGCCAATGTTTACCTTGCTGCTTATAATATCCAAACTGCACTCGCCATACTGCAATCATTCCAACAAAACAGTTAAAATACGTAAGCACTCCACACATAACACAAACTTTTTCACTCTTTCTTCCAAAACCTCCTCCTACCTTAATAAATAACAACCTTTGCTACTGGAACTACTTCATCATTACCACATATACCTACTAACTTTTTTCACAATTTCAGGAAAAAAGAAGGATTGACAAAGAGAGCCACTGAACAAAGATAACTCTTTACGTCCTACAAACTTAGTATAATAATCTAGCATGAATATCTTTCTAATTGTAATAACATAGTTCACTATATACCACAATATATTTAATAGAAAATAATACTTTAGGGTATTTCACTCTTTATCCTTCTATTGCAGCATTCAAACACTTTCTAATCCTATCTCAAAATTGCTCTTTATTCAATACACCACCAATGTCTTACTGCCTAATAACACAACCGTCTCTCGTGAACTTCAATACCACAATTTAATTTCTTTATTCTTCCATACCTCTAGCCACTTCACGACTTAAATTCCAAACAAACAACATTCACTCATTGGATTCCAAATTAATAATACACATTGCCACACATACACAATCATTCTCACCCCTTTTCAATTTCACCCAAACAACCCTCATACCTATCCACTGAATCACACCATTACAGCAACCAATGATTTCCTCAAAACAGCATAACATTCCTACTTATTAAATCAAACCACCACTCCCTTGCTCACTAACAGCAGTACTGCTTAACACAATCTACTATCAATAGTTGACTACCCATTCCCCATCACATGAATATAATTATTGTACACAACACCACCCGATTCCAATGTCATATTTACCCAAGCACATAATTACCTATACAGCTTCTGACTCTTACAAACTTCCCAGCCACACCTATCATCCCACTCCACAATTGCACGCCACTCTTTACATCTCTACAATAACAGACACACACACACCCATCATGTCTATATAATAATACATGTATAAACATTCAACACATTTGAAACACACCCGTTTTCCCAACAGATACAACATAATGCCTACTAAAAACAACTCTGTGGTATAGAAGAAAACATATAGCTGATAAAAATAAGAACAAGCCATGAAGTCATCTGTCTCTAAAACAATTTATAGAAAATATTCACACAGAATAGCTAGTAACCTCACTCAATGAAAATAAACCATCCAACACTGAAAACTAAAAAATAAGGCCCCTCTTGCAAAAAATATAAGTAAAAACATATGCAGAAATGAAAGCAGACCTAAAAATGAATCTAACAATTGTGACATATCCACAGTAAAACATTCTAGAAAATCAATTTTACTAAATAATTTCAACCGTAGTGTCCTTATCAATCTTATGAAAAAATATTAAAAGTCACTGTGTATGCTTAAAAACTATAGCAGAAAAGTAATCTTCAAAGCTCTGATTGACAGCGCATTTCTACAAAATATGTTCATATTTATTTTAAACAGAAAGAATACGAACAAACTCGATCAGTGAATTACAAAAATACTTATAAACATGTGCAATGTCAATATAGATAGCTTTTCAAACTTCTGTGAAGGTGAATGGTTTCACACAAGCAGCATAGAACCATATTCCGATAAAGATGCTTAAGAAATAATTAATCCGATTGCCATAGACGATAATGGGAGAGGCTATGAAGTGGGGGAAAACCCCATAATGGCAAAAGAAATCTTTTCAGAAAAACATCAACAGCAAACTTTCAACCAAATGTTCCTTTTGTCCAAACAACCTGTACAGTGTATAAATGGATGTTCAGCTCAATATGTAACGTATGCATACAATCATTCAAATCTTTATGGAAATTCCTCAATCACTATGTAAAACCAAAAGACAAAAGTAGAATCAACACTTCACAAACCATGGACTCCTGCCCAGTATGCATCCACACTAAATTATGAGCACATTCATTAGCCTGCATTTCAGGAACTGTTTGCAAGAGCATCTTCCATCACATCAAAATGTTGGCAACACCATTGTACTAGGCAAAAAGTCCTGTTCTAGAACAGCACAAATTAAATAACGGTATATTAAAATGAACATCCAAAGAATTCCTTCAAGAAATAAAACACATCCAAAGTAAATATTTTGGAACTGAGGTTGACTTAGAAAATTCAGTAACTTTATAAGTAATTTCTGAAAACATCACAAACAGAACCTCTCTACAAAAACATACAAAAAAAGAAATAGCAAAGTTTCAAAACACATCTGCTGAAATACCAGACAAAGTATGTGTCTGTTGAAGAATAGATATTATACAAAACTAGTAGATATGGCTTACAAAATAGAGGACAATGAGGAAGCCCACTTTTTCCAATTAGCTTTATATGTAACAGCAGAAAATAACCCTCAATACTTCGTACATACTGATATGCAACGCTTTACAATAACCAAATGCCATCAGAGGCTAGCACTAATAACTTTGAAATTGTCCCACTTCCAATAGCTCTCCAACAACTTCACTTGTATGAGAGTATCATAATCCAAAAAGTATACCCATTTTAAGCTATAATACACCTTCAACCCAAACTGCCAAATTGCCTCCATCTGAGTTACTAAAAAGCATTTGTGGCAAGGTGGTATATTTGCCAGTAGATATTAAAGATAATGAAGAAACTCTACGAGTATGATGGGCAATAGAACACTCTTTGATTGTTCTAGCTAATGTTTTACCAACAAAAGACCAAAACATTTGACAACAACTAGCCAACTTATTCAAAGTTATACAAGCCCTACAATATCTTATAGAAAACCATGAATACTAGAGAGATATAAACATAGAGGAACACCAAAGAGAAACCACCCAAATCATTGAAGATTCATCACCTGGCCAATTTGAACGTGTGGATCCTGTTACTGCAGCCAGCATTTTAGCCAGTATACAATTCACCCACTTTGTTTCAAAGAAACCATATAAAATGCATTAGAACCATATCAAATACATGAAGCTAAAGGAACCCCACATGATTATATGGGAGGAACGTGTAGAAGCACATTCTTTTAATATACTACTCTTTCCTAGAGGAAAAGGAGGAAGATATGATGAAAGTTCCACACAAATTAGTGCATCAGAGTATTGCTCTTTTACAAAAGATCTCTCAAGACCACTATGCAGGAAACATGCAGAGTACATTGTCCACCTCCTGTTTGAAAGTGAACTCACAACTCTGTGTTACAAAGTTGGACACACATTAAAAGCATTCTCTCATTTCTTAAACATGTTAGCTACCCAAATGCTTCAAAAGATAAAAGACAAAGATTATGTTTTGCAGTCAAGAATCACAAATCTCTTCGAAAACATGCATGGTATAAAAGAATACTGGTTCCAAAGTCATGCTGATGTACATATGTTAAGGAATCTAGCCCCACCCACATGGTTTGTTACTCTGATTAGTGTAGAATATGAATGGGATGACTTTCATGACTTTGTGCACACTACACACCAAAATAAAGAGGGAATAGATAGCTAAACACCAGGAAAACTCTGTTCTATTGACCCTGTCAATATTTTAAGATGCTTTCCCCATCCCTTCATTGCTGCACTTTATCTGCAATATAACTACACCTCCACTCGGAGAAGTTGAACACTTCTTTTGGAGAAAAGAGTATCATTACAGAGTAGCAGCACACATCTACATGCTTTTGTGGATAATATATGCTCCCAAATTTGGCTATGACAGTGATGTCACTGTTTTACAATGTATTCAAAACCACACCTAGTGACCTATGTACACAAATCTTATGCTTCTAAAAACATAAATACTGCTGATGTTGATATAAAAACAAAGATACATATTATACCAAATGTCACTTTGGCTTCCCTACTCCGGTTTCCACCAAACAACAAGGAAATGCTTGATGTCTTCTGTTAGACACACTGTAAAAGGGAAATCCACTAAAAACACATACAACATTAAAAAAGACACAACATTAAAGTAAATCAATGATTACAATGCAATCATTGCCCTAATGTGGAGATCCAATACATTGCAGACAATTCCACTGCAGTTGCAAGATATGTCTCAGCCTATCCCACCAAAGCTGAGAAGACCGAGCTTAAAGACCTTTTGGATGACATAGCATCAGACGAAATTCTGTCCCAAAAATTGTATAGCTTTGGTGTAAAAATGCTGTCACATAGAGAATGCAGGTGCTACGAAGTTGCAGACCGTTTAACACTTATATGGGAAATGTGAAAACATTGTCTAGCTAAACCTTGGTCCAGCTTCATCACGAAAAAGAGTAATAAAATCCTACCAAGAGATAGAAAGAATAGCCACAAATGAACCCAAAAGCGAGGACATTTTTAAAAAATGATGTATTTGACACATCCTAGCCAAACAAAAGTATTGTTTTTCAAAACACATACCTGTATGACTTACCCACATACTACTACTATGAAAACAAAGCTATGCCAGATGAGACAACTGTCAAATATTCAGTCTCACCATGTGAAGGACGCCTAATAAAACTTACCAAACCCAGACTAATTAATCATATAAAGTTATCTTTCAAATCTCCAGAACATAGACAACTTTATCACATGGCCGTACTGAAACTTTTTAAATGTTGGGGAAAAGCAGAAGAATGATTAGGTGACCATGACTCATTTGAAGCTGCATTGAAAACAAATGAAAGCAGTATAACAAATGTAAAAAATGTCAATTTTAAACAATACAAACACATGTTGGACAATGAATGCCAACAAGAGGAAGCAATTGAGGCTCTACTAGATAAAGACACTCGTGGATGCAGTAACCCTGCTCGTACAGGAAGTCAAGATCACTTGGAGAACCACACATTCTAAATGAAGCAGAAATAGCCATGACAAAGGTAGAAAACATCATGTATCATTCGAAACAATCTGATGAAGACTTGTCAGTTTTCAAATCACAGCTAAATGATGAACAGCTCACTATTTATCTAGAAGTCACTGAAGAAATTAAACATGGACTTAAACATGAAACTACAATGTGTAGCTGTAAAAATTATTAACCTCTACTCCTGTGTATAAGTGGTGAAGCTGGTTCTGGCTAAGCATTTCCTAATTAAAATAATCAGCACATTTGTACATGATAACAAATAACAACCTTTCAGCTCTTGTAACAGCCCCCACAGGTCTAGCTGCCTGCAACATAGGCAGTGTAACATGACACTCACTACTTCTCCTCCCAGTAGAACAACAAATCAAATTAGAATACTGCAAATTATCAGCAGACGTTCTGAAACAAATGAACATTCTCCTGATAGATGCAGCAAACATGGTTTTCCACCTCATGCTGGCTTTAATTCACCTCACAATGCAAGAAGTCCTGAAAACCAATTACGAAGAACTACTTGGAAGAAAATGTGTTACTATTTTCAGAGACCTCCTATAGTTAACACGAGTAAAAGATCAACCAATTTTCAAAACATTAGAACACAAACAATGCTGTAACACACTCGGCAGCATTGCAAATGCAAATCTTGGGCAACATTTTTGCTACAGCGAACTTACTCAAAACATGTGTCAGTCTGCAGATCTAACATATGCTAACATTTTAAAAAGCATTTGAACTGGTCTGCTTACTAAAGATGCAAAATCCATCTTACACACTAGAGTAATCCATGAGATGTATGGACAAAATACCTCTGCCCCTGATGTCATGGAACAATTAACTGAACAAAATGCAAAATGCATGCGCCTAATGCCAACATTTGCAAGCTGTAACCAATTCAAAGATACAATGTTAAAAAATAAATGCAACCCATAGTGCATATCAGCGCCACAAACTAGAAGTACACAGCATGATACTCCCTATATGTCAACAAGCAACAGCAAGACTAACTAGCTTAGAAGAATTATTCCAACGCAGGTGGATTAAAAAAACTGTTAACTCTATCTAAACTGCAGAGTAATTCTAAAACGTAACCTTGACGTAGAACAAGGTTTAGTCAATGGAGCAATTGGTATAATTGTTGGCTTCCAAACATCCACATGATGACAACATTCAGTTTGTCAACATCCACTTTGATTAACTTACAGAAGTTAAAAGAATAGGAAACAAAATTACACATATCCTTCTTTTCAAAGACATGTATGTACGCAGAGAACAATTATCTCTATCTCTTGCATATGCTGTCACTATCCACAAGACACAAGGTCTAACAATGCAATGATCGACATTGACAGCACAGTCTTCAAAGGAGGTATGAGTTACATAGCACTTTCATGTCTCTGTACACTCGATGGTCTCTTCCTAGTTAATTATGATGCAACCAAAGTCAAAACTGACATTACTTGCACTTAAAAAGAAAACTAATGAAAACAGAAGATATACTAGATCCTGAAATACCATCAGAAAACAAACAACTACTGCTGCTCCATTAATTAACGCAAACACACACAACCTGCTATTCTAAAGACAAATGCACATCCATCTAAAGACAGAGAGACACATGTGTCTTGCCAATAAAGAACTGCAGTCCCATCAAATGATACAGATGCACTACTGTGGTCCATTTAAATTCAGCAACACAACTGGAGTAAATTGCCAGACAAATGTAGCAATCAGTCGTCTCTTCCCATTGCCACCAATTGTTCACAACATTTACTTAGATGGCTCATACTAGTTGTGTTTGCAAATGCTTGTCTTTTATACAACCACCACAAATACTCCTGACAGCACCTACAGTGCTTTCAGTATAAGGCAATAATAAAACTACTAAGCAGGAATGGTAACATTATGTATGTATGTATGTATGTATGTATGTATGTATGTATTTATTTATTTATTTATTTATTTATTTATTTATTTATTATTTAGTATTTATAAAGCGCACAGCAGCCCGGAGGCATGGCGCTGTTACAACAGTTAGCTTGATTGAAAATACATACATGTTACATGTGCGAGAATAGTATAGACTTAGTTACAGTTTATCACAGAAGCAAAAAGTTAGTCAAACAGAGTGGTTTTAAGGGTTATGTGAAATGCTATGAGGGAGGTCCCTCCTCTCAGTGAGTTAGGGAGGGAGTTCCAGAGTTTGGGTGCAATGTGGGGAAGACAATACCTCCTGCTTTGGCTCTGCGAATGTGCGGGATGCGTAGTTTATTGGCATAGTCAGTTCTCTTGGGACAAGACGAGGTGTCTCTGGCAATGGTTTCTGAGAGGTAGGGCGGTGCAGAGAGGCTGAGGCATTTGTGCGTCAAGGTCAGACTCTTAAATGTGATCCTTTATCTTACGGGAAGCGAGTGGGCATCCTTCCTGGCCTGTGACATGCAATCTCACTTTGGGATTCTGAGGGCTGCTCTGAGAGCAATGTTTTGGACAGTTTGAAGACAGTTTAAATTTTTAGTGGAGGTGCCAGCCACAAGGACATTGCAATAGTCTAGTCTTGCCCCTATGGTGGCTCTAGCTAATGATAAGTAGTTCTGGTTAGATAGGAAGGGAGCTACAGCGTTTATGAGTTCAGTAGTGTGAGCAGATGCAGAGGCAATGGCGCTAACTTGCCTTATCATGGAAAGAGTAGAGTCTACGTAGACCCCCAATGATTTGACTGAAGAGGAGACCTTGATAGTGGAGTTGTCAATGGAGAAATTGCTATATTGTTGGTTGAGTTTGGCTAGTATTTCATTTTGGCCCAGGAAGATTATCTCCGTTTTATTCCCATTGAGGCACAGACCGTCGGCCGCTATTCAACCGTGGATGATGGAGTAGATCCTCAAGAGGGCTGCGGAGTCTTGGTAATAAGAACCTGAGAGAAGCAGGAGTACCTGTGTATCATCGGCATAGTTTTTGTAAGTTATGCCAAAGGAGTCTAGTTTGTCAAAAAGGGGTTTGGTGAATAAATTGTAGCGTGTGGGGGCTGTGCATGAGCCTTGTGGGACTCCACAGTGAATGGTGGAGGGTTCTGCGTTGGCTACGTCAGAGAAAACCTTAATGGCTCTGCCTTCCAAGAAGGAGGTGATCCATGAGGAGGCATTGTTAGAGAAGTGTGCAGCCTGGGTGAGGTGTGTGGTTAGGTTTTTGTGATTTACTAGATCAAGGGTGGCTGAGAGGTCCAAGAGAAGGAGGAGAGTCAGTTTACCTTTGTCCATAATAGTGGTTATTTGGTTTTTAAGGTCCAAGAGGGCTGTTTCTGTGCCGTGGCCTTTGCGAAAGCCAGATGCCTCTTGCCCAGGATGGGGTTGGTTTCTAAGAAGTGCTGGATCTGGTTATGGACTGCTTCATCCAGGATTTTGAGGAGGAAGGGGACAGTGGTAATGGGTCAGTAGTTAGCCACCACACACTGTGGGTAATAATAAGCTGAGCTCAGATACCTGAGGGTTCGTAGCGCTATATAAAAGCAAAATTATTATTATTATTATTATTATTATTATTATTATTATTATTATTATTATTATTAGCGGGGGAGGAGGGATGTAAGGAGTTTTTTTTAGAAGCGAGCATACCCAGTCTTCTTTGAGGCTAGAGGAGACAATACCTGTCGAGAAGGAAGCATTAATGAATGCCATTAGTAGAGGAGCTAGGTATTCAGTGCAGTCTTTGATGATGGCTGGCGACAGATGTCTCCTTTGTAGGTGGATGGCTTAAGGTGAAGAAGGAGTTTGCATGATCATTTTCACCTATAACAAAATGTGTTATAAAGAATTTTTTCTCGATGCGCTGTCCACAGACAAAGACCATGGTCTACGGATCCAGCATGGCAACCATTTAAAAAAGTATGACGAAAGTTTGATGTCTGTGAACAACACTCCACCCTCTCTTTGGTCCAGAGGTGTCCGTGGACACCGAACCAGGAAATGGTTTTACCAACATTTTGGTCATTTTTAAAAAACCTACTGAACCAACATACAAACAATTTGCAAAGGCCCGCTTTCGGAACCAAACAGTTTGATGAAAATCCTTCCAGCGTTTTATGCTGTTGGCATGAGTTAACAAAGTGTTCCATTATGTCTATGACGATTTCTAAAGTTTTGGGACCCCCTATACCTTAACCCCACCTGGATAAAACCGCACCAAACTTCTCAGAATCATTCCAAGGTGCCCATATACTTTTTTTTGCAAAGTTTGGAGAGGATTCGCAGAATGCCGTCAAAGTTAGAAGTCACAATTAAACTGCTCTTCATATTGAGCAAGTTAAACATAACGAAAGGACTGTTTAGTAATCCCAAACGACATGTACAGTGGGGGAACCTATACAGTGGACATGGCTGAAGGCCGTTGCCACTGACCATGGCTAAAGGTCATGGCTAGTGGCCCATAAACAAACTATGGTATAACAAGACCCTTGAAATTCACTGAAAAATCTATAGTTTAAGTGCTGTTAGGTTGACCAGATTCAATGCAACAAAACACTTGAAATTCACTGGATGTGGGAAATCATGACCAGCGTTCCCATTGCAAGGTCCATAAATATTATAATGGGATTCACAATGGTTTACCAAATGGCATTATTGGGACATGGCATTATGGCGTACATCAAGGAGAGTGCACCGAGTTAAGCTCGTCATGACTTCTCACATCCGCTGAATTTCAAGTGTTTTTTTTGCGTTAAATCCGGTCAACTTAACTGCACCATAACATTTTATCAGTGAATATATATGCATACATGTGAACTATTTTCTTGTACCGTGTGTGAGACTTGCATGGTATCAAGAGAGACACAGACTCAAAAGCAGCAGTTTGAAAACCTTTATCAACAAACTTGGTGGAGTCGGTGTATTGCCTTTCTGGCCCTAACTCTAAGGGGATAATTCCCTCAACTGATGTTTCGAAAAGAGCCATCAATGTCCATAAGTCCAAAACCAAAGTTTGTGTGTGTCCAAACCTAAACTTGCATTTTAACCAAATGTGATAGGGGGTCTTCTCAACAGAAAAATGGTGACTCGAAGGGAAATGTAAACCACAGCTGGTTTCAGGTAGTCATAACAATAGGTGTAGTTCTGCCAGTTCAGGATAGTTCAACTCAAAAAGAGGTTTGCCTTTGGACATTTCTTCCAGGTAGGGCTCTTTTCATAAATCAATAAAGTTCACAATGTCTCTGGGTCTCTTAGGGGTCCCTTCCCCATGTGGGATATATTTACCAACTCAGCAGCTCTCTCATCCATAGCCCAGCTGCATTGCAGCAGAAACAACAAAATGGCTGCGCTGGCTCCTTGGAGCTCCACTGCCTCACACCAAAATGTGTTTTGCAGCAACAAAATGATGGCTGCACCATCTCGCCAAGCACACATTGGGCAGGATAACAAGGGGGCACACTGAAAAAGCCTGCCACGGTGTTCTTACATGTATCAAAGAAGAGGGGTGAATAAAAGCAGCACTGCTTTGCTGCAAGCCCAAAGTTCCCATTGAAAAAGGGAAATCTTTACATTTAAAAATAATGACACTCTGATGCTCTTTTCCAGCGATTCCTCATCACTATAATTTATTAATGAGACCCTGCCATGCCCATTAACATTTCCATTGTGCTCGAGCAGACAAGAGCAGTATCCCTGAATGACAGGCTGTGGTTCTGTTCTGAAGGAATCAAAAGAAGCTTTACTTCAGCTACACAGGTAATGCTTTACTTTTTGGCTGCAAAATGTCAAGGATCAGGGCATCAAAATGGCCCAGGCTTTCTGGGCCTATGTCAATTTCATTGCATCTGTGTTTTAACCCATTGCTGCTACCGGAAGCTAACTATGGCTACAAAACAATGTGGGAAATTGAGATGGAACCTTTTTGAAAGAAAAATGCCAGCAGGCCACACACCCTGTTTAAATGTACTTTTGCAAATAAAGGAAAATACCTGTTTTAAAAGTGTATGTTGGATAAGGCACTACCCTTGTCTAGCAATGTAAAGGAGATTTGTGATGTGAAACATATATGGGATGCTTTATTCAACAGGCTTGTTTAGATTCAGGACAAAATGAAAGAAAATAAAGGCATTAAACTGCGTTAGCTGGATTTTGCAAGCTCCAGAACAGGTTTTCCCTGCTGGCTAAGCTAAGGCTTCCCCCAAAAGGAAACACCATAAACTTCCAGGACACTTTGCTGATAATTACTAGGTTTGAAAACTTTGACTGACCAAGACAAAGAAAGTTCACATACTCATCAGACTTTCATCTGGGCACAGGCTGCTTACAATAGAAATTCTGGGACATGAACATACCTCCCTTTGACTGCTACAAGAAGCTTCAAAGAAAAACCCCAGGACAACCCTGTACTTAGGGGGGTAGCCTGGAAAGGCAGACCATATTTGGAGGACAATGCTGACCATTTGTGTTAAACAGCTATTTTATTTAAAAAACTTTTCAGACTTTTATCTTTGCAACTGGACTTTGCAGAAATTAAAAAAGGTAATAGTTTTAATGTAATTTGATGGGTTTGTATTTAAGACATTGTAGCATTCTTTGCCATATTGAGAACAGAAATGGCAGAGAATTGGGTATTGTAAGGAAAGTATACATGATGCCATTGTGAATTTCAATGCTGACATGCCTAATGATAATCCACACACATGTAAAAAGTTATAGAATTTTAGGCTGAATATTATACACTAAAAATGACCAAAAATGATTATAAGGGCGAAACAATGTCTTACAGACTGCAGAGTTGGACTGGTATGTTCTGCATAACATATGTAACCTGCTCATGTAATTTGTTAAAATGCTAACACTGTACAAATGTGCCATGTATGTCAAAACTGTATTTTAGCAAAAGTAACTGTGGGAGGGTCTGGACATTGTTAAACTCACATCATAAATCTGACATCATGCCCTTGAAACCCAAACAACTGAGAGCAAGGCGTCAACCATTACCCCTGACCAATCCAGTTGTTTAGAGGCGTGCTTAGCTAAGCCTGCCCTGCCATAAAATGTGATGATGTCAACATGCTCTATAAAATGGGTGGCTGACAAAACTCTGGGCAGTCTATTTCCTGAATTTCCTGCCCCTGCATTCATGATCTTCTCCATACATCTTGCCTGATTCTAGATCCCACTGCAAAGCCAAAGCATACCTGGTCCTATCCCAGCAAGGCCAAGGCATTGCTGACCAGCCTAGCAAAGCCTGAATCCTGAAATCCCACTAAATCCCAATAACCAAAGAGAAAAGCTGTGGTATTCTTTGGGAAGCATCCTGAAACCAGACCGGATTTTTGCCACTAACTTCATGCCTGCTGCAACCGTGCCATCCAGCTGTCCTTGTTATCCAGTGACCAGACCTTTGCCCAGCTATCTTTTACCAGGAGAGTCTGCTATCCGGTGACCAGAATCTTTTGTGACCAGAACCCTGACTGTTCCAAAATACCAAAATTGGACTGTGAGTATTTCCCCATCCCAGAGAAACACATAGTCTCCCCATCTTGACCCTTTTGTCTTTATTCCACTCTAAAAGCAATCCAACCCATATCCTGGTAACTTGTTATAACTGTTAGAATTCTCTGTGCACCCTGTCCTTGACTTTCTAAGTGCTAGCACCATCTCTCTATGAATTCTGTCTTGTGTAGATCATAAACCCTTAGTAATAAAAATAATTTCAGCGTAAAGTTGACCGCTGGGTAGACAAGGTTGACGTCACAAATCAACCTTGGATCTTACTGTGTCCCTCTTTAACAATATAGTCTTAGTAATCTAGTTTAAGTGAAACCTGTCCTGTCCTGTCTTGTTTCTCTCTTCCACGGCTTTATTTTACCAAAAGCAAACCTTCTTCTATCTTGCAAATCTCATCCAGTTCTGTAGCTAGAGAACTCCTTCCACCTCTATATTGTCCCTGTGATATACATCTATCGCCCTGCCAAAAAGCACATTCCAATTCAGCGTTTTTACCCATTTTTTGAAAAAAAAACGTTTTAACATGTAAAGCTAAAAAAGGTGTAAATGCAACCTTTGCACGTGTGAATCCGGCTGCACTGGGTTTTCATTTTTGATGTGCTTTGTGAATTGTAACGTTTTAACTTGTAAAGCTAAAAAAGGTGTAAATGCAACCTTTGCACGTGTGAATCCGGCTGCACTGGGTTTTCATTTTGATGTGCTTTGTGAATTGTATGCTTTTGTGATACCCTACCGTATGGTTGATAGTGATAAAACATCCCTGATACTGTGATCAAACATATGCATATCATTATTTAAACTCACATATAATTAATAATTCCTCAAAATCTGAGAGTCATTTTAGGCCTTTGTAAAGGGTTTTTGCCTCAGATTTTGTGAGGGATTATGATTCTGTTTGCTGCCTCTGATCCCTGACTACCTGCTGCTTCTTTCTATCCACTCAGAATTCGATTATTTGTGGGTTGAGGGAACATTGCAGGGGGAAACCTTAACTTGGGTGCTATCTATCCTAAATTCAAACAGTGTTCCTATTCACTTGTGCTTTAGATAAGTTCTACTAGAAGGTTAACCAAGTGCATTGCTTCCATTTCCATTGTTATTATCACCCCATTGATGACTGCTACTCAATATTCAAATGTGTGATTAGTATGAATTTTAAAAATAAATCAATATTGTATTTTCACCAACCAGTCTGGTTCATTGTCCATTGTGACGCAGGGTATTTTTAAAAGGGGGTGTGAGATTAGTCGGGTATCGGCTCAATTTGAATTCATTCAAATTAAAGAAAAAGCATTACTATTGAGCGCCACATCCCAGGATAAGACCAAGTGTCCTGGTCCGGTGTGTGACACCAGATTGGAATCCTTAACACCCAAGCTTTGATCCTTCCAGTTTCAACCAAAAATAGACAGTTCTTGTTAGACCTCTGATGGTTCCCTTCCCCAAGTCTAGGCCCCTCTCTTGTCTCGAACAAACACAAAAGTTCCTCAAATAAACACAAAAGTTCCTCCTGTCAGGATGTACCTTTCACTATATAGTTCTTTCACATGGAAGGGTCAGAGACTTTCGAGAACCCCTGGTTCTTTGCTCCTCCCACATGTGACCACTCTTCCCTTTAACCCCTCTCCTTGTTCTGTGCCACCTTTTCCTTTTCTGTGCCTTTCTTTCCCATTCTGTCCTTTTCTCCTTGGTTGTGTGCCCTGCACACCTTCTTTACCTGACATGCACACTTGCACCTTTCCTTCATTTCTTAGTGCCTCTTGCACCATTTTCCCTGTGCTCTCTTGCACAATTTTCACCGTATTCTGTCACAATGCCGGTGAGCAGGATTTGCAACTTTAAATAGGGTTGTAGTTGCGGTCAGGGTCCCTCCAACTGCCCCTCAGACATCCCTGGGACTCACACTTCCCAGAGAATGAGCACTGGGCCAAGCCAGGCATACAGCTTCTTTGCATCCATCTCCGGCTCCCTGGATACTCGGATCCCTTGCCACGCTGCAGCCCCTCATGCACACCATGCCATCACCAGCAGCTCTGCATCCTGTATGCTGCCGGTTCATATGGGCACTTCTTCCAGCAGCCTTCTTCTCCTTGGCCTCCTGTTTCCATCCAGCAATGCCAGCCTCTTCACTTTTCTTTGCAAAACCACACCTTTTATACCTGAACTAATTTTCGAGTTGAGTCAGATGGGACAATAACACGTTGTTAGATGATGAGCCATACTTTGTAACCCTATGTTGTTTCTATGGTTAATCCTCATTTCTCCACAATCGCCTCTTTTTCTTCATAGTATGTAATGGGGAGGGTGGGTTGATCTATTAGTGGGAAGGGGGGATACTGCATCTCACCCATGGGCATTCTCATCCCAATCCCCAGTGACACTGTACTCAGGTGGTCCTCCCTCGTTTGTCTATCCCCCGGGTCACGATTCAAAAGCAATGGTCCTTCCCTGGCAACCTGAATGGAATATCCCGGGGGAGTAGTAAGGAGAGGTTTAGCAATGGTACTTCCCTAGCAACCTGAATGGAATATCCCGGGGAGTAGTAAGGAGAACACCATCAGGTTTCTCACAGAGAACTATGCAGTTGTTGTTGAATTGCTTTACAGGGGAACCTCGAAAGGAAATCTATGTTTCCTTGTACTCGGCCCTTTCGATGTTCCACTGAGAAGCATTAGGGTTTCAAGTCCAAGAATCACTGCATAACTTTTGGGTTGGACTCTTTCCTTTGACTGATTCATTTTAGAAGGGAGTGATCATTGTCGATCTAAACATTTGGCCTAGTACATAATATTTGAGATGGATAATGGCCCATTTGATCGCTAACTCTTCTAATTCGTTCACCAAGTAGCTTTCTTCTCTGGGAAATAGTTTTCGACTAGTATATAGAATGGGATGTTCTAGCCTATCAAGATTCTGTGATAGTACTGCACCTAACCCATTTAAAAGGGTCAGTCTGCAGTATAAAGTCTTTCAAAAAGTCATCCACCTTGAAATTAGGGCTTTGACATAGTGTTCGTCTGAGGGCTAGATAACAGACTTCGTCCTCTTCATCCCATTTAATTTTCTGGGGTTCTGCATTTTGTATTTTATCGGTTAATCTGGCAGTTTTACTTGAAAAGATAGCTATGAATCTCTGATATTACCAAATTAACACTAGGAAAGCTTTGAAATCCTTTTTAGGTTTGGCTGTAGGATATTCTAAGACAGCTCTAACCTTATCTTCGTGAGGTTGAACGCTGCCATTGTCGACAAAAACCCCTAGGTATTTAACGGCAGGCTGCTATAACATCAATTTTCTCGGGTTGGCTGTTAATCCCACTGTTCTTAAAGCTATTATTACAGTGTATCCATTGTATAAATGGTCTTCCCAGGTTGGACTGTGAAATGCAACATCATTGAAGTATTCCCTGTGAAATTCCAAACAAGGCTGGAGAATCTTATCCATCAACCTTTAGAAAGTTGCTGGGTTTTCTCATTAATCTGGTCCGTGTAGTGGGTCTTGCCAATAACCCTTGGTTAAGTCTATGGTGGACAAATAGACAGCATTAACCAATGTATTGATAAAATTGTCAATGTGAGGCATTGGGTAGGCGTCGAAGGCTGAGATGTTATTCACATTTCAAAAAAATGTATACAGAACCTCCAGCTTGCGTCTTTTTTTCCACTAGCACGATGGGCGATGACCAGGGACTGGTAGATGGTTCAATTATGTTTGCCTGGAGCATTTGCTCTACCTATTTGATGAAAACATTTTTACAGCCTCAGGTAGTCAATATGGTTTAAGATGGGGTGAATTTGATGTTATTTTTCTTTCACCCTGCCAGGTTCTTCACAGAAAACATCAGGGAATTGTTCTAGCAACTGAAGGAGATCCTGTTGCTGAGTGTTAGTAATATTAGAGGGAATTATAGTGTAATTATTTACCTCCTATGATTTCAAACAAGATAAAACTGTGGCTTTACATTCAAAGATGTTTTTTCCTTCAACTCTTTCATCAAGTTTACATGGTAGATCTACGTTTTCTGACAATGTTCTGGCTAGGGAATCTTATAATTACACAGTTCTGTCTTGTCCAATACCTCATATGGCCCATGCCATTTACAAATCAGCTTGTTGTCTGAGGTAGGGAGAAGTACAAGGACGTTTCGCCTGATGGAAAATAACCTAAGTGAGATTTTCTTGTCATAATACGCCTATTGCTGACTTTGGGCTCCACCAAGATGGTCTTGTACCAGGGATCAAACAGCCGTCATATGTTCTTTTAACGGAGAAGCTGTCTGGGAGAGTGGTTTCAAAGCTTCTTCCCTTTTCTACCATGTCTTTCGAAGCATGTCCAAGACATCTCTGGCCTCTCGCACTTATAATAATTCAAAGAGGCGAGAAACCAGTGGAGTATTGAGGTGTTTTTCTTATGGAAAACAAGGCCCAGAGAATCATCTGATCTGCAAGGAACTCATGGTGGCAACAGTAAAGACCAACACAAGTGATCACAGTTCAAGGGTGTTTATTAAACTTTATACATGGTTTGGAAAAACACCTAATCTAAACCTAAATCTAAGATGGGAGCAAACTACAACAATCAAATAATAATAAGGCAGTCCTAGTGGCGCCTTGTCAAAATGAAAGAGACTATACTAAGAAAAACCTATCGCCAATCCTTATGCTAAATACAAACAAAGGGTGTAGCATAAGGTTCATAAGAAAGAAAAAAAGAAGTGTTCACAAATAATGAGTCAGGATGCGGTAGTCAGCGTCTCCCTTCCCCATGTTTTGACAAGGCGGGACTCCGGAGCACAGCACATGCTCAATCTTTCCCAGCACTAGCTCACAGTTCGCTCTCAGCTATCAGGGCCTTTGGTGGTAAAGTCTCTTTTCTACAAAAAGTTTCTTTCCTCCAAGTTCCTGCTGTATGAAAAAATAAAAAAACAAAGTTTCTTTCTGCTTGCATGTTGGGTGATGCCTTTCACCCCTGGATCCCCCTCTTCCGGGCTCCGATCCACAAAAAGATCTTAGCAATATTAGGCCCTTCGGTAGTTTGGTTCCTTACCTGCAAGGGTTTGACAGGTTCAAAATAACAAACAAAAGATTAAAGTTCCAAAGTACTTCTCTGATTGTACTTGGGTGATAGTGCTTCACCCCTAGGACCACCTCTTCCTGGCTCAGACCCCTCTCGAACATCAGCCTCCTTCTGTCGCGTTCACTCTGGCATGTATTCTAAAGTCTTTCTCTGTTGCATTTTTCTCTGTTGCAGCCACGAGTCGGTGGGTGATGGCTTTTCACCCTTGGATCCCCTTCTTCCGGGCTCCGACCCTTCTCGACTGTTAGCCTTCTTCTGTTGGGTACACTTCGGCTTTCAACACAATTTCATCTGTGACATTCATGAACCTTATTGTCTTTTTAAACAGTTCACTGTGGACATCCCTCTGCCGGGTTGACTTTTGTCAACGCATTATTCACTGGGACTTTTATTGGCATCCCTCCGTCCGGTTCACACTTGCCAACTTTACCAATTTTACAGTTTCTTGAACAGTTCTTACGATGCAGGTTTCACTTCTCTTAGCTTCACAATCATCTGCCGGTCAAACACTTTCGAATGTACTGAGGATTTTACTAGACGCCTGTATGACCACTTTGACTACTTTTGCCTTTTCCCAAGGACTTCTGGTATCGGTAGTTTCAACAATAGGGTAATCACCCAGAGATTCTCGAGTGAGCACCCATGTGATACCTGACTCGTCTGTAGGTGGTTTTCCAAAATTATTTGTACTTTCTTCAATTAGCTGCATGATACTTTCGTTCAACACAGTTCGGGTTCCTATTCACTCTCCCCTCGACGCACCGGCTGTGATGAATGGCTTGGTCTTTCTTGTCTCTGTAGTCAAGGCTGTTACCACAGTGGCAAGCCTCTCTCCCCAGTTTGGTTATCAGCAGAGGAGGGCCCCATGTACTGTTGACATCTTCTGCAACACACGCTGGCTAGTGTTCGCGGTCTTATGATTCCTTCGGTGGAGGTTTCACAGGTCTAGCTCGGAAAGGGCAAGGTTGCTTCCCTCCTTGTCACCCTCTCTATTCACGCCGTCCTTCTCTTCCTCTTGAACTGCCATGCTGAGCTCTCTCGTTGTGCTGTCTGCCTTGCTCGTATTGTGCTCTTCTGCTCCACCTTTTATCCCTGTGTGGAAGGGAAAGGGCATTCAGGTGTGGGTGATTCTGGTCAATTACCTAACTTTGCCTGACCCTTGTGGAGGAAATGTCAGGTAAACGGGTTTGGTGTTTGTCCGCCGTCGTTTGTGATGTGCGAAACGGTTCATGTCGGAAAAGTGGGGGGTAGAGTGTGTGAGTATTCTAAAGGGTAGGATGGTGAAAAGGTGTTATAAGAAGTGATATACCACATCTTACCCGTCGGCATCCCACTTCCACTCCATGAGGACCCCCCTTCCAGGTGATCCTCCCACACTGATCCACCCACAGGAACTGGATCCAATAGCGATGGCTGTGTCCTGGCCACCGGAATGACAGATCCCCGGGGACTAGTAAGTGCGACACCTTCATGTTTCTCACAGATCCCAGTTGGTTTTGTCCTTGTCGACTAATTTCCTTAGTATGGTCTTAAGGGTCTTGTTAAATATATCAACTAATCTGCACATTTGGGGATGGTAAATGGACGTCCTTAAGGTGGTTATTTGAATTAGCTCTTTTACCTCCCCCATGAGCTTACTCATACAAGTAGTACCCTGGGCTGTAAGGATTTCTTTAGAGAAGCCCACTCCAGAGAAAAAGGGAAGTAAATAGTTTAGTATCTGCTGAGTGGTATTATTGCACAGGTGAAATGCCTCTGAGTATCTGATGGAATAGTCAAGTATTATGAGCACATAGTGATTCCCTGACTTAGTCTTTTCAAGGGCCCTACCCATATCCATCCCAATTTTTGTGAATGATACTTTGATATTGGGTAATGGTGGTGGTGAGTGTTGACATATTTCACAAGTTTGAATAATGTGTTTCTTGTTGTCATGTATTCCTGGCCAGTAGAATTTGCTATCTAGGTGACCCTGAGTTTTGGCTTGAACCAGATGCCAACTGTCCCCCTGTAAGATGTGAGTGTACAATCTCAAGCACTATCTGTTTGTGACTCCATGGACTCACTAGCTGTGTTTTTGGAACCCCTTCCATAGTAACATCCTCTCTATAAAGGAGTTCTTTGCATAAAAAGAAAAAGGGCCCTCCTCTCATCTGACGCTCAGAATTAGATACAATGTCTATGAGGGCTTCAGCGAGTAAGCAAGACTTCTAAGCGCTATAATTCAAACAAAGTTGAGTATCTGAGACAGAGTTTTTTGAAATTGTAAGGTAAGATTTATTTTGCACATATCAGCAAGAAGAGCCCATTAATTTACAAACCCCTCAATTCGCAGCCATGAGAATGTCCAACACCATCCTATTTTGAAGTGCCACCAATCTAATAGCGTTCTGTTCAGTTGTTAAACTCCTAAATATATTTGCAGTCTTGTTCAACATACTTTCTACCATTCTACCGAGACTGCAAATGCTTCTAGAGTGAAGAGCAACCCTTAACAACAATATTATTCCTTTCCCAAAACCTGTTGTATCAGTCTGGTCCAATTCTTTATTTCCCTTTCTGCAGTTTTACACACTTATATACATTCTCTGTGGAGGCCACATAAACTTCAGGGAACATATTAGCAAGATAACATACACCTGTCCAACCCTTCTTCAACCACTTATATACTTCCCGGTCCTCACAAACATAATAACAATTCCAATAAGGAAGGATGGAATCAGTATTATTGGTATATTCAACAATAGTATCAAAGGATTGCATATTTATACCTACCTATAGCAAACAAAGGTTCTCCTATCCTATGGGTTACCTGGAATAAAGGATATGTAACATTCATATAAGAAGTATAGGATCTCCATTGGAGGTTAGACACCATTTTAAAACTTACATGATTGCTATTCAGGGTGTTTTTAAATATTTCAGGGTTTTTTTATATTAGTGTTAAGCTTATCCTTCCAGGATGAGCTCATGCTCTATCCCAATCATTTATCAACCTACTATGAGATAAAGAAAGTACAGCACACAATAAAATTCTATTAACTGGGACTGGATGATAGGGTATCCCTATACCCTCTCCACTCTGTGGAACATGTGAACAAAGCCAACTATGTGTTCTATTAATGGCTTTTTGAACTTTATCCAAAGCCTGTACATATGAATTATTATGGTAACCATATCTTTGAAACACATCCGAGGGGTAATGAGTATGGGTTAAGACAGGGGTTAAAAGGGAGCTCAGTAGTAACCTCATTGCCGATGGGGAGAAGTGCCTTTAAAAGATGCACAGAATCATGTTCAAGGAAACAGAAAAAAATATAAAGGCCTACTACTAAAATTGTACAAAATGTCAATATTACTATTCAGTTTTTCCTTTGTCCATAGCTTTTGTGAGCAAGAAGGTAAAGCCACATCATTGTTTTTCATTCAAGTCTGATCACCAAATTGATACAGCTCCATAATGCAGATTCTTCTTCTGTCCTTTGATACCCTGCTACCTCCTGGTTGCACAGGGATCAGGACACACTGATTTCGAAAAGGTGCAAAGCTGACCCCAATATCAAACCCACACTTGTAGATTTCTAGTGAGCATAGTCTGACGTCAGTATCAGATCTGCACTTTGTATGTTTCCAGTGGGCACAGTCTGACCTCAATAGCAGATCTGCACTTTGTATGTTTCCAGTGGTCACTCCTATTCCTTCCTGGATATTAAATTGTATCTAGTTGCTCCCTGAATAGTATGATCTTTGAACAAGATGGCTATCTGTATTGAAGACTTTATCTGAGATTTTAACAAACTCACATGGGTGCGAGAATCCTTTATTTCAGATGTAAGAGGATGATGTTTATCAGAGGGTGAGGGCAAAGGAACCAATTTGATGTGAGCAGCGTGGATCCAATGCTGTTTCCCATCTTATGAAACTGCAGTTTGGATGGCCAGTAACATATGGTACGGTCCTAACCAATGTTGTTCCAGTGCAGTACTTCGTGAATGATTTTCACCATCACCAGGTTAACAGGCTTCACCCGATGTCCTTCTCACACATTTTTGTCCAGCATACTATCCTTCACCTGCTGATGGATAGAACGCAATTGTACAGTCAAATGTTTACAATAATCAACAAGCAATGGGTGCTCAATGTCTTTCAATGATCATGGTCTAGGAGCACCCCAAACATTAGATGGTCTGCCCATAACAATTTCATAAGGTGATATCCCTGTTTTAGACACAACTGTAGTCCTCATAGATCGTAATGCTAAAGGAAAAGCATCTGGCCATTTAAGTCCTGTGTGTGCACATATTTTTGCTATTTTGTTCTTTAAAATTCCATTGTGGCACTCAATTAACCCCGCACTTTGAGGATGGTTATCTGTGTGAAATTTATTTTTTATCTGCAATTCATTATACACATTTCAGATTACTTCTGCAATAAAGTGAGGGCCATTATCAGATGAAATTACACTGGGTAATCCATTCCTGGGAAAATATTCTTTCAACAAAACCTTCGCAGTGGAGATGGCAGTATTATCTTTCAAGGAAAAGCCACTCCCCATTTGCTAAATGCACAGATTACTACTAGCACATATTTCCAATTATTACATCTTTCTAATTCAATAAGGCCAAAATGCAACACTTCAAATGGAAAGATAGGGGGGTCAAGTTTTCCTGCAGAGACATAATTTCGCTCGAGCTACATTATGGCTTAGGCATATTACACAGTTTCTAACCACATTCTCAGCTGTTGCAGTAATCAATTAATTACACCAAACATTTTCCAATTTTTTACAAATATCTTTATCATGTATGTGGCAGGGACTGTGGGTCATATGCACAACTAGGGGTACATATTCATTTGGTAACATCCATTGTTTTTAGAGCCTGTGATCCAGCACCACTCTTTATGTTTCTCTTTAATACTGACAAAGTTTTCCTCCATACATCCTAAATCATGAGCCCTTCTATTAGTCTCTGCATTATAAATCTGTGAGGTACAATCTAACACTGTTTGCTTAGCTGTGGAGTCAACAATATCATTTCCTTTATGAATTTCAGTCACTTTTTTCTGATGTGCAGCACATTTAATTATTGCTAGTTTCTTTGGTAGCGTTAGGGATGACAACAGTTGCAATATTAAGGAATCATGCTGTATCTTAGTTCCATGTGAGATTAAAAATCCCCTTTCCACCCATAGTTTTTGAAAATGATGTGCTACTCCAAAGGCATACTGATTGTCTGATAATTTGCATGAGTCAAAGCTATGATTTCTGCTGCTTGTGCTGAATTAAAGAATATTGATTTAGTTTCTGCAACAGTTTTTATAATATTAACCGCATAGGCTGCGGTTGTATTTCCATCAGGCATTTTAAAACATGATCCGTCACAAAATAATTCTCCTTCACCCCTGGAAGGGGGGTATCTCACAATTCGATTTGGCCCTTGGTGTCTTCCTCAGTTGCAAAGATACAATTATGGTTGGCTGCCTCAATATACCCAATAGCCCGATTTGGTATGGTTAATAGTTCAGCGGGGTTGATTGTGTTTCAGCACTTAATTTTGATATGTGGTACAAACAATATCACTTCATATCCGTTAAGTTGGGAAAAATCATATATTGGGTTTGTGTCCTTTTTAAAAGGACATCTACCGAGTGAGGTCACATCACAGTTAAAGAGTGGCCTAAAACCATACCCTCACTTTGTTTTTTCAGACAAAGCTACAGCTGCTACTGCGCAGAAATATTTAGGCAAAGCACATGCAACAGGGTCTAACATGGAAGAAAAATAGCTGCACAGTCTATTTCTTCCTCCTTTTTCCTGTGTTTAAACAGTCAAAGCACATCCATCAATTTCATGCACAAACAAAACAAATTCCTTGTTATAATCCAAAGTTCTAAAATGGGAGCAGAACAAAGCGGTGTGATTAACAAAACAAAAGCTTCTTGATGTTAAACAGTCCATGGCACTGGATCCTGTACATGTTTAGTAGTGAGTTGTATCAAAGGTTTGACAGTAAGTGAGAAATTGGGTATCAATTGTCTACAATAGAAGGCAGCACCCATAAGCCTATAAGCGCTCAAACTTGTTTTTTGGGATTTTGGCTGTGGTATTTTTGAAATCGTTTGTATTCTATCAGGTGCTAGTTGCCTACCTTCCTTAGACAGGAGGTACCCAAGATAAGCTACCTCCTGTCTACAATACTGAAATGTCTTCAAAGAAGCATTATGACCATGGCAGACTAGATACGACTATAACAATATAGTTGCATGCTTACAGAGTTCCTCCATGGGAGCTGCTATGAGCAAATTATCAACATATTGAATCAATGTAACAGATTCAGGCAATTTCAAAGAATACAACGGTTCCTTAAGTGCCCTACTGTATAGGCTTGGGCATTCTGTATAACCTTGTGGTATTCTAGTGAAAGTATACACTCTCCCACCGAGGGTGAAAGCAAACAAGAATATGCTCTCTGGATGTAATGGTATAGTAAATTACTGACAAATATTCTGAAAATGGAATCACTCTTAAATCAATAACAAGACAATATGGTAGGCCTGTGTTCCCTTTTTTAAAACAGGTAAGATGAAGTTATTGCACAAACTCCCTGTTATTTCTTCTATTATACCTTGTCTTACTAAGTCTGAGGCAATTGTTTCAAAGTTTGAATAACCATCAGGGGATACCTTGTACCTAGGAATACGCTGATAAATTGGTCCCCGCTGAATTTGTATTGTTACTGGGGAAATATCCATAAGACCAACGTCATTATCCAGTACTGCCCATAAAGTATCAGGGATGTTATCAAACCCGGGTGGCAAAGGTTTTGCTAAAAACTGATTCATTTTCAACAGACATACAGTAATGTGTACTCCGTCTGGTGTACAACAAATAGTAGCACACAACTTTTTCAACAAATTTAACCCAAACAAATTTTCTACACACTGTGTAGTTAATAAAAATTGTATCTCACTGGCTGCTCGTCCTAAAATGACAGGCACTGCGGCCAATACTTTAATAACTACAGGTGTTCCAGCAAACCCAACTGAAATATTAGTATGCCAACTTAAAGGAATATCTGGAACCTTATCATGATTTATGTAGCTCTTTTGCGCCCGTGTGTCTACTAGAAATCAATGCTCCTGTCTCTCAATTCACATATGAACGTAGGATCCTGACTGAGCCACAGGTTAGGAATTGGTTCCATTTTCATTTGAGGGCTGTCCTATTCTGAGAATTCCCAAGAGAAATTGTCAATATTGTATTGATTAGTGACAAAAGACTCATTGGATTATCAAAAACATTGAGGTTAATAGGGACAGTAGTAGTTGGTGAAGGGCCAAACACCGGCCCAGGTGGTACCCATCCACCCCTACTTCCCATCTGTCATCCCTAACGTCCTCTTCGCCTACTTGGATACATTCCGCTTCCCCTAATCAACAAGGCTGGACACTGGGGCCTCCAGGGGCTCCCGTGTCTGCAATCTAAACACTGATTAGTCCCTGGCGGTTCAAATGGTACACATGGACCAACACCTCTTCCTCTTGTGCCAATAAGTGTCCCTCCCCACTTTCCCTGTTGTACTTGCTGTGTTAACTTTTTGTTTTAAGATCAGCTCTCTTCTTTTCTGCTTTCTATTCTCCACATTTGCTCTATTTTTATAATATTAAGCCATATGTAAAATGCCGACAGGGTTTTATTCTGCAAGCACTTTCTGATTGCATAATAAATACACTAATTTCAGGTTACAATTTTTGGATGAATACATCTGCAAATAATTGTTTCCCGGTGGCATAGTCATTTCTTATCCAGAAAAATCAATAAATACATCCTCAAACTTATAAAAATATTAAGTTACCCTTCAGTTTTATTCTGAACACATGCGGCCAGTTTATCCCAATTAATCTTTTTCTCGGGACCACCCTTTTGAGCTGTGCAACTATCATAGTGGGAAGGTGAAGTACTGCCGGAGCACACTTTTCGCCAGCTGTCCTGTTAGCGTCAAGCTGAAAAAGTTCATTCCATGCCCTCCCCAAAGTTGCAAGATCAGTGACATTTCCAATTGGTGTCCAAATATCTGATGGCAAAATTACTGAGAACAAAGTTTCCAAATCCCTACTGGTGAAGACAGATGTATTTAAAACATCCTCAAATTCTTTGGAAAAGGGTACATGAACAAATTGGGTATCATATTTAGCGGGCTGCATAATTGGCCTACCTTGATTATAAAGGACAGGGCTTCCTTGAGCATGAAGCGTAGCCTGCTGCGGTATATAAACAGGCGGCACCTCTCGCATAGGGGAATGGCAACTAGGTTGTTTTCATAATTTTAAAAGTGCCATTAAGTGAATGAGTAGCTCATGGATACTGATTGTGGATCCATTATCTATTATAAGTTTCAAGTGTTGAAACTCCACAGGTTTTTCGAACTCGCCTTCCTCATTCTGTTGTATAATTGCATCCAATACTACTTTCTTAGCATGCATCTGCATCTGCGGGACATACTGACAAAAAGTACTGCACATGACGGAAAGAGGGGTCAAAGTGGTGGCCCATCTAAGAGCGGTACGTGTTATTAACTGTAATTCTTTATCTGACGCACACGATTCTTTATATGCTGTAACGATAACAGGTTGTTGGACATAGCCAGAGGTATGAGTTTCAGTTTCTAATTCCAATCAGGTTTTCTCTAGTCCCTTCATTTAATCAAATATCAAATATCTTCCAAAGTCTTTTAACATGTGAAAAGGCATCCTTCTCCATATGCCAAGAGAAGGCAGCCACATTCAAACCTTGTGAATCCCTAGGAACTGCCAAAGGCAATTTTTGTTCCCACTGGATTCGGATCTCATCACCCAAACATTAGTCACTCAGGACCTTGGGTTTCAAGTGCTTCCTCAACCACATTCTGTCTGACGCCCCTTGATACTAACTGAACAGCCTGCTCCTTTAATGTCCTGCATTGGGTATGCATTAAAGGGATTTGTGTAAGAAATGTTTAATTTCTGTGCCTTTTATTTATTGGCATAATATACATCATCTTTTCTATTGACAGGGGCTCATTTTGGGGATAAGGAAAAGTGGAAGGAAGTTTAGCGCCCGGGAGCCCCTCTACTAATGGGCTCTGTGGTTGACCATACGGAGGAGGAGGCGCAGAGGGAAGGAGATATTGGCAAGGGTTATTAAGCATCTGTTCTATTATGGGGTCTTGCGTAGTAGTAGGTATAACAGGGTATATTCCTCTTCTTTGTACCTGAAAATCTCTGTCCATCCCTTTATTATTTAGATGATATTTTTGTTGATCATGAACTAAAGCTTTATCAGCCTGTGACATATGTCTTCGAGCAAATTTCTGTTTGCGTTTGATCTTCAGCGTGGCTTCATTGCACCAATTGTGGATAACATCAAAGTGGTAAGTTAATAAGGTTCTCCTCTTATTCATTAATAATACAGATTCTAAATGCTGAATTATAGATACATCAAAAGAGACCTTTTCTGCCCATCGCAAGCTAGGTGTATCTTTAGTCTGTTTGTGCTATGAACAATTAAATACAATCACCATAATCTACATCTTGTATGCCGGGGTAGCTTCTGGGGGTGCAAGCTGACCAAACACAGTCTGGACCAATATTTACAAAGTTTACTGGCACCAGGCATCATAAAACTTTCTGATTTTTCCTGGCAAATGAAGTAATTTACAAATATCTTCAAGTTAACCTCACCAACCAAGTCTTACCTGCCAAACAGCTATACTTACTAACAAAGCTCTGTCTCAGCTGCTCTTGCTGAAATATCAAATGCAATTCTAGGGCCCCAGCAAGGAGAGGTCGATCATGGAGAGAAGTCCTCCGATGGAGGCTAGTGTCAGCTGTGAGTAAATATGATGGCCGGGATCCCTGAAACCAAGCAGTCTATTTGTCCGGTTCCTCTCCATCATGTCTAGCCAAGGTGCCCTCATCCTCAGTGGTGCCGCTGTTGGGTGCCATTTTGAGACTTCTAAGCGCTATAAATTTAAAAAAAAGTAGAGGATATGAGACAGAGTTTAAAAATTGCAAGGTAAGATTTATTTTGCGCATATCATACACTCAAGCGGACTTCACGTTCAGAAATTACCAGTATTTCCTGTAGAGTGGAGAAGTGAAGTGCCTGAATAGTACACGGCTTCTCCTTTTATACAAAAATGAAGCCTGCATTAGCATAGGTCATTTTGGTATTCATTTTCAAGAGCTAAAAACACATAAACCAGAAGGCAGAACAAATTGCATATTCAACAGATGTTATTATTATACCACTTTACTTATGGCTTTAGTTAGAAGCTCTTTCTGCCAGTTCACAGACTGGGACTTATGTTTGAAGCCTTAAATATAGAATCCACTTGCCCTCTGTTCCAACAATGGTCACCCTATTTGTACAACGTTAAAAAGATACCTTTGTGCATGTAACAAAGTGAAAGGGCTGAACACTATGACTCAATGTGTAACTAACCTCTGCTTGGTGCAGTCAGCATTTACATAGCATTTACATAGCATTTACATCGCATTTAAAGAAGAGAATAGAGCATTTTTGGAACAGCCTGACCTACGTCGCTAGATAGAAGGACCTGTCCTTCATGTTGTTTTAACCTAAGTTTATCAGTCAAGACCAGGCATCTAAAACATGCCCTCTACACTGGCCCAGTATTTTCTTGTAATGACTGACAGAGAAAGCCAAGAACACATTTTTATCTTGTTTCTACTGAATGACTGACAAATGCGACCCTATTTTAAATATTACTAAAAGAATGGGATTTTGATCATGAAAAAGGGATTAGTTTAGGGCTAAGAAAGACACATTTTGTTATTATATTCTAACATAAGGGTTTGTTTTTGCTGAGCAAAGGCCAAATCAGGAAGTATGCTAGAATGTTCATCACTAAGGGGTGGCGGTTGGATGGATCTTTATTGGGGATCAGCTACCCAAAACCTAAAGCACCTCTCTCAGTGGTATCTTTCTCAACCTCTTCTTTAGGGACAGGTAACATCATCATTGTAAGTATCCCCTGTGCTATTTGATCCCCTGCCTGGCTCTGGAATGCCTCTTCCCCATTATTGTGGAGTAATACTTTCACATGCCCTCTAAAATCAGGGTTGATCGCCCTTGCCAGGACAACAATACCAATTTTCCTAGCAAGTCCGATTTGGGTGCCCACGTGATGTAGGTTCCGGGTGGTGGAATAAGGTCAAGATCCGTACCGATGAGACATCTTTCTTTTGGTGGAATAATCTCTGACCAGCTACTACAAAGATCCAACACAACAAAATCTTTAGTGGCCACTGTAGGGTTGGAGGATGGCTCTATTACTTAATTTTTCGTATTTCAGGGTCCAAAACCCGTTTTGGTTGAGTAGCTTTTCAAACCTGACACCATATGTGAGACAGGCATGGTATCAAGAGAGACCCAGACTAAAAAGCAACAGTTCAAAAACCAAACCTTTATTAAAAAACTTGGTGGGGTTGGTGTAATGTTATATGGCTGTTGATGTCCATAAGTCCAAAACAAAAGTTTGTCTGTGTCTAAACCTATGTTTGCCCTCACTCTTGAACCAAATGTGATAGGGAGTCTTCTCAACAGAAAAAAATGGTGACTCAAAAAGAAATGTAAACTACAGCTGATTTCAGATAGTCTTCTCAATAGGTGTATTTCTGCCAGTTCAAGATAGTTCAACTCACAAAGAGGGTTGACCTTGGAGTCTTCCACATTGTGCTCTTGCCGTAATTCAATGAAGTTCACAATCTCTCTGGGTCTCTTGGGGTTCCCATCCCTAAGCGTTGATACTTCCAGGCTAAACCAAAAACATACAGCTCCTACTAGGACTCTTAAGGTTCCCTATCCACAAGTCTAGGCCCCTCTTTGGTCAACAACAAACACAAAAATTCCTCTTTTCAGAAAGTACCTTTCATTGTATAGTTATTTCTTAGGGCAGGGTCAGAGTGCTTTGCAAATGCCAGATTTTTTCTCCTCCCAGGCATGAGCACTCTGCCCTTTAGCCCTTCTTCTTGTTCTGTGGCACCGTTTTTTTTTCCCCACTCTGTCCTTTTCTGCTTGTCTCCACACCTCCTTTTCCTGACTTGCACCGTTGCGCCTTTCCTTCACTCCTTAGTGCCTCGTACACCCTTCTTGTTACTTTTTTCTGTGCTTTCTTGCACACTGTTCACTGTGCTCGCTTGCACACTTTTCACTGTGCTCTCTTGCATATGTACTGTCTCACGGCTAACTTGTGCACCACTCCTACTTTCCACATCACTTGCTCACCGTCTTAGCTGCTTTTGTGCCACCAACACATTTATTCTGTCTTTCATTATATCCACGCCTCTAGCGCATCTTCCTCTTACTGCTTTTCAACTTTCACTTTGCTATCAACTTTTCTGTGGCTTTACTTTGCTTTACTTTCTCTCTGATTTCACTCGCCGTGCTCTTCCTTTTCCGATCATTCCTGGTCCATCTCCGGCCAGCCACACACTACTGAGTTCCTCCGCTTCATGAAAAGAATTCACTGTTCGCAGCGCCGGCGAGCAGGATATGCAACTTTAAATGGGGTTGCGGTCGAGGTCTCTCCACCTGCCCCTCACTCATCCCTGGGACTTGCACACCTCCCGCTCTAGCTCCCTTCGCCACGCTGCATTCCCTCATGCACACCGGGCCAGCGGCTCGGCGTCCTGTATGCTGCCAATTCATCTGTGCTCCTCTTCCTGCAGCTTTCTTTTCCTTGGCCTTGTGCTTCCATCCAGCTACCCCAGCTGACTCACAGTTCTTGGCAAAACCACACCTGTTATACTTGAAGTAATTGTCAAGTGGAGTCAGGTGTGCACAGTTAGGGAAATGTGCCTGTCCTTGCCTCACTCTATTAGTGGGACAGTTCCAAGAAGTTAGATGGTGAGCCTCCCTTTGCAGACCTATGTTGGTTCTATAGGTAATGCTCTTTGTTCTTGATAACCTCTTCTTCATCCCAGTACTTAATGGAAATAGGGAGGAGGAGATAGGGTGTGATTTGAAATACCCCATTAAAAGTGGGGAAAGTGGTTTGAAGGGTAAGTGGAAGGGGGGAATATTGCATCTCACCCGTGGAAATTCTCCTCCCAATCCCCTGTGACCTTTCACTCAGGTGATCCTCCCTTGTTTGTCCACCCCCAGGGTCGGGATCCAAAAGCGATGGCCCTTCCCATGCCACCTGAATGGAAGATCCTGGGAGAGTAGGTGGGAGAGTAGGTGGGAGAACACCAGCAGGTTTCTAACATGTATTGGCCAAGTGTTGGCCAAGTGTCGAACAGAATATTGATCTAAACAAAAACAACGAGTTGATACCCTAATCAGGCTAATAAAGTAATTTATTTTGCTTATTTTAGAGCTTTTATGGAATACTTCCACTTCCTTAGGCAGAGATGGAATTAAATCTTTGAAAAACATGACAGCATTACAGATTACATGGTCCCTCCTTCAAATAACCTTATGTCTGTGCCTGTCTGTGTGCCTAATTTGTAGATTTGATCAGAGAGGCATGTATTAGATGTTGAACTCCTGCAAATATTGCAATCTTCAAGGTCTAAATAGTACGCTGTGTTAAGTGGAGCAAAGTTCAGTGGAACTGAAGAGCAGGGAAACAAAACACTGCCCATCCTGTTAGTGCTCTCAGGAAGGCAGGAGGGAAATAGCGTCAGTCATAGTGGTGGAGTCCAGTTGAAAGTTGGTATGTCAGATCAGTCCTTTTGAAAGATCAGTGGTAGCACAATCATCAGAATTTCAGGCTTGTGGCTCTAGAAGGCTGAAAGATGGAATACACAGCATTTCGAGCAAGTCCACCTTAACTATGTGCCTCCTGGTGCACAGCTAATGACCACAGTCATGACATAACAGATGACATCACTGACAACACCAGTGTTGACATCGCTGGTGACATCACTAATTATGTTACACATGACATCACTGACATGACTCACTAATACAAAACACCTATGGATAGCAGTAAAAGGAACGTTTGTTACTCTTATTCACAATTAAGGTCTGCCAGTATTGTGGAAAAATATTTGGATCAGTTTATTTTTACAAAGAACACATACATTCATACATTCAGAAAAACGAAAGTATTTGGATAACATATAAAAATACTTTTTAGGTGACAGGGGTTAGTAAGTTCATTGTTACACTGTAATTTTACTAAATGACACAAGTCTACAAAACCACATCAATTAAAAATAATTTTAGTACGTGTAGATCGGGTACCTCAATTAAGTTGGTGCATCCAAGTGTTTTCAAGTATGACTAGTTTTTTAATACATATCTCTAAACACCGGATCTAGTAACGTGCTCAGTGCAATCGATCAAATTTAGGCACTCGCATGCGTAATCTTGATCAACATATCGCACCATGATATCCTCTGTTTATCATGTATATGTCGACACAACTGTGTTTCAGTCACATTTTAGAGTACAGTCATATAAATGTTGTCCCATTTAGTGATCTTAGGCCTTCATCAGGACAAATGCAGTTGTAACCACTCACAAATGTGCCCCTCTCTTTTTCGTGTCCGTTCACAATTTCATTGGTCTTGCCAACTTTAGAGTTTCTTCTCTTCTCAGATTAATAAGCATGGCTCTGTGTTCAATAGAGCTTCTGCTCGGGAAATGATCCCATACTTATTAGCAACTCCTTATGTCCACATTATTATGTAGCCATTATTTTTTTATTTTCTGCATTCACTGTCTTGGCACCCTGATGTCATCAATAATTACACCCAATATAACATTACTTATGTTGGAATATGTTGTTGACTATTTTTAATGGTTATTTTATTTTATTACACTTGATAATGATAAAACCATGAAATAGAACAATACACCGATTCAGAAGTATGATATGATTCTGTGTGGAACATTAATTTGTAGTACTTATAGAATTTTAAATAAAATTTATGAGTAAGCAATTACAATACTTCATTGTGGGGAAGTTACCTGCTTCAGGTCAATCTGTTTCAGGTATTTCACACATAATATAATATGTATATGTATTAGTAAAAATTTAAATGAGATAGAAACACAATGGAAACATTACATTTTTAATTCTCCTTATTTAAATAATATTATATGAACACATTATTTTCTATATGCCTGGTTTTACAAAACATAAAATATAAAAGAAGGTATGCCGTGTGCATTGTGATAGTCTAAGAAGTTGAAGTCTGGTCACTATACACATACATTTAGTTATTTATTTTACATAATTCCATTTATAGAAAAGAAACAATGATTAAAAAGTAAATCTTTAATTACCAACATGACAATTTTACTACTCATATTTTTAATAATTTCTTTTGAAAAAACGTAATTTGTTTATTTGTTTTTAAATTTGTAAAGCTCCTAAGCCCGGGGGTATTATGAATTTGTATTCAAATATAACAGATTTCCTTCCAAAGTCCTTACACGCTTATATGCTATTCTTCTTTGTAATAATATCAGTCATACTTACAATTGTGTGCCGTAGACTAAAGTTAAAGAAAGAAGGGAAGAATGCAATGCACTGTGTAAGTCTGAAATATGTACATATATGTTATGTAACAAAACAGTGTTATCATATTTCAAAATGTAATTAATTGAACAATGTCATCATTGTGGTTAAACGCTACACAGCTGGGGGGCATAGTTAAGGTGGACTTGGAAATTCGATTGTTGAATTTCAGGGATTTACTTAGGTTAATTCTTATCAGCTTAACTCTCTCTTTACTAAAGTTTATTCACTGAATTTTAAGGTTTTGTTTATACTATAGTTTCTTTTGGGCCCACTAGCCATGGAACTCATCCATGGTTGCTGTACATGTTGCGTCAAAAGGTTTCTTTGGGCCCACCTGCCATGGCCATGGTTCAAGTTGTACATATAGATTTCATTGGGGCTCACCAGCCATGGCCTTCTTACTTGACCATGGTTCATGTTGCTCCAATTGGTTTCTTTGGGGCCGACTTGCCATGCACGTCGGCCATGGCCAGAGTCGATAATCTTTGTCGATGGCCACTGCACATGTTGCAACAATAGTTACTTTTGGGCACACTAGGCATGGCCTTCAATCATGGCCAATGGCACAAAGACCCGTTGCCCCCTTCCTAGCAGATGTGTTCACTGCAGGGGTAAAAATGTGTTTCTTTTTCAAGGTTTTTCTTGCGTTAAATCTGCACAACTTAACTATTCTTAACTAAGGATTTTTCAGTGAATTTCTAGGGTTTTGTTATCCCATAGTTTTTTGTCATTATCCCTTGACATGTTGTCCCAAAATGTTTATTTGGAGCCTTCAACCGTGCCCACTCTCCATATTCCACCATTTGGTACCTTAAAGTAACCTCATAGGCATAGACTTCAGCCAAATCAATAACCCCTACCTCAATGTAGCTGTAACATTCCACTTTTTTGTATTAATCTCATTTTTTAACATCCTCTTTTTTCATAAAAACGTGTTCTCATCACTGCGGTTAGCAGAACACTGATAATAGTAATGTGCTTAAAAAAAACACGATTATCTGTAAAATAACTCTGGTTATTTGTAAAATAACCACAGTTATTTGTGTGATGCACTTTCATTGCTGATCCTGTTTTCTACCATATCCCCGGCTATGCAAACATAAACACAGTTATCCAAAAGAATGTTTGCTCTGAACTTAGTGCCCAGACCCCACCATCTCCCAGTCTAGCTGATAAAATGTCATACTTTTTCCTCCTCCAAATGGCATTTATTTCCACTTTTTTCATTTTCGGCTAACCCTGGTTATTCCCATAATAAACCAAGCTATCTCTTGCATCGAGCCAAAAAAAAAAGAAAGCCATCTTTTTCATTTCCGAAAAGCCTCTCTGCTGCAAAGCACCATTGGAGAGATAGCTATAATTTTTGAAGCAGGGGGCAACACTTCTACAGTCAAATGTTTTAAAAATTACAGGACAGAAAATCCGACCTTTCCTGGAAATCGAGTCAATGCTTTGTGCCCTAGATGTTTCATACCTAACCCAATTCAGTCCAGTTTTGTTATGCACTGGCTAAAAATGTGGTCTTTTTCTCGATATGGAAATGAATTGGTGTAGGCCGAAAACAGAATTTACTTGCTTTCTTAGTAACATACCAATAGTTCCAGTAGAAGGGCCCATGACACACTTTGTGTTTACAATATATCAGCCGAATCCGTCAGGCAGGTCAAACGTTATTAGCAATTCAATGCCGAAAACAGAATTTGCTTGCTTTCTTAATAACATACCAATAGTTCCAGTAGAAGGGCCCATGACACACTTTGTGTTTACAATTTATCAGCCGAATCCGTCAGGCAGGTCAAACGTTATTAGCAATTCGATGCACAGGTTTCCTATGGAACTTGATAATCAACTAAAGTACAGCGACCGCCAAACTATAATTAATATATATATATATATATATATATATATATATATATATATATATATATATATATATATATATATATATATATATATATATATATATATATATATATATATATATATATATATATATATATATATATATATATTGTGTTGCTGGGTTAATGAAGCCACTCTGTGGCATATCATTTTGTACTTTTAACTTTAATGAATAAAGATTCGATGTCCATTTGTGGAAGTGCAACTCATTTGCTGGTGAAGAACACAAGCAAAAAGGGCACATTATAGGGTAGAGGTCAACGCCCTATAGTTATGGTAAGTCGGAGACACATAGAAACCCCTCAAAATGCTATCAATAATAACCTTTGGTTCGAATAATGGTTTTGGCTGAAATTTCGAAAGTGATTTAAGACCCGCATGTCAAAAAACATAGAAACGCCATCATGGTAGAGGTAGTGGGATGGCTAGAGGGCACTGAGTGAAATGTGGGAGTTGGAGGGTGTCCAGGGGCAAGGTTTGCAACACAATGCTTTCTCTCGGCTATAGCCACAAATAGCTGACATCTGAAAGCAAACTGCGTCACAGAAGCAACTTGTGTTCTGGGGTGAAAGGGAGAGGGCATGGGAGGTGAGGAGGCCATCTGGGAGTGGGGGGAGCTGGTGCACTTGGTGATTGCCTAGCGGGCAGGGAAGCATTTATTTTTTTCAGCCGTTTTTCAGATATTTGCAGCTATATTTGAGGCTAAAAAGGACTACATATAACCACGAGTACGAGTAGTTCTGTTCCCACAGCTATATATTTTGGGGTGTCAGTATTTAATTTGTTTTTGAAAGTTATTTCTATAGGTATATTGACGTTGGGGGTGAAAAATCACTGGACATTGTGGTCTTGTAGGCCGTTGGGACTCTTTTTTATGTTGGCTGTGAGTGTTCAGGCTTTTGTTAATGTAAGACTTTGGACAAAACGAGAAAAAAATAATGTAAAAAGGATCAATTGTATTCTATTTTTAGATGCCCCATAGAATGTATTTTAGGTTGTGTGTTGTTACTTATGGCATTATGTTGTGTGGATGGGGAATGTTTGTTTTTCCAGTTTACTGTTAATTATTATTCTCTGCTTGATTAATTTTAAGCTACTTCATATAAGTACATGATTAGTGCTGTACTGTATTAATATTTTTAGTTGTATTGTAGTGCAAAGCCTGAAGTGAGGCCCCCTTTTTATCCAATTTTTGTAACCACAGTTATGATACAAGTCAATGAAATGTAACCATGGGTATAATAAAACTTTTATTTTATTTTATTCTATGTCATAAGTAGTCCCTAAAATAACTGTTTTGCGGTACACTGAGTGTTGTATTTTAGCACATCAGTACTGTTGTTTCGATGTTTTGAAGGAACACAGAATTTCCTTCATCAGTTAGGTGTACTCCGTCGGGTCTATAGAAATTAAACATGCGGTACTTATGTTGTCGTGCGAAATCCATAATTGGTTGTGGTCTCTCATGAATGCTGAAACTGCTTTATTAACATTTCTCTGGGATTTCGCAATTTTACCATTAAATCCGGTGGTCCATCTCCATTTTTGCCTCTGAGTCATAATGGAAAATATGAAGCTGGTGTGAGAAAATAGTTCCATTAGTTTTGCCATGTCTTATTTGATCATTAAAGTAAGGGACACACCTCATACATTCCACAAAGCATTGCCTCCACAATGAATTAGTATGATGTCTGGGTGCTCTTTACTTTTCAGACTGAACAATTTTGGGAAAACCTGGAACCAACACATTCCCCACAAACCAAACCACTTAATTGTAAAATCTCAGGAACCTAGGTCAATGTTAATATTTAGTTTCTCACAAAAAGCCAGTGACCAAAACACACAACTTTCTCCGATTAGTCACATAGTTTTAATTCCAGCCATGATATCTGCAGTCTTTCTCTGTTTCCAGAAAAATGATTCCTAGTTTGAATATCTAATAGTTTGTATGAACAGGGTTTGTATGATGTGTTTTGTAGTTTTTAATTGGTTGATGGTGCTGTTGCAATTATTTGTAGCTATCCAAAGCCACTCAGCGCATGGTGTTGATATCCGCAGGTAGATATCACCCCCTGTGCAGCCGGAGCTATATGAGGACAAATGGCATGTTGTGTGTTTGTGGATGTGTGGTAGCCGTGACTATCCAAAAGTTTGGGTGGGGTAGCATGTTAGATGCATTGAGTGTTTTCAGGAATTGTAAGACATTAGAGGAGTGGAGGAGCACCATTTGAAGTGGAGGGGGGTCTGATAGACATGTTCATTACACTTGTTTGGAGTTTGGTGGAGTACAAATATCATTTTAAGTCTGTAATTTTTGCAAATCGTTGTGGCTATCAGAAAATGCCCATAAAGGGCTATTGTAAAACCAATTCTATAAATAGCACGTGTGAAGCATGCTAACATTTTTCACCAATTAATTGGTTTTACCCGTAGACGCAGTTATATATGTAGCGCATCTATAAACTTACATTTTCTGTGCAAAAATCATATAGTCATCTGAATGATATATTACAGAATTCGATTTGTGTTTGTTATTTGATCTGGTTAGGTGTATTTTATTTGGAGTTTTGAAGGGTGAATTAGTTTGATTTTGTGTCTCCAGAAAATATATTTGTAGCTGTGGATACAAAGGAGGATCTGCAGTCACGGGTAACAGCTACGGCTATGCAAGATGATCAGTGGGGAAAACGTAGATTTCTGTGATTTTCATTGTTGTTATTGGTTGTTGGTACTTTTCTATTTGTGTAGCTGTCTGTGATAGGTTGAGGGGAAAATGTGTCATCCATTTTAGTAGTGTTTTTAGTATACAATCCTCTTTTTTGGTATTCATTTTGGAAAGTATAAAAGCCACCATTTTCTGCAGTTTTATATTTTTGATTATAGAACTCTCACTGTGGAGGTGGCAGGAGTATGACTGGTGTGAAAGTAAGTGTTAATCCATGTAAACATGTATGAAAGTTTATTTCCAGTCCTGTGTGTTAGTTGTATTTACCACTGCTATTAGTTGGTCATTATGATTGTTTTCGTCTGATTCATTATTTGACATGTATGTAACGTATTGTTCAAGTTTTAGAAATATAAAATTAGATTTGTCAATGGATGACATTTATCTGCAGGCGTTTCGTTTTAGTATTTATGTTAGTGAGGTTGAAAGGTTTATTTGATTGTATTTTTTGTAATATGAATGCACTTTTAGGTATGCAGTACTCTTAGGTCTTTAGAGGGCTTTGTGAGGTAATTGAATTGATGGTGGCTTGCAAGTTTATTTTAGTCTTCTTCATTCTGTGTGTATTTTATTGTAGCTGTATCGATCTCATCATCCCAGTGGACTCTCACTAGATGTTGTACAATTAACACTGGTGAAAGGTCAACCTATACCTCTGCCACCTGACATTGACCAGCAACCACCGGGTGAGGATGAGGATGATGAAGGCGAAGGTATTGCACATCAGCCAGGTTTTCGAATGCACATGGATGTAGAGGGTGCCATGGATGTGGGACTCTGGGCACTGGATGTAGGGGTAGATGGACACTGTGCACTGTATTGCAATACATTCACAAACACACCCAATAAGCAATGTCCAGTCATGTGTTTTTACACAACGGGTATATTTAACAGGTGATGATTACAATGTGCATAGACCCTCCACCGCACACACGTGCCCCCCTGCCCCCTTCCACCCAATAACCCCACACAACCCCTTCCCCCTCCCCCATAATTCCCACACACCCCTCCCCCCTCCCCCCAACACCCCCACACATGAAGTGCACAAAATGTTTCATGATGCACTTGTAGTCAACACATGCAGTGTGCCCCTGCTACCGCCGCCCTCACTTCGGGGAAGGGGGTTGCATTTCACTGCACATATCCATGTCCACACTACCAAAGATTTCTGGCGCCCGTGAATGGGCAATTCTTGGGGCATTCCGGCCTGCCGGACCTGGTATTTGCACATTTACCGGCACTGGAGAAAAGATGCTCCCCATTCCCGTTTCGCCCCATTGGGCTGAATGGGAATGGGGAGGTTGGATGCACCGTCACTGTTTATAACGGTGCCGGTGCATCGGACATGCTGTGCTTGCTGGTGCCGCTCTGCCCGCCAGGTCTGACCTGGTGGCCAGAAAGGCACCTGCGATCACAACTCATAGTTTGCCGGTTCGGGAACTATGGTTCCGGCGAGCTTACCAGTACCATAGTTCCCGGACCGGCATACTAATAATGAGGCCCAATGCCTCTATATTGTCAACTATCTGTAGTGTTTCAACCTGTGTGATTGTTTTCTATCCCTTGTTCTCAAAGTTGTATTATGCCACCTTGTTCTCGCTTATTCTCCAAGTTTACTTAACCTTCCCCTGCCTCTGTCCTGCAACCGCCCAGTATAATATCCTTTGTTTATTCTCACCCAGTTGATATATTAATGTTTGTTTCTTATAGTGGTATTTTCTTATACTCTCTTATATTGTTGTATGGGTTTTTTAATCTAAAATGGATTTTTTTTCCCAATGACACAATGTTTATTAAGTGCAAAGAGAACATGCATGAATGTTGTATTGTATATTGTACATGTGATGCACTGTATACAAAATATGAACTTGTGCATTAAGTTGTGTTTATTAAAGTGTGTGTGTTCTTGAACTGATTATCTTTTATTTTTTTCAGACGGAAGGGTATTATTATTTTTTTTAAAATAGATCAATAACTTCGGCTACGGTCTTGTCTAATGGGCTGTTAGATTTTGGAGGCACAGATAACCACAGCAACGACTGGTGGGAATCCTAGCTGGGGGTCCCATACATTATGTCCGTGGCTATAGCTGTAATGTGCAAAAAGTACCTTCTTTTCATGTACTCTTTTTTACTGTCTGTTTTGTTGTTAATATTTTAAACTCAGTTCATGAAAAGAAACTCACAATCTTATAGCCAAGGCTACAAAACATGGGGTGTCATTGGATTTTATTGTAGTCACGGCTATACTACATTTTTGGAGAAAAGAAAAAAAATATGGAAAAATGATTTAAGATGCATTGAGTGTAGTGTTTGTAAGCAATTATTGTAGTATGTATACATTAATAATACATAATAAATATAAGTGTACATATTTGAAAAAGGTAAAAAAATATACAAACAATGTTTGTTCAAAACAGGTTTATTTGGGTGGGGATGTGGTTGTGGGTTTTCTTTTTCTTTTAGTTGGAACGCATGATATATCTTCTTCTTTAGCCCAATTACCTGTATTTTTACTGTCCATGATTGTACTTCTTTTTCAATATTAATTAATAGTTGTTTTGATTATGTTAATGAATCCATGATTAGTTGTGTTGGTATTGTTTGTGGTGCTTCTTGCTTCATTCTTCTTGATACAATTGAAGATATAATCCACTTTATAAATATTTGTGTGGGTTGGATTCACATTGATAGTAGGTAGATAATGTAGTTTTGTTTGGGGACTCATATTTGATCCTTTAAATGTTATTTTAAGTCGCATATTAAATAAATATAAAGAATGGGCTGTTTTTTCTTCTGCTTCATTTTCTTTGGTGCCTTTTCTTTTTCATTTCTTCCTATGTAGTATAAATTTCCTCCAGCCATTGCATGTAGTTTTCCATTTTAGTGTGGTATGAAGAAATACTGCTTGTCACTTTTCACATTTAACAATTAGCAATGGTGGAAGAGTACATGAGGGGAGAAGGTTCATTGTTTGCTGTACTTTCTAATTGATTGTTCATTGTCTGTGTGGTGGGTGGCTGCCAATAGGATGTCAAGTACCTCAGAAGATGTTGAATTGTTGAACCTATCAGAGAATATATTTTTGAGTGATGTTTATATATGCCAATACAACTGTATATTATATTGTATAATTGTATTAACAGTTGATCGATATTGTACATTGTTATTGCTTGAGAGTGAAGTGTGGTTGTAGGAGATTGTGGTATTTTTGGGGTATCTGTATTGTTTGATTGGATATTTGAAACATGAAGTACAGTTTAGAAGGAGAGGATTTTCATTGTTCAGAAGACTGTGGAGAGTTTGAGAATCTTGCGAATGGGGTTAATAGTGATGTTGAAGGCATAGGTGATTTGTACTCAAGTGTGTTTTTGGTTCTATAATATTATTTTAGATGGAGTGTTTGAAATGAGAGGTTTATGCTGCACTTGTGGAGAAATATGTGTTCTCTTCATCTAAAGAATGCACAGTGACATTTTCCAATTTCTTTTTTTTTTTAAATAGAGGTGAAGAGTATTTATCTGATTAAAAATATATTGTTTGGTTATATATTGGTAAAAGAACACAAAGGCTATTTTAGGAGCCGCCACGAGAACTTTTTAAGTATATTGGAAAAGAAAAATACCTCTGATGCCTTTTTTTTAAATAGCCGTGGTTATGACAGCTGCCAATAAAAGGTTGTGCCCTGTCAGGCGAATTATAGTCACGGGTAGCAGGAAGCTGATGAGACATCATGTATTTTTGGTAGTTGTAACCACGTTTATGGCTAGTGCATTAGACACGGGTATAGCAATTACAATTTCTGTGCATTGATCATGTTGTTGCATTTATTTCACACTAGACAATTTCACATGTGTTTCTGATTCTATGCCCTCATGTGTATCTTTATATTGTTTCAATGGATACACCATGTCAATGGGCCTCACTACGACCCTGGCGGAGAACCATGGTGCAATTTGCACCATGGTCCATGGCGCAAAGCTGCCAATTCCGCCATGGTGGTTGGCGGACTTACCGCCCCATTCCGACCTTGGCGGGGCGGTAAGTCCCCAATCCCCATTTACCCTTCCCCATTCCCATTTTTGCCCCATAGGGTATAATGGGAGTGGGGAAGGCGTTAATTACGCCACCGTAAATTACGGTGGCGTAATTAACAACAAGTCCCGTAGCGCCATGGATTTTTCCGCCTGCAAAAAGCAGGTGTAAAAATCACCATGGCGCTACGGGAACTCGTAGTCAGGCGGAAAGGGGCGCCATGGTTTACGCCGGCGTAAACCCCTTTCCGCCAGGGTCGTAATGAGGGCCAATATGTTTTTTCGAATCTGTAAAAATGTTACGGGTAGCTGTGACTACTGGCGGTTGACTTGATCAGTGGCTATGAACGCTCCAATCATACGTCACACTTTGTGGCAGATTTTGCTAGTCGCAGATATGAACCTGTTGGTTGTATCCGCAGTTATACCTGTGTGATCATATTATATTATGGATGCTTCAGCACAGATTTGTACTTGTTTTTCTGTTTTGATGTTCTTACCTGAAGGCTCGTGGGAATTGATTTTGAAACCTTTGTAATATGTGTTTTTCACCACATTTGTAACCAGGGTTATAGCCCTGGTTATGAAATTTAGCAAATTAGGGGAAACATGCTTTTTTTAAATATAATGTGTAAATGATGTATATAGTATTCTATGGAAGGATTGTGTTGAGGATTATTGATTGATGTGGGTTGTAATACAAATGTGTTGGGAACTTTACTTGTTTGCTTTCTGCAGTCATCTTTTTGTGCTTTTGATTTATAAAGGTTATGAAAGTGACCTTTTGGTAATCTTTTCACATTCTGGTTCCAGAATTCAGAGTGTGCTCATGTTCTGAGTTTGGCTATTGTGAAGATATGTTCATTAATTGGAGCAGCTGAAGGGGAGTGATAGTGTGTTTTTATATATTGTGTGTACATTTGGAATTGTATTTCTAAGATAAATGAAGTATGTATAGGGTCTGATTTAGTCAAGTTTATAAGTATTGCTTGGCAAGTAGAGTTTTCCATATATCACTTCAATGTTTTTAGGAGAGTGATGAAGCTGTATGATGTATTATTCAATACTTATGTGTTACAAACAATATATTTTATAACAAAGGTTGTTTGTCATTGAAATCGGAAGATGTGATATGAATGTGGGTGTATAACAAACCCTAGTGTGAACCAAGGACTATAACTCTACCTCTGACCAATAATGTAGCTGTGTATGTACTTTGTATTTGGAGATTAAGCTGTTTTTCTGTGACCCTATATTGCTGATTTTGTAATGTCTTCGAATTGTGGAAGGATTTGAATGTGGCTTTAAAATTGAGAAGATGTATGAGGCAGTGCACCTGGTTAATGTGAATTTGCTAATCTTTTAGAAATAATAAACAACTATATTTGTCAATTTCACAAATTGCTTGGAAATGGTGTGCTTTGGAATGGCAGGATTCCATTTGGGTTTCATGCTATGTAATGCAATATGTTGTTACACAATGCCCTGACATAGGGAGATATACAATTCATGGGGGTTCATAGTGGTTTGTGGGAAACAGGATTATTGATGGGTTTGCTAAAATAGCTTTCTGGGTCTAGCCAGTGCACTTGGATCTTCAAACCCTAGAGGAGTGGAGATTGACAGTGAAGAGAGGACATACTGCTGTTATATTTTGTTCAGTAGTACTGATAAGTTTGTAGGTGAAATGTAGGATAGTGGGTCAGGCTGTTGGACCTATGATGGTTGAATAGGTGGAAACAAGTGAGGTGCTTCACTTTCCATGTTATTTGATGAGGATGACTAAGAAGAATTGATTAAATGGGTGGAAGGAGGAGGATGGTTGTGACAGGGTAATGTTATGTGACTAGCTCTAGAGTTAATCCTCCTGTCTGGAGGTGGTGTTCAGTTCTTAAGGAGAGGCTAGTAAAGTGTGAAAAATGGATCTAGGTGGAGCAAGTAATTGGCAGGGCATTATCTTTCAGCTCTTTTCAGTTGTCTGTTATTACTTTTCTCATGAATTGAGGACACACTGGAGATGCATGAATGGTAGGTTGGTACATCAAAGCAAAGATGTATTAGAAATTGATAGGGAGAATTCTCTGTTTAGGCTGAATTTCCTAACCTAGTGAGTCCCCCAGCAGCTTTGCTGGATTTTTAGGGTTTATTTTTTTCTCCTGCCAAGAGTGAGACTCTTTAACCTCACTCTTGGACATGATTTGAGTGTGTTTCTTTGAATCTAGATGTGTTTAATGGGCTATGGGGTCTTTTACTCCATAGGGCTTAATGTGTTTTTGTGATGTGTGTTACACAGCACCCTCCGTGCAGTAACACAGAGGTGTCATAGTGACCCCCCAGTATAGACTCCATACCCTGGGACTGACTACTGTCTCCCAGGGCATGTAAAGTCACCATTGACTTTACTATTCTTAAATTCTGAACAGAACCAGTACAAACCATCATATTGTGGACGTACTGGCTGGGGCAATTCGATTGCCCCAGGGTCTGTTAGTCGAGGGGGCACGTCTCCGTCCCCCCTGATCGAGTTTTGGCTGGTGGCAGTGGATAATACTTTTTATATTCAACCGTGAATATTTTCCTATGGGATTTCGAATTGTTTTAGGCTACTATCTTTAATTATTTACGGTAGCCTAGAACATACCGCCGGTTTATTTAATTAATATTAATTCTCCGGTTGGTATTTTTTGCCAAAACCTGATTCTAAAATGGCGTTTGTGTTCTCTTCTGTGACTCCAACCCAAGTCGAGCCCTTTGTTCCACTTTTTGGCAGGCTTCTCCACAGAAGCCCTCCAAAGTGGTGCCACTCTGTCTGGGGTACTTAGGAGGGGTGGAGGGGAATTTAGGCACCATGGACTGAGTTGCCTAGGCAACTCAAGTCGCACTCCATCCTGATTGGCCCAAGTGGTGGGCCGGCCGGCTCACCACTTAGCATGTTTGAGTGTCAGCTAGGCTGAGTGAATGGGGGTTTGCTGCATAAAAGCAGGGCTTTGGGGACTGGAACTTCAGAAGTCGCCACAGGACCTAAGAATCCGACGAGGGAGAAGCTGAGCCAACCTGCCATGACACCACCACTGGTGGAGCCCTGCTGGACTGCCTCACCACTTTTCCCAACGACAGAGGAGATCTCCCGCCGGAGAGTCTTCTTCCTTTGACTGGTGGGGATAACCAGTTTCACCGTCTTTTCGCTTTTCCGACGTACCTCGTGGCCGCCTTGCCCGTTCCAAGCACCCCGGCAACCGGGATACCACGTTTTACCACGACCGCGAAACAGAGGTACCACCTTTAACCGGGAAACTCCGCGGCTGGTTTCTTCCCTGGTAGTGCAACGACCTTCATCTTTCCTCCAAGTCGAGAACTTCTCTTCCCCTGGACGACGACGCAACTTGCACCCACTACCATGAACAACTGCCACCGCTGGAGGCTCCTTCCCACTTAAGGTACCGTGTCCCGCCTGGCTTCCCTTGCTACCGACTGTACGGGGTAGATTTAGCCCCCGGCTTTCGAACCTGGGATAGTCTGGGACACCCTGGCTAGACTTTCTAAAGCCTCTCTAAACTCTTTTTGAACCCTCTGCAAGACTTTCTAAGCCTATTGTAACTGTGTGATCTTGGGCGCATTTGTGCTCTGCTCTCTCTAAGAGTGGGCCCAGCCTTTGGACTTTGGCTCACCAGTGACTTTTGCTCTTCTGCCTTGCTAACAGTGTTCCTGAATCTTAGAGTGGTGTACCTTTCCATATTCTGTCTTTTTCCCTCCCTTTCTCACAAACTTATTAGAGTGCAATCTAGTTAAGCGCTCACCTCTGTATGAAAATAAGTGGTGTTTTACTGTGATTTATCTGATAGGGAAAAAGGGGTGTATCTATTGCAATAGTAACTGTGTTTAGAATATTTTACAATAAGAGTGCTGGAGTGTTTCAACTTTGTGTTTCTAAATAAATAATTATATACTTTGATACCAAAGCTCTGGTCAGTGTTTGCTTGTATTATTGTATCTGAGTGCCTATTGTGTATACTTTGCATACTGCCTAACTCTTCTTGAGGGAAGTCTCACTGCTCAGCCACAGCTACCAGGTAAATCTGGGTGGTACAGACTGCTACCAAGTGGGTTTACTGCCAACACCTGTAGTCTTAAATCCTTTGTAGTGGTCCCTAAGGGAACTGCACAGGTTTCTGCCTAACAGAAATTATCTTGCAACACTTTTTTGAATTTAAATGAAGACATTATGCAAATGTATGTCATATTGTTTTAAGTGAACCTTTGTTCTCTTTAGAACTTGTTTGGGAATTGTAGGCTGAAGTTATCGTAGATTATGAGAGTTATTACTGAAGAAATGTATAGTGGTATGGGGGAAACAGTTTGTTTGTTTGTTTGTTTGTTTGTTTGTTTTATAATTTCTAATGCACGCTAGACCCAGGGGTATCAGGGAGCAATAGTTACAAGAATATGCAAAGCGTGGTTACAAAGTTACAGAATGAAATATAATGAAATACAATTGTATAAAGCGATGCACAGTATATACATGGATCAGAAGATCTAGTGCAGGATCAGATAGAACACGCAGCACTTGAATTTACATTATTACAGTAGAACGGTCATGGTGTTAAGTTACATCTTAGCTGTAGAGGCATAGGGTCACAGGTGGATTTGAGCCATGTGATAGTTTTAGATCTGAAGTTTGGGTAAGATTGGTCTTCTCTGAGTGAGGGTGGCAAGGGGTTCCAGAGTTGGGCTGCCTTTACAGGGAAGCTGCATCCTCCTATCTTGGATAATTTGAATCTGGGAACGGACAAGCAGTTCAGGTTGACTAGTCTGGATGGTCTTACAGATATCTGTCTGTGGAATCTTTCAGAGGGGTAAGAAGGAGCGGCCCTGTTTAGTGATTTATGGGTAAGTGACACAGTTTTTAGGAGTATTTTATCATTTGTTGAAAGCCAGTTGTTTTGTCTCCTACTCTCAGATATGTGATCTCTTCTAGCAATGCCTAGGGCTGCTCTTAAGGCATTATTTTGGAGAATTTGAATTCTCCTGATGTAGTTTTAGTCGAGCCAATGTAGAGAGCATTGCAGTAATCTAGGCGGGATAGAATAAGGGCTCTGGCCAAGATAATGCAACTATTGTTAGAGAGAAAGGGTTTACCCGTTCTAATAAATTTACACGTGTAAGCGGTAGTCAATGCTAGTGTGTTGAACTATTTACAGAAGGACAAGGTGGCATCGAGATAAAATCCAAGTGTCTTTACCTCCTTGGCTACCTTGATGAGGTTACCATCAATTATGAATGAGGAGTATTCAGGACCTAGTTTTTTTTAGGTTGTTGGAGGTACCCAGGATGATGAGTTCTGTTTTATCATCATTCAGAAATAGACCATGTGTAGCCATCCATGCCTGGATGATGGGGTCACTCTATTTACCAAGGTCAAATCCTTATCATAATTCCCTGAAAATGGGAGGAGAATCTACGAATCATCTGCATAGTTAGTGTAGGTGATACCAAGAGGGTCCAGATTATCCAAAAGGGGCTTGGTGAAAATGTTGTACAACGTAGGCGAGACACAAAATCCCTGTGGCACCCCATAAGTGATGGGTATGGGGTCTACCGGCACTGATGGTGAGACGACCCTCATGGTTCTGTTGCTTAAGAATGAACTAATCCATGTTATGGCCTTGTTGGAGAAATGTGCTGCTGATTCGAGGTGGTTACATAGCACTTTATGATCCACCAAATTAAAAGCAGTTGAGAGGTCAAGGAGGAGAAGTAAGGCGGATGATTTCCTGCTGTCTCTGAGCTCGTCAACCTGGGCCTTTAGGTCGATAAGGGCTGTCTCCGTGCAGTGTTGCAGACGGAAGCCTGACTGTCTTGCCCCTAACAGGTGGTGCAGCTCCAGGTATTTTTGGATTTGCGTGTATGCCACTTTGCCTAATATTTTTAGAAGAAAGGGGACTGTTGTGATGGGCCTGTACTTTGTTGGTGTTTGAGGGGCTAGCGTGGGATTTTTTAATAAAGGAAGCCCCCAGGATTCTTTGAGGTTTGTGGGAATAGTGTCAGTGGCAAATGAGGCATTAATAATTTTGGAGATGAAGGGTGATAGGTCACGGGCTAAATCCTTAATTTGTTGGGCTGGGCAGAGGTCGCCCTGGCAATTAGAGGGTTTGAGAGATAGGATAATTTTTTCTACCTCAATAGTGGGTACTTTTGTGAAATTGAAGAGAACGGGTTGGATTTTGGATGTATTAAGGGGGGCATTAGGTGAAGGTCGGCATTTAAAGAGGCTTTTTTAGGGCTATTTTATTTTGTAGAGTCAATACCTTGTTGACAAGTGCATGTTGGGTATCGTAGCACCAATTTTTATCTTTAGTACAAGTGTCTGGTATAGCAATGGGAGTCTCCAATTCTTTGAGTATTGTAACAAAACAGCTCCCAGCCTTCTTAGGTTGACATGCTAGGTTTATTACCAGCTTCATTGGTATCTTTACAGGCAGTCAATTAGGTTACATATAAGTTACATATAGGACAATAAAAACACTGGAAGCCCATCACCCAGGCAGAGGGCTCACCAACTGACCAGGTTAGAATATTCACCCATGCATTCCATCACTCAGGCATAAACACTCCACTTGACATCACAACATTCCTTCTGCAAAACCAAGCCATACACAACACATCTCGTCCCCTTACATTGCACATCACAAACAGCAAAGCATTACACAACACATCTCCCATCTTCCAACAACAGCGCAAGACAATACACAACACACCTCCACGCACACCAACATAAGACATTCACACCGACTCACATCATCAGGGCTAGCACGAAACACGTGCTTTAACAGTCTACCACTCACCTTATACCCGATGCACTGGCCAGACACACCGGGACCAACAACCAATATCATTGTCACACTCCGGACCCTGATGAGGGTAGAAAGAGTCATAAAATGGCACACAATACAGCTAAACACAGCCACATGTGCACATAGAAGAAAAAATATTTGTGGTAAATTAATCAGGGTAGGGTAATGTGTGTCCATGTAATGCCTAATACCACAGACACACCCATACCAACACTGGGGGTGCTACCACCCGTACACACATATCCCTAACCATGCATGGCCATACTCACAGCCACACCCCCACTGACTGGGGGCGCTACCACCCAGCATTAATAGCTATTAACCCTGCATGACTAACCTCAGTCACGCCCGACACAACTGGTGGCGCTACCACCTCAAACAAACATATATGCATTAACCATGCATAACCATGTTATAGTCATGCCCCGACAGAACTGGTGGCGCTGCCACCAGAAACACACATACATCGTTTAACCATGCACAATTCATCACAATCACGCCCATGCCAAACCAGAGGCTCTACCCCCTTATACCACACAGTGTGGAACCACCTCCCAAATATCCTTGTGGCATACACATCCACACCCATACTAAAGAGAAACTGAAGGCGCTACCCTCAGTAACCACATATAAGAGGCAAGACATTTGCACACACACACCATCTCCAATATCTCACATACATATTTGGTATAGGCATCACCCAAACTCACCAAACACATTGGAGGCGCTACCCCCGCAATAACCTTGTGGCATATCCACACCCGCACTGTAACAAACTGGAGGCGCTACCACCAGACTGAAAAACCTCCCTTATTAGAACGAGGATCAATATTTTACACATAGATCACATTCCCTTTACCATACATGTTGCAATCAACTAAACATTTCCCATTTGAAATACCTAACATGACATTAGATGTCATATGCCCCAATCCAAACTTGTAGTCGTTGAACCATAATATCCACGTAGCATCCTTGCAACGTGCCCTGCAAAGCCTCAAAAGGTTACACTCTCATGTATATGCTACACCACTGACATTACACTTTGCACCACACCCGACATTCATTTACTGCTAAAAGTCCATGTTGCATCGTAACGACCTGAAAGGCTGCAAATCCTCAAACAAGTCAGTTCTAGTTCCCTCACACGACTAGATCTCAGGCATACCCATCCAGACCCATGCACGCAGCTCACCGATATTTACATGCAATGCTGTATCTCCGCCGACCACAGTATTGGAGCATATGACAAACCCACAGCACATGGATCTCTTTGCACCCCACAACATGTGGCACTAATAGACCATACCATCGAGAAACATGTTGTACCCACAGCCCATAACCATTGCCATAACAGTCTGTTAAAAGGATACACAGCGTAGGAATCGTCCCTCGTCCCCAATGCTCAGCACCTCTCCATTCCCTGCCGTCCTTTTCCGAGCAATGCACGGGGTGCCATTACGATCCCTTAAACAGGCTTGCACAGCTCCACGGATTGACATGGACCCCCTCCATTAGCTAACTGCTGCAGCTTCAACAATGATGTAAATACGCTCTAAAGCAGACTGAGCTTATTCCCTCTGCACTTATAGACGGCACTTTTTTTTTGTACGCTGCTATCCTGTCCATGCTCTAATTCCATTCACTGTCTATCATGAGACATTGGTTACTATTCAACCACTCGGACTGTCTCCCTTCCGGCTGAACATGTCGCATGACATCATCACATTGCTGTAAACATGCAGGTCCTCAACTGCTGCAATGCTTCCCTTCCCATTCCATTATTGCGTAACAGCTTCTGAACTGAAAGGGCTCAAAGAATTGCTCGTGAGTCGCATCTGCAGACTCGCTGAGTGGAACTTTAACTGAGCTTAGTTCCTCTCCTTCGCCAACTCCTTCATCGTTTGTGTGACGTCATCATTCACTGAACAGCACCAGAGCCTTGCACATGGGCGTAATTTTGTCCCCCCCAACTTTCATGGCACACCATTTTGTCCCCATTCATTTTGCTGGGACAACTTTTCTTCAGATGTCATGTCCCCCCCAACATTTTCAGCAAAGTTACTCCACTGGCCTCGCAGAGCTCCTGCATACCAACGGCCACTGCACCTGGCCCAACGAAACAGCAAGGTACAGCTTAACGTTCACCATCTATAAGCACTGCAACAATTTACATCCTGAAGCATCTTGTTTTCTAGAGTTTTAAACAGCCCAGAACACAATGTGAAGACAGGAACAGCATTGTGTTGCCGAATCCCCATCACTTCCAAACATGTATTTCTTCAGCTGAACAAATACAGGACGCCTGCTTTAAAACTCCAGCAAAACCCACTGCAGTGATTAAAGTCACTATGCGAATGAATGCCCCTCCTCAGGTCCCAGCTCTCCCACAACCCGTGGGCTGCTGAAGGTTCCGCCTGAAGGTGCTCAATTCCTCCAGTTTATGGACTCAGCTTCCCTTTCCAGACCCAGAACTCAGCTCTTGTAGCTTATTGGCAGTATTATTCCAACTTAAGGGCACGTCCCAAGTGTGCACCTGGAAACAGCACTCCACCTGCCCCTTTTTGCCGCCCTGGGTGATGAGCCTTACTTGTTGTAGGGGTAGTGTTGTCCTTCTCCTTCCTCCTGCACCCCCCTGCAGCAGGTTTACCAGCTTCCTCTGTTTCATTAATGGGTTCTTCTTTAAAAGACCAGCTCGTCGCCAAAGTAACAAAGCAGCTCCCAGCCTTCTTAGGTTGACATGCTAGGTTTATTACCAGCTTCATTGGTATCTTTATAAGCAGGCAATTAGGTTACAAATAAGTTACATATAGGACAATAAAAACACTGGCAGCCCATCACCCAGGCAGAGGGCTCACCAACTGACCAGGTTAGAATATTCACCCATGCATTCCATCACTCAGGCATAAACACTCCACATGACATCACAACATTCCTTCTGCAAAACCAAGCCATACACAACAAGTATGGTGAATAGTTCTTTCATATTGGCGTTAGCTTGAGAAATACAGTTGTCATATGATTCCCGTTTGGCAAGGCAAATTTCTTTTTTTATAGAGAGATGAGATGTTCGTAAACTTTAGCTTATTAGCTTCAGAGGGAAGTAGTCCTCCTGAGGCCTCAAAATTTCTCTTTTGTTGTTTTAGGCTTTTTAGGAAAGGTGTGAACCACTTGTTCAAATGTTTGTTAAGCTTACTTGGTCTCATTTTGAGGGGGGGGGGTCAGATCTAGTGAGGATGCCATGATTTGATTGTATTCCTCAACCATAGTTTTGGGGTTGGTACTCTCTGGGAGTGAGTAGAGAGTGGGTAGAATGGCAGGGGTGAGTTTGTCTGCTGTGATGTTTTTTTTTTATTCCTGGTTAATGTAGGTGGGGCAATGGGGGCAGGTATGGGCGGGGGTTGTTAGTAGTGAGGGTAAATGAGAGGAGAAAGTGATCCATCCAGGCTAGAGGGGAGATGGAAAGGATGTTGCCTTGGCAGTTGTAATCTGCTATCCAATCAAGTATTGTCCCTTTGTTGTGTGTAGGAGATTTAACTCTTTGGGTGAGGCCAAGTTCAGTTATGATATTAGATGTTGTCAATGCGGGTTTATCTAAGGGGTCATTAAGGCCTAGATTAAGGTCGCCTAGAAGAAGTACTTGAGAAGTGCTTTTAAGGTTGTTGGATAGAATTGTATAGATATCTTCCTCAAAGGTCCCAATTGGACCTGGGGGGCGGTAGATCAGATGAACGTTAAGGGACTGGGAATTAGGCGAGGGCAGTTTACTTTGGAAGACTTCACAGGATTGTATATCATATAGGGGGGGGCAGTCCGATAGATAGGAGGCTAGATTTGAAGATGATGGTAATACCTTTACCTCTTGTCTCTTGTCTGTCTTGTCTTAGAATTGAATAGCCGTCTGGCACAGCTAACATAAGCATGGGGCCTGATGCTGCGTGCAGCCATGTCTCAGTGATAGCAAGAAAGTCTAAGTTGTCACTTAGAATCAGATCGGCTATCTCTGTAGCGTGTGCCAGAGACCTAGCATTTTTCAATGCTCCTTTTGGGGACAGGTCTTGTCTGTGGCTGGTGGGTGGGGCGCTGTGAGTTCTATACGTTTTGGGATGATATGATATGATATGGCATTTGTAACGCGCCTATACACAAGTGTTTCAAGGCGCGACGAGGCAGGGAGGGGGAACAAAGGGAAGACAGACAGCGATCCTACTAGGCCAGGTGTCATTCAGATCGCACAAGTGCATGGGTCGAGGGGAAGGGAAAAGTACAAGGGGAAAGGGAGAGGGGAAAGTGCAGTACAGGGGTAGTAGAATAACACAAAAAATAATAAGGGCCAGCTGGTGGCAAGTGCAAGGTAAGTGCAGACAAGTGCTGGGAAGGGGGGTTGTAGGGATACAGAGACAGTCCCTTAGTGCAGGGGTTGCCAGGGAGGCAGTGCAAGGGGAGAGTGGCTGGGCCAAGGACCGAGATCGGTGAGAGTGGCCCAGTTGCTGATTCGGTGCAATTTCAGTCAGGAATTTAGCAGGGCAGAGGGGGAGAGAAAGCAGAAGCAAAGAGGAAGGTTTTGAGGTGCTTCCAGAACCGGAGATGGTTCTCCTCAAGTTTCAGGGAGGCAGGAAGGCTGTTCCAGAGGGAGGACCCTGCCACGGAGAGAGATATACCCCCGACTCGTTGCTTGGAGAAGCGTCTGACCCTGAGGGAGTTGGAGGTGGAGGAGCGAAGAGCTTGAGAAGGAAGATATTTAGGAAGAGAGAGTTGAAGGTATTTTGGCATCAGGCCCCAGAAGGCCTTGTGTACAATGCAGAGGGTTTTGAACTTAATCCTCGCAGCCACAGGGAGCCAGTGTAGAGATTTCAGTCCAGGAGAGATACGATCCCTGGGCTTGAGGCCAAGGACAAGTCTCGCAGTCCTGTTCTGGATGAGTTGCAGAGGGCGGAGAGTAGAAGCAGGCAGATTTAGATCGAGGCTGTTACAGTAGTCCAGCTTAGAGAGAACCAGGGCTCTGGAGACAGTGAGCTTCTGGGGGAAGGAGAAGAAAGGAAGAATACCTCTATGGAGGTTCAGCTGGTAGTGTGACTTCTTAGAGGCGTCAGATATGTGAGGAGAGAAGGAGAGTCAAAGATGACCCGAGGTTTTTTGCCTTGCAGGTAGGAGCAGGGAGAGGGCCAAGAGAGGACAGCCAGAGAGCTGCAGGGAAGGAGGGAGTGGGTGTGCCAATGAGTAGAATCTCAGTCTTACTGGCATTAAGGCAGAGGTCATTGGTGGCACACCATTCCTGGATAGCAGACAGACAGTCAGAGATGAGGGAAGGAGAGAACGAGGCCGAGGGTAGCCTGCAAATGAGTTGGGTATCATCCGCATAGCACTGAAAGTTGGGGCAGAGATGCTGGCTATACCGGTTTTTGGTGCTATTTGGGCAGTTAGTCAGTAAATTTTTGGGATGGCAAAGTCTGCAGGACCAGGATCCGGTTGGAGGTGGGTGCCAAGTTTATGGGTAGTTCATATATTTTGGCTAGTCTAGCTCGCAGTCGGGAGTTCCTGGAATCTGTTGTGCAGGGAAAGCTTGGGATTGTGCACAGGGTGTCATTGGCCGCTGGGGTCATGATAGTCATGATAGTAGAAGTGTTGTTAGATGGGTTGGGGTGGGTCATACTCAGGTGGTCACAAGGAGCCAATGAGGCTGGTCAAACAAAGCATAGTAAGAGGCTCAAAGAAGTTAGTGTGATTCGAGTATACTGGTTAGTGGTTATGGAGAACATGCTGGTTTTAAATTACAATAATTTTCAGGCAGCAGTTAGGAGACTAGCTTAATACCCGAGATATGATAGTACTCTCAGCAATATCATATATCGATAGCAAGGTGAAGGAATCCTGGCAAGGGGTGTCACAAGAATTGGCTTGACATATAATGGCATAAGAGGAATATCTTGAACTGAAGGGTTAGCTGCGAGGCTAGTCATATGTTAACGTGCAATGAGTAAATCTATAGTTGGCCTAATCACAGGTAGATGGGTAGACAGATAATCACATGTGCAAAGTGAGTTAATCATGAGATAGAAGCAGCAAATAGATTCAGACTTATACAAATAATGTGGCATATATATTCAGATTTAGTGCAGATATATTCAATGCACTAGTGTGGGTATCCAATACGTCACTTGATGTAGGCACAAATACTACTAGCATATAAGTATCAAAGAAATAATATAATCAGTTTGCTACATTAGAGCAGGATAGACTAGTCTGACCTGTGTCTGAGTGCAGCAGTATAGAATATCCTGGGCTCATGAACTTAGTAGTGCAGTAGTCCGTTATAGTGTAGGCTCACAATCAATAGGACAATGTGGCGACAAGGGTTTACTAAATAATGTTGCACAGTCGACTAGTCCCAAGTAAATAGTAAGTATGTTAAATCAAACAGACTTATTTGAATCTGTACTCGATGGTCTAGTTCAGGATTAGGCAGATTCAATATTCACATGGGATATACAGAATCAAAATTATACAGAGTATGCTAGTGCAAGCCTATAAATGATGGACTAATTGAAATATGTGCAGTGTTGGCAAACTCAAATCTATGCAGAGAAGGCTGATTTGTATCTAGACAGCATAGGTTAGTTCATAACTACAAAGAAAACTGATGCAAGTTTACACCGGATTGGCTAGAGCGGATTTACACACAAGCGGTAACGTCAAGTTTCCACCATGTGGCAGGATCAAGTTATTTAGCTGCATATGGCGAGTTGTGATCATGCAGTGACTAGTTTCCGGTAACACAAGGTTGGTACAAGTGACACAATAAGCATCACGCAGAATATAATAGTCATGGGTGGAATAGTCAGAGGGGGGTACACCAAAGCTGCTAGGTCACCCTGATGATTATAGGGATACCGCGCTTGCAAACTCGCAGCAACGGCATATATGATTACTACGTGCTGAATGGCTTTTGCACGTAGCGTTTAAAGGAGGAGGGCAGATTGCAGTACTTACAGCTTCTCAGCACTGGATATGTTTCCGCAGCGGTATGTTGTAGGTGATTTGGTCAGGATCTCACGGCTACTCGGTACCCACAGCAAACAGAGCAAACAGGGCCTTATAAGGCCTTTGAAGAGGCCGGCTCTTTCGCCTGCCGGCAGATGCGGGCAAATTTCAAACTGTGTGCTGCTTAGCAACCAGGCAATGCTCAGCCTCGATGTGGCGCCGCATCGCGCCTGACATTTTGTTTTCCAAAAAATGTCGGTGCTGGTGCAGGTGCAGACCCGGGCTGCTGTGTTTGAAAATCTCTGCTGGAATGGGCAAATGCTCTGCAGGAATGGGCAAATTCTCAGATAAAGTGTGTGGGCATGTGGAAATAACAGTGGATAGGATCTCGGCAGCACAGGAGGTAGCTAGAAATGAGGCACTTTGGGGCAAACAGGGCCTTAGAAGGCCTTTGAAGAGGCGGCTCTTCCGCCTGCCAGCGGATGCGGGCACATTTCAAACTGTGTGTTGCTTAGCAACCAGGCAATGCGCAGCCTCGATGTGTTGCTGCATTGTGCGCGACATTTTGTTTTCCAAAAAATGTCGGCCCTGGTGCAGGTGCGGGGCCCGGGATGCTGTGGGTGAAAAATCTCTGCTGGAATGGGCAAATACTCTGCAGGAATGGGCAATTCATTATTGATGAGGGTTGCTAGGGTACATTTGTGGGGCTGACCAGGGCACTTTGCAATGAAAACCCTAGCCAGAGTGGAGATGTGCAGTTGAGGAAGGATATACATGCTGATATGTTTTGTTGAGTAGCAGTAGTAGTAATCAATTTATAGGAGAAAGGCGGATAGTGGTTCAGGCAATTGGCTTATGATGCTTAAATACGTAGAACAGGTGAGTTGCTTTATTTTGCATGTTTTTTCTATGAGGATGGCCAAGGAGGAGTAATTAAGTGTGTGTTGGGAGAGGCAAGGGTGTGGCAATGCCCAGTTATGTGACAAGCAGTATACTGAATGGTGTGTGCCTGTAGTTGGCCTACAGTTGCTAAGTAGAGGCTTTTAAGGTGTGAAAACTGGAGTTGTTTGGAGGAACTAAGCAGCAGTGTGTTATGTTGGAGCTATAGTGTCTTACCACATTAAATATGAATATAGGACACACCAGAGATGAATGAATAGTGTGTTGGTATATGAAAGCAATGATGTGTTACATATTATATTGCAACAGCTTTTTGAATGTGAATGAAGACATGTTTGGCATTTTTGTCATGTTGTTTACAGTGAACAGTTCTTCTCTTTGGAAGTTGTTTGGGAATTGTACTCTGAGGTTATGTGTAGGGTATGTGAGGTATTATTTAAAAGACGTATAGTGATATGTGGTAACAGTATTATTAATTAGGTTTGGTCTGGTAGCTTTATAGAGCTGACTAGTCAATTTGGACATTCAAACTCTAGTGAGACAGTGGATGTGTAGTCGAGGGCGAATATCATGGTGATATGTTTTGTTGAGTAGCAGTAGTAGCGATTAGTTTGTAGGGGAAAGGCAGGATAGTGGATAGGACATCTCTTGCTAGGAATACAAATAAAGAAAATTAGTCGCATCTCAGGCAGATACTGAGTTGTGAATAACTATTACATCTGGGCTGATAGGTGGCTTCAGGGTTTTACTTTCCAGAGCCTTGACTGAGGCTGTTGTTTCACTTGGCCCCACAATGCCCAAGGTCCGTTAAAACTAGTCTATGACTGTCAGCCTTGGGATGGAAATTATATTATATATTGAAAATATAAAGAAACAAAATGCTTGACCTTCACTATCCGAAATATTTTTTCATACAACTTTTTTGTAAGATGCCATCAAGAAAGAAACAAAAACGAGCCATAAGAAAGGATTATCTGCAGGGAAGTCAATTTCTACAGTGTACGATTTCAGAAAGTAGGGTTAAATATGATTGTAGTGATACATATTCTGTAGATAATACAATACCTATTATCGATAATAATTTTGAAAATGTTGAATATCAAATAGGAGATGTGCCAACAGAATATAATCATGGAACCGGGAATGATTTTCTCGAAAGAAATAAATGAAATAATGTATCAAATATATTACTAGCTGGTAAAACATCACATATTTCTAGAAGAAAAGGTAGAAAATGTGCTATCAATTTGAAACAGTGGAATACATTTTTGGAGACGTGTGAAACTAAAATCTAGATATGTGGTAAAGTGTTTTTTGCAAAAGAAAAAAATATAAGTATTAAATAAGAAAGCTTCTGATAGGAAAAGAAGCATTGAATACACTTAAGAAATTACTTAAGGGGACTACATAATTCTATACAAACATGGGGAAACAGTTGTTGTACTTATACATGACAACTTTTGTGATGTTTTTGGTGGCGACTGGAAACACCCTTCTCTTATGGAACGTGTTTTTCATGAGGAGAGTTACATTCAAGGAAATAATGTTCTCATAGCTATTGATGAGAGTGGATGTAGCTATGAAGTCCGCAATGGTCTAATTCTGAAAAAAGAAAATAAGTTTAGGTCAGTCAAAAGTAAAATCATAGATGGATTGTGAGGCATGGATGAGAAATGTTTTGTGCAACATCAATATGTTTTCTTGTAAAGTGTTAAAGAGATTTCTGCACAACAATGATAATGTTTAAAGACATGTCAAGATGCTACAAAGAATAGATGACTGTGAAGTTTGAGAAAAAAAGGGTTTTTGTAATTCTCTAGCTTGTCTTGATAAAAGTAGATGTAAGAGTCAGTTTCATCATATACGGATGCTGGCTGCACATCATACTAAAATTAGATATCTTGTAGTTACACTGTATGCGTGAAAAACACTAAGTATGTCTTTTGCAGTTTTAAATCAAATACATTTGACTGGAACTGTAGAAGGTTTAGTTTCTAGAATGCAAATGATAAATATGATACATTTGATAGAGTATGTGTATGTGGTTGAAACACTTACAGGAAGTGGAAATGATGCTATGCTTTCAATGGATCAGATTTTTCAACAGTATAAAGGACGTATTGCAAAGTTTGAGTGGTCTCTTCCTGAAAGACCTGAGATTGTTTGCATATCTTGTTGACACACTTTATAAATCTCAAGTGCAACTAGTGTACATTGAGGAGAAAATTAAACACAGTGTAAAATGCTTGGAAGTAACTATCTTTATTTGTTTGTAGAAGAATAATTTGACACAGAGAGGCATGTTATTTTTGTAGATACTGTGTTGGGTAATATAATCAAAGTAGTAATCCTCCAAGAAGTGTTTTGAATGACATGGCAGTGCCTGATATCAATTCTGTGATTCACAAAAGTAACATGTTTTGAAGTGATTGCATTGCAAACTGTTCATCCTTTACAAGTTATTTTTCGATTGCAAACAAAGATGTACAATCTGCTTAAGAATTGATTGGTGCAAGGTGTGAGAGGCAGAGTTGTGTATTTACCTCTCAATTTGAAGAAAATGTGAACACTATAGGGGGAGATTCTTTGTTTGCATAAGTAAATGGTGCTGCCACTAAATAAAAGAACTTTTGGCAACAGCTTACAGATATTGGAAAAGTGAAAAATGCATTTGTGTTTCTATTGGAGCACAGTGATTTTTAGAAAGGGGCTCTGACTTTACCAGACTTGCCTATGCTCAATGGGTATAGTGTTATTTCTATTTTCTGAGTACATTTTACTGATAAAAACTCATTGAAATGTTTAGGGGGTTAGAAAAGTATATATATATGGGGTGGGGGTGGTCGGAAATAGTTATACAAATGTGGGGATGAGGGTTTGGGGACAGAACTCTCCAAAAATAAAAAAATAAACCAATTTCAATTCGATATTTTGGTAAAAAAACATCAAAATTTCACCCATCGATGAAATTACATAGATCCAATTGTAGTTGAGTCAACAAACAAAAGCAATGAATGTCAGTTTCAGCATCTCTCTGTTGTAGAAGAAAATAGTTTGTATGAAGATTACACTATTCATCCTCTACACTCACGTGAAGTCATGGGCGACAGTTTAGAATTGTATCAAATAAAAGCAATGAAAGGTGCACCTATCAGTATCTGGGAAAATACAATAGAAGCCTGTTGTTTCCCAATACTTGTTCTATCTGGTACACAAGGGCGATTGGGTGATCGGAAGGTGTAAATCTCTGCTTCAGAATATCATTGTACAAGAATGTATTCTGAAGATTCACAATTCAGCACCAATGTTGAATCTATATTTCACTTATTGTATGAAAGTGAATTTTCAACATTATGTTATGCTGTTGCTCATACACTTCAGACCGGAGCTAGATTTCAAAATCTTTCTTCATGTGAGATACTGCAACAGGTGAAAGAAAGAAAATTAAGTTTTAGAAGGTAAACTTACAAATATTCTTGCTACAATGAGAGGAACTAAAGAATATTGGTATAGGAGACACTCTGAGGTTAGATGCATGATCAGAAACTTGGGATCTCCAACTTGGTTGCGCTGAGTATGGTTGGGATGATCTTGCAGAGTGGATTGTGAAACTAATCCACAGAAAGAAAATATATAACACATGACACCAGGAGAATTGTGTTCTATGGATCCTGTAAGTGTATCCTGATTTTTTCATCACAAATCTTTAGCCATTTGATATCTTATATGTAATAAAGAAAATGGTCCATTAGGTAATGTGGAAAATTTCTTTTGGAGGAAAGAATACCAGACATGTGGGGCTCCACATATACATATACTGTTGTGGATTAAATCTTCTCCTCAGTTTGGTAAGGACATTGATGGCTGTGTGATGGAGTTCATTGAAAAATATGTTACTTGTTACCTTCCAGCTCAGCACGTGAATGCTGACCTATGGGATAAGGTGGAAAGATTCCAAAAGCGCTCATGTGGAAAGTACTATCAGAGAAAATGCAAACGTAAAGACAAGAACTACACTCAGTGCAGATGTGACTTTGCAAGGCCTGTGACACCAGTTGGTCAAGTGAATAGTTAATGTCATCTGTTCAACAACATGTTATGAGTAAGTCACCAAGAAATACATATTATTTTAAAAAGAAGTAAGGAATGCCAATTCATTATGATTACAATCCTGTCATTGCTCAGCTATGGAATGCAAATACAAATGCTGATGACTCAACAGCTGTTGCTCATTATGTTACAGCATACATAACAAAAGCTGAAAAAAGCAATGGAGCTGAGGTATCAGCAGATACAAGTCTTAGTCGGAAACCTCTAAGCTTTGGTGAAGATGCTTTCACATAGAGAGTTTGGTAGCTACAAAGCTACAGATTGGCTACGCAGTATGTCTCTGTATGGACATAGCATTAATGCACTTTGGTTAAGTCTTGGACCAGCTAGTACTAGAAATCGGGAACCAAATCCTTTGAATGAAATTGAGCAGATAGCTGAAGCAGTACCTGACAGTACAGAGATTTTTAAAACCAACTTGATTGATAGATATTATCCAAATCGATCTGAAGTGTTGGAGGATCTTTGTTTACATGAAGTAGTACACTGCTACTCATTTCGAAATGTTGAGTCAAACAGTGACAGAGGACGAGTTAAAGTTTGTTTGTTTGTTTGCTTGTTTGTTTATTTAATATAGCCCAGACCAAGACCCTCAGGTAGCTGCGCGCAAGCATTAAAAGGATACTTAAGAAGCTTAGTTACAGAGCATTACAAGGGTAGGTAGGTACATACAATGAATAATAAACATAGTTATAAGCAGTGATAACATAGATACACCCACAAGTTAGCAGTGACCAAGTGGTCCCAATAGAAATACCAATATACAGACAAGTGATGCCAAACGGTATACAGTTGACAATGGTCAGGCATAGCAATCCTTAAGAGGGCATTCAAGAGTGGGTAGGGCGAGGGGTCAGTTGGGAAGTGAGGAGGTCAGGTTAGGCATCATTAGTCCGTAGCCAGGTGAGGACTTTCCGTCTGAATCTGGAACAGGGTTGGTCAGTTCTAAGATCTAGGGGGAGTCCATTCCAGGATTGATCGGCTATAACCGGAAAGCTAGAGCCGCCGGCTGTGATCCATTTGTATCTAGGAACCTCTAGGGTGTAGGTATTGGACATTCTCGGGGGTCGGTCAGAAGTTCTCTTGTTTACTCTTTCTACAAGGTAGGGAGCAGGGGTGGACTGGCCTATACAGAACTCTGGAGATTTCCCAGTGGGCCTCTGCACCCTGGGGCTCTTTTCCGTGGTATTTCCAAATTTTCTCATAGGAAAAGCATTGGGCTTGCTGAAAATGTGTCATTTGGAGCCACTTTGAACTTTATTTCCAGGGCCTCTTTTGGTCCCCAGTAATTATTTCCAGGGCCTCTTTTAGTTCCCAGTCCAGCCCTGGTAGGGAGGCGCTATGTTATTAAGACATTTGGATGTGAGAGAGAGGGTTTTACGGGAAATCCTGTCCTTAATTTTAAACCAATGGGCATCTCTTCTGAATGCAGAGATATACTCTCTGTTCAGGATATTTAAGGCTGCTATGAGGGCATTATTTTGGAGTCTTTGCATTTTATCAATAATGTACTTATTGGATCCTGCATATAAAGCATTGCAGTAATCCAGTCTGGATAGAATAAGTGCATTGGCTAGTGTGATACAGCTGGCCTCAGAAAGAAATGGTCTGCAGGTACCAAGTACATGGATGTAGCAGTTGTCTAGATGTAGCATTTGTCAAGTGAGACATGATAAGGCAAGTCTCATTAACCACATGAAACTGTATTGCCAAATTGCAGAGAAACAGGAATTATTGTATTTGTGTATTTTACAGTTGTTCTTCACATGGTGTACAGAGAGTCATTTGCTTGGAAGTTGTGAAACTTTTGAAAAATAATGTATTGCTAAAAAAAAGCTCAATTAAATATCTATAATTTGGAGTAATTGGAGAAAGAACTACGTCAAGAAGAACTTTTGGTAGCTGAATTGGCAAAAGAGACTCCTGAGGGAGGTCAGAATTCTGCAGTAGGAAGTAAATGTGCTTGGTGATGCCTTTATTGAAACTGATGTTGTGCTTGTCATGGAGGAATTGGAAAGTGCAATGCAACAAATTCAATGATGAAAATGTTGATGAAACCATTACTAAACATATTGTTGAGAAAAGAAAGTTATTTTAAAATTAAAGATAGGTTCTTACATTACTTACAGCATGAAAGTGTGAATGTTCTTGTGTGCAGTACAAACCTGTATGTTAGTTGTCAAGCAGGAACAGGTACTTCTTTTTAAATTCATATAATAAGAGGTATCATCCAAAATGTATTGTAAATGCTCCAAAAGGTTAAGCAACAATTAATGTAGAAGGTGTTACTTTACATTGCCTGTTGATGTTACCAGTGGAGAATGCAACAAGCTAGAGTATCAAACACATGTATCAAGTGCAGCACGAGAAGTAGGAAAAGTTCTTAAAACATTGAATACCTTGATTGTAGATGAAGTAATTATGGTGTCTAACTTGATGCTAGCATTCATTCACTTACAAATGCAAGAGGTTTTGAAAACAGACTACAATGTTTTGTTTATAGTTAAACATGTGCTGGTTTTTGGAGACTTGTTACAATTAACTCCTTTGAAAGGTCTACCAGATTTCAAAATGCTGCAATCTAAGGATAGTCAAAAAATTGTAGAAAGTATTGGTCATTTTAATCTTTGGAATTGTTTTGAATTCCAGTAACCTACCATTAACATGAGGCAATCTGCAGACTTGGAGTATGCAGAAATGCTTAATAAAATTGGTATAGGTGTTCTTGAGGAAAATGTGAAAGCAATCTTTAAGGGATAACTGATTTCTAACAAGGTTCATAAAGATTGCAGTTCTTCTGATGTCATGTTGATTCTTGAGGAAATAGACATTCTTGTGTTGCTTTGATGTACACAATTGCAGAGTGTAACAAGTTTAACTCAACAATGCTACTGTCAGAGAAGCAAAATATTGTGGAGATATAGAGGCCGATTCATGGAATAAATGTGCGCCTAAAATTCCGGCGCAGAGGGCCCTATACGTGCGCCGAAAAATAGCGAAAAGCGCAGGGAAACCAGCGCACGTCGATTCATGGAAGTCCGTGCGTAAGAAAAGCATAGGACGTGCGCTGAAAAAGTGCGCGGCGCACGCCGGCGCACAGGTCAACCAACGGCGTGCGCCACGGCCACTGCGCTATCACTCCAAGCGCAGCGCACAGCTCTAAAGTAGGCGGAACACAGGGCGGGACACTCGGAATGGGGAATAAAATGGGGCACAACACTCGGAATGGGGAAGAATGTGGGCGGCACGGGGAAGTACAGGAGGCAAGTGCGCGGAACGCCCACACGCTCTCCGGCAACACGTATTCATGGATTCGAACAGGGCAAAACAGCGCTCGATCAAACCAGCGCACAGGCCCAAAAACGTACGCCACAAGTAAGCAGGCGTAGCGTCCCGACGCACTCAACGAAAGTGCGCCAAAACCTGCGCCAACAAATACCACCCACATACAGCAATGGGCCATACCGTGACCCCAAAGGACTAATGATGTGCAAAGGTGTACGCCATTTACACGGACACCCACTGTTCAAAAATTCGCGCGTGTGTGTACAACGGGTTGCGCGAGAAGTCACTCGCGCGATTGCCCTGGGTACGTGTATCCCGGGGTGCGGGGAAGTCCCACACGCGATTGCCCTGGCCACGTCGATACCAGGGGTGCGTGTGAAGTTCCACACGCGAAAAGCCAGGGTACGTCATTTACAGGGGTGCGCGGGAAGTTTCACACGCGAAAAGCTAGGCTACGGGAATTCCAGGGGTGCGCGTGAAATCCTACACGCGAAAAACTAGGGTACGTCATTTACAGGGGTGCACGGGAAGTTTCACACGCGAAAAGCTAGGCTACGGGAATTCCAGGGGTGCGCGTGAAATCCTACACGCGAAAAACTAGGGTACGTCATTTACAGGGGTGCGCGGGAAGTCCCACATGCGATTACAGCAGGGTACGTGTATTTCAGGGGTGCGCGGGAAGTTCCACACGCGAATAGCCTGGCCGCATGTATTTCAGGGGTGCGCGGGAAGTTCCACACGCGAATAGCCTGGGCGCGTGTATTTCAGGGGTGCGCGGGAATTTCCACACGCGAATAGGCTGGGCGCGTGTATTACAGGGGTGCGCGGGAAGTCCCACACGCGATTACAGCAGGGTACGTGTATTTCAGGGGTGCGCGGGAAGTTCCACACGCGAATAGCCTGGCCGCATGTATTTCAGGGGTGCGCGGGAAGTTCCACACGCGAATAGCCTTGGCGCGTGTATTTCAGGGGTGCGCGGGAATTTCCACACGCGAATAGGCTGGGCGCGTGTATTTCAGGGGTGCGCGGGAATTTCCACACGCGAATAGGCTGGGCGCGTGTATTACAGGGGTGCGCGGGAAGTCCCACACGCGATTACAGCAGGGTACGTGTATTTCAGGGGTGCGCGGGAATTTCCACACGCGAATAGCCTGGGCACGTGTATTTCAGGGGTGCGCGGGAATTATCACACGCGATTTGGCTTGGTACGTGTATTACAGGGGTGCGCGCGAAGTTCCACACGCCAATAGCCTGGCCGCGTGTATTTCAGGGGTGCGCGGGAAGTCCCACACGCGATTACAGCAGGGTACGTGTATTTCAGGGGTGCGCGGGAAGTTCCACACGCGAATAGCCTGGCCGCGTGTATTTCAGGGGTGCGCGGGAAGTTCCACACGCGAATAGGCTGGGCGCGTGTATTTCAGGGGTGCGCGGGAAGTTCCACACGCGAATAGCCTGGGCGCGTGTATTTCAGGGGTGCGCGGGAAGTTCCACACGCGAATAGCCTGGGCGCGTGTATTTCAGGGGTGCGCGGGAAGACCCACACGCGATTACAGCAGGGTACGTGTATTTCAGGGGTGCGCGGGAAGTTCCACACGCGAATAGCCTGGCCGCGTGTATTTCAGGGGTGCGCGGGAAGTTCCACACGCGAATAGGCTGGGCGCGTGTATTTCAGGGGTGCGCGGGAAGTTCCACACGCGAATAGCCTGGGCGCGTGTATTTCAGGGGTGCGCGGGAAGTTCCACACGCGAATAGCCTGGGCGCGTGTATTTCAGGGGTGCGCGGGAAGTTCCACACGCGAATAGCCTGGGCGCGTGTATTTCAGGGGTGCGCGGGAATTTCCACACGCGAATAGGCTGGGCGCGTGTATTTCAGGGGTGCGCGGGAATTATCACACGCGATTTGGCTTGGTACGTGTATTACAGGGGTGCGTGCGAAGTTACACACGCGATTAGGCTGGGTGGGTCCTGTCACCCTCGACGGCCCCTGCAGGCAGCCCACAAAACAGGGGACTACCCTGCACACCTGCTCATGTCTCCCACCACCCCCACCCCCCCAGTCACCAGGGGTACCCTCCACCAGGCCCCCACTCATGTCTCCCACCACCCCCACCCCCGCAGTCACCAGGGGCACCCTCCACCAGGCCCCCAACCATGTCTCCCACCACCCCCACCCCCCCAGTCACCAGGGGCACCCTCCACCAGGCCCCCAACCATGTCTCCCACCACCCCCACCCCCCACCATCCAGGGGCACCCTCCACCAGGCCCCCACTCATGTCTCCCACCACCCCCACCCCCCACCATCCAGGGGCACCCTCCACCAGGCCCCCACTCATGTCACCCACCACCCCCACCCCCCCAGTCACCAGGGGCACCCTCCACCAGGCCCCCACTCATGTCACCCACCACCCCCACCCCCCCAGTCACCAGGGGCACCCTCCACCAGGCCCCCACTCATGTCTCCCACCACCCCCACCCCCCAGCAGTGCAGGGGCAGCCTCCACCAGGCCCACACTCATGTCTCCCACCACCCCCACCCCCCCAGTCACCAGGGGCACCCTCCACCAGGCCCCCACTCATGTCTCCCACCACCCCCACCCCCCACCATCCAGGGGCACCCTCCACCAGGCCCCCACTCATGTCACCCACCACCCCCACCCCCCAGCAGTGCAGGGGCAGCCTCCACCAGGCCCACACTCATGTCTCCCACCACCCCCACCCCCCCAGTCACCAGGGGCACCCTCCACCAGGCCCCCACTCATGTCTCCCACCACCCCCACCCCCCACCATCCAGGGGCACCCTCCACCAGGCCCCCACTCATGTCACCCACCACCCCCACCCCCCCAGTCACCAGGGGCACCCTCCACCAGGCCCCCACTCATGTCACCCACCACCCCCACCCCCCCAATCACCAGGGGCACCCTCCACCAGGCCCCCACCCATGCCTCCCACCACCCCCACCCCCCCACCACCAGGGGCACCCTCCACCAGGCCCCCAACCATGTCTCCCACCACCCCCACCCCCCACCATCCAGGGGCACCCTCCACCAGGCCCCCACTCATGTCTCCCACCACCCCCACCCCCCAGCAGTGCAGGGGCAGGCTCCACCAGGCCCCCACCCATGCCTCCCACCACCCCCACCCCCCCGCCACCAGGAGCACCCTCCACCAGGGCCCCACTCATGTCTCCCACCACCCCCACCCCCCACCATCCAGGGGCACCCTCCACCAGGCCCCCACTCATGTCACCCACCACCCCCACCCCCCAGCAGTGCAGGGGCAGCCTCCACCAGGCCCACACTCATGTCTCCCACCACCCCCACCCCCCCAGTCACCAGGGGCACCCTCCACCAGGCCCCCACTCATGTCTCCCACCACCCCCACCCCCACCATCCAGGGGCACCCTCCACCAGGCCCCCACTCATGTCACCCACCACCCCCACCCCCCCAGTCACCAGGGGCACCCTCCACCAGGCCCCCACTCATGTCTCCCACCACCCCCACCCCCCAGCAGTGCAGGGGCAGGCTCCACCAGGCCCCCACCCATGCCTCCCACCACCCCCACCCCCCCGCCACCAGGAGCACCCTCCACCAGGGCCCCACTCATGTCTCCCACCACCCCCACCCCCCACCATCCAGGGGCACCCTCCACCAGGCCCCCACTCATGTCACCCACCACCCCCACCCCCCAGCAGTGCAGGGGCAGCCTCCACCAGGCCCACACTCATGTCTCCCACCACCCCCACCCCCCCAGTCACCAGGGGCACCCTCCACCAGGCCCCCACTCATGTCTCCCACCACCCCCACCCCCACCATCCAGGGGCACCCTCCACCAGGCCCCCACTCATGTCACCCACCACCCCCACCCCCCCAGTCACCAGGGGCACCCTCCACCAGGCCCCCACTCATGTCACCCACCACCCCCACCCCCCCAGTCACCAGGGGCACCCTCCACCAGGCCCCCACCCATGCCTCCCACCACCCCCACCCCCCCGCCACCAGGGGCACCCTCCACCAGGCCCCCAACCATGTCTCCCACCACCCCCACCCCCCACCATCCAGGGGCACCCTCCACCAGGCCCCCACTCATGTCTCCCACCACCCCCACCCCCCAGCACTGTGGGGAACCTGCCAGCAGGCCCCCACACATGTCCACCTGGCCCCAGGTCCTGACGATACACAATCATGGCAGTAATGGCCAGCATACCCAGCACAAACACCCAGGCAAGGATTGCATCCACCCACATAGTGAATGCAATCACATGACACAACCCCAATGCCAAGTATGCAAAAGAACACATGTCCGTCACACACACATACACAATGGGTGCAAGTGAATGTCAAAACCCATATCATGACATGTAACAAACCAATGAGAAAATAACACAAGTGTAAGAAAATATAAAAAATGTATTAAATACCAAAAATAAGTGAAATTTACAAACATACAACGATGTGGCTAAGTAAATAAATGGTCCATGTCCGAGAACAAAAGTGATAAACAAAAAAACAAAGGAAAAAAAAATTAAAATGAATTTGTCCAAAGCAATATCATGTAATAGGAAATTAATGAAAAACCATTACGTCATGGTGAAAACAATAAGAAATTAAAAAAATGTATCTCCCAAAAAAACAAACTATATACAGGAATGTTCCAGGGTCCATGAGCCCAACACCAAAAATGAAACCTACCACTAACTAATGAAAAATATATGTACAAAAAAGTGGCCATTGTCCGAGCGGTCCAAAATAATAAAAATAAATAAAGGAAACCTAGCACTAACTAACTAAATAACTATATACAAAGGCAGCGGGCAAGTCCTGCGGCTCACTTGGTGATGTTGCTGGCCAGGGCATCATCGAACTCCATGTCGATGTCCTGGAGGCGGGACTCTGTCCTGGCCCCGAGGTCTCGCAGGGACAACCCCATGTCCACCTCAAACTCCCTGCGAGCTTCCTCGAGGCACTCAGCCGCCTCAATGCCCGACGCATGGAGAACTCCGCCCTGACCATGGCGAGCCGCTCCTCTTCCGCCCGCTGCCGCTCCGCACCTATCCGCTGGCCAAACTCCTCCCACACGGAACACACCACCATCCCAGGGTTGCCCTGCCCTCCGGCCGATGCCTGCCCCTCGGATCTTGATGGCCCCGAGCCATGATGCCTCCCACGTCGAGCCCGCTGCTGCCTCCGACGCCACTGCCTCTGCCAGCACGACGGCATCCAGGCTGATGGAAACCACCGACGCCGTCGTGCACGTGCCCTGCCCGTTGATGCCATCACATCTTCCATCTGCTGGGGTCCACTTGCTGTGTTGTCCACCCCTGCTGGACCTCCGACTCCCAACTGTGGCAGGGATGGGATCCCCACCGAGCTGGCTGCATTGGTCGGGGCAGGTCCACAGGGGGCCCTGGTGGCATCTGGGCCGGAAGACGGCAAGGAGAACGACCGGTGGATAGCCTGCACAGAGGAGGAGAGGGCCGTCAGATTGGCCAACACATGCAGGAAACCCCCGAACATGGCCGATCCCAATTGGGCCACGTCGGCACGGTGCACTTCGTGATGACGTGCGTGCTCCTCCCGGGAAGCACGCACGTCATCACGAATCACAGCCGTGCGCATCGCGACCCCAATCAGGACCTTCTCCACGCGGCCAGGGGTTACCACGTCCGCAGGTGGAGGGGAGTCAGGTGACATGGACATCCCCTCTACCTGCGGACGGGCCTGGGACGGGGCATCCCTGCTGGTGCATGGTGGTGCACTCACAGGGTCAGGGACAGTGACATGCACAGGCCCCTCCACGGTGACCTGTGCTGCCTCCTGCCCCTGGCCCTGGACTGCACCACTTGCACCAGCAGGGATGCTCCCACCAGGCCCCATGTGTGCACCAGTGTCGGCCTCCTCCTCCTCTGTGCAAACCACCAACCTGGATGGCTCCTCACCGTCTCCCGCCGTAGCAGGCCCCTGTGGGGGCTCACCCACCCCTTCCGCTGCAGCCGTGGGGGCATCCCCGCCGCCTTGCTCCACAGCGCCGTCTCCGCCCTCTTCTTCACTAGCCGCTGCGTAGAGGGAGACAAAGGACACAAGCATCAGGCTACTGTACAATGGTCCCCTAGACAGGAAGCAATAGCAGATGAGCACCACTGTCAAAGTACACTTCCATCATGTCCCTCCACAACACATGGGTCAGTCCAGGCAAAACACACACAGTAACAGGCATGGTGCATGCCATGGACATTTCCATGCATGTCCAATGGACTCTAGAAACATTCAATGATATGTAACTCACATGCATCATGGCTCATGCATATCACATGCACACACTTCACCTCAGTCACATCCATCTGGCCCCAAACACACCGAACACAGGCGAAACAAGGGTAAGTTGGGTGCGTCACTGAATCTGTGCATTGTCACACACATGTGTCATGCATCCATGGCATGCACAAGTCACAGACACGCAGGTCAGGCACACAGACATGGCTACCATATATGTACCTGGCATCAGCACCCATCCTTCACCCCCATCCATGTCCAGGTACAGAGACTGGCATGCTCTCATGTCCAAAATCTGCATAGGGCTCCCCATGCCGCATTTCAACACATGCAACAACCATGTGGGTCACACATCACTGGTCGCACATGCATTACCATGATGTCCCTGCACACATACATGCATACATGGCCCATGGCACACATACAGGCAAGTATCATAGAACCAGCACACCGCAACATGCCCTGTCTCACACAGTAATGCTTGGACACATACCGCTCAACTCCAGACGGGCCTCCCTCTCAAGGACCTGGGCGTGGCGCGCTGGGCGTACGCGTTCCAGGACCCTCTTCTGGATGGAACTCATGCGGCCCCGGCCCGCCTCCACGAGGCGCCAGGCCTTCACAAGGGTCCTGGACCTCAAGTCCTCCCAGCACTTCTTGATCTTCTGGACGTTGCGGGTTGCCACCCCCTCCGCGTTGATGGCAACCACACAGTCGGCCCAGATCCTCTCCCATCCTTCCTTGCTGGCGCGGGACGATCCAAAGAGGGCATCATACTGCCCCAGGACATGCTCCACCAGGACACCAACTTCGGTGGCAGTGAAGCTGGTGCCCCTCTGCCCCTCTGGCCTGGGGTTGCCACTGGTGCCAGATGTGAAAGTGCCCGACATGGCAACCCCAGAGGCAGGTGTGGGTGGGCAACTGGGTCCTGGGGCTGGGCTGTGGAGCGATGTAATCCCAGTTGGGAGTCTTCAGTTCCAGCAGGGGTGGACACAGCAACTGCACCCCTGCAGATGGCTGATGTGCAGGCACCAAATGGCAGGGCACGGTGGCAGCAGGCAGGCAGGCAGGCAGGCAGCAGCAGATAGCACGTGGGAGGCTGCTCGGGGCACTGGGGGGCAGTAACTCGGCCTTCTGGGCAGGAGCGTGGTGTTCCGTGTGTTTTCGGGTGGCCAGCTTGATACGGAGTGATTTGGCACGTGAAAATCCTGCACGTCAGCGTGAAATCCGAGGAAAGGCCCTTAGCGCGTAAGCGCGTCAGCACGCATACGCGATTCTATTGGACCAGAGTCCCTCAGCGCGTAAGCGCGTCTGACGTGACCCGCACGGGCGTTCCCCACTCAGCACGTGATGACGGAACACACGTGGAAATACTGCACGTCAGAGTGTCATCGCGTGATTGGCCTATGTACGTGTATTTCATTGCGTGTAATTGGACAAAAGTGCGCGTACACGCGATTGGCCTATGTACGTGTATTTAATGGGTGCGCGGCCACTTACACACGCAAGTACGTCAGCGAACCTGTATCCCGTGGTGCGTGTGAATTTCCACACGCTATTGGACTGGGAACTGGATTCCAGGGGTGCGCGGGTCACACGCTGTATCCCGTGGTGCGTGTGAATTTCCACACGCTATTGGACTGGGAACTGGATTCCAGGGGTGCGCGGGTCACACGCTCGCCTAGAACACGCGCAAAGCATAAAATTGCGGACTTTAACAATAACAAGCTCAGACGCCAGGATGAACATACCGTTCCTAGCAGCAGTGGCAGTGGGCTACCAAAGGAGGAGGAGGAGGATAGTCAGGGCCAGAATATTCACACCCAGAACCAGCCTTTTCGGGATGCCTGATGACCAGGTGTATGGGAGGTACAGGTTTCCACCACACATCATACTGGACCTGGTGACTGAGTGGGAGGATGACCTCACATCACCCACCCTGTGCTCCCAAGCACTCAGCCCCCTGGAGAAGGTCCTCAATGTACTGCACTTCTTAGCCACTGGATCATTTCAGCGGACAAGTGCCATAGTGGGTGGGGTGTCACAGGCCACCCAGTCACGCTGCCTACACCAGGTCTTGAACATCATGACTGCACGCCCATCAGTCCGCAGGCACATATACCTGCCCAGAACACCTGCAGAAAGGCATGCTGCCGCCCTGGATTTTTACGGAGTGGCACGATTCCCCAAAGTGCTAGGTGCCATCGACTGCACCCATGTGGCTCTACGTCCCCCCAGGGCATCAGAGCACATCTATAGGAACCGCAAGCACTGGCATTCCATCAGCGTGCAGGTAGTATGTAATGCCAAGGGAATCATCACCTCAGTATATGCCAACTATCCCGGGTCCACCCACGACAGCTTCATTTACCGAATGTCCACCCTATGCCGGGACATAGATGCTGGGCGGCATGGCGATACATGGCTGCTTGGTGAGTATGTATGCCACTGCACATGCATGCATGTTGGATACTGAGCAAGGTCACAACCCCACCAATGATACCAATCACCACCTCCACAGGGGACAGTGCCTACCCTCTCAGCCCCCACATGATGACGCCAATTCGGAACCCCACCACGCCACCCCAGGTAAGATATAACACAGCCCACATTACAACCAGGGGCATAGTGGAGCGCACATTCGGAGTGCTAAAGTCACGCTTTCGCTCCCTTGACCGTTCTGGCGGGCAGCTGTTATACGCTCCCCCAGTAGTGTGCAGGATCATAGTGGCAGCATGTGTCCTGCACAACGTTGCAACACGCCGGGGCCTGGCCGTGGACATGGTGGTGGCCCCACATCCCCAACCACATGCACAGCCGCTGCGCATGGGAGGGGAAAGGGCACGGGGGGAGGCAGCCCGTACACAGCTAGTGGCTAATTACTTCACATAGAAATCACACCCCTGTGGAGTGCACACTGCCCTGGCACATTCCATCTGACAATCAATGATGACTCAATCTGACACTGATCCTGAATGTCTGGAGAATGAACCGGGAATACCATGTCAGCCTGAGATTGTTCACCTGGAAGTGTCACAATGTGTGCATCCCTACCCACACAGACACCACCAATGCAGTTTTGTGAAGTTACACATTGAAGCAGCTAAAATGAATACCCACTTGCAAAATGCAACAAGAGGACAGTGCCATGTCAGCCAACCCAACCCCAGCACCGCCACACGACACACCGTGCCATGTCATGCTAATTGCAGGTAAACAAAGTAATCCCCACAACATGACATCAGTCTCACTATGTACAGTGGCACTATTAGAAACCTGCAACACCTGAAATGCTCACAGCAATGCCGGACCAACAACATACTTGAGCACGTAGTACCATTAACATGACATCACAAATGTTACATATTAGTAGTCTCACCACCTGGAAATGCCTGCACTCCCACCACTACCAACTGTGCAGTGTTGTCGCCATGTAGAGTTGTAGGTGCACTGCTGCCAACATGGTCCCCATCTCCAGACTAGAGGTCCTTGTGTGGACATGAGGAAGGGACCTGCAAATTGGGAGGTAGACACAGAAGAAGAGTTACACATCAATGCAACATGCAGTGTACAACACAACAGCAATATGCACTATGAATGTATACACAGTATTGACTACAGACTGGCCACACAGCTCATGGGAGTCCAACGTCACTGTGTAATTCACTGTCACTTGGGCACACCCTTTGCAAGCCCATGGAAACGGGAAGCAGGAGTGGTGTGTGTGACTCAAACCCAAGCATCTGAACCAAATACATTACAAGCCTGCATGTGCCCAGCCACAATGCAGTGTATGCCCACAGGAACCACGGAAGCCAACAGATCGAAGCCAACAGATCGAAGCCAACAGATCGAAGCCAACAGATTGTCCCAAAAAAATTGTGAATAAAAGAAATCAAAATAAAAATAAAAATAAGAAACAATCAAAAATGGCCATTGATGGGCCCGGGGGGGTTGGGGAGGCCACCCAGGAGGTCCGAGGACAGGATGCACACCAGAACCAACCTGCGTGGATCCTGGGAAGATAAAACACCTCCATGGGCTCATGGCCCACACGGCTACCCTATTGTGGGAGTATCACTGCTGTCGCTATTATCACCCTGTGCAGCTGCATCCGGAGGTGGTTGCACTATGGGAGGCAGCCCACGCAAGGCCCTAGTCTGCTCCTCCATGGCTGCAAGCATGCGGGTGTGGTAGGTCTGGTTCTGGAGGATGAGTGTGCGGAGGTCCCCATGCAACAACTCACGGGATGCCCGGACCTCCGCCCTCGTTGCCTGCATCTCAGCTGAGAGCGTACGGGTGAGACGCTCCAGCTGCTGTTCTGTCCTTTGGTGTGTTGAAGCCTCAAGCTCAACAAGAGTCGTCCTGAGGTGAAGGAGCTCCTGCCTCAGGGCTTCCCTGTGGCCCTGGGACTCAATGGAGATGGCCTCCTGCAGAGTCGCCAGTGCCGCCCGCCTGTCCCTGTTGGACCCCAACATGTCCTCCCTGTGTGACTGGCAGATGGAGTCGGTTGCCTGCTCTAGTCGCTCCATCAGCCTTTCAGGGGGGACAATGGAAGTGGCCACCCTATCCATGGCCTGAGCCATCATCTCGGATGATGCAGCCTGTTGGGTAGCCATACCGTAAATGGATTGCTCCCATGCGGTATTGCCGGGTGGCGTACGGCCACCACGTCGGCGGGCACCACACCTGTCTGGGGCAAGGCGAACTGCGCCTTGCTGTGCCGGCACTGCCTGAGGCTGCAGGACTGCATTCCCCCTCTGATCTGCTGGCCCAGGAACAGGATCAGATGTCGCGGAGTGTGACCCTGCATCCGTAACCATCGAAGGCGTAGCTGCCAACACTGACATCCCCATGGAGGGTACTGACCCTGGTGCAGGTGGGTGAGACAGAACAGAATCCCTCCCTGGAACACTCACCTGCGACGGCACGTAGGTCTCATCCGAATCAACACCTGAGTACAGCTCGGGGGAGGTGCAGCCAGAGACACCCCTTGAGAGCACGACCTGCAGCACTTGTGGGTTCTCCCCCACCACCACACCACATCCCTCACTGGTGGTTGGTCGGCCCTGGGACACCTCCTGGGTCTGCACCATCTCCACAACCCCAGCAGTATCAGGTGCGTCTTCCCCTGCAAAGACATGAAAACAAAGAAATGGAAACAGGCATTAGCACCATGGCACACATTGAGGGCTGAGAAGCAAGAGAACCAGTACTTGATTGACACATGTCCCACATGACTAAAACCCTCCCATGCATGCACCCTCACTGCGTATGAAGTGCAGGCAAATGGCACACACTGATGACACCAAGATGGAAGATGAACAAATTTTCTGCATGCTGCCTGGCAGTGGCATCACACATTGGCCTGTGATTGGCAGGTGAAACACACATGCCATCACACAGATGGCATGTACCATTGCTATTGAGTGAAGATGGAGAGGAGGGCAGCACCTATTCATTCAGTCCAGTTCCCGCATGTAATAGCTTTTCTAATTCTAACAGGTCAGATTTTTCACCTGGAGCTGCCAGTCTGAAATGGTCAAATTGCACAGGGACATGTGTGTACAAATGATATCCAGGTAACAAAGTCACTCCACTTTACCATACCCATGTCAGACATGTGACTAGTGGACAGCGACATGCCTAGTGAAAGTGGTGGAATGCAAACAAACTGACTGAATGAACAGTGAAAAAGAAGCAAATATGTTGTGTCAAGGTGACACTTCAAGGGCAACTGGCGTGCAGTTGTGCTAGATGTCTACTGTTGGCAGAAGGGATACTGCTATGGCCAAATGCAGCTGCGCAGGAAGGATTGCATGAAGCACATGGCTGACCCATACGACTCAGGCGCACACACTCTCACCTGGCACCCGAACAGAAGACCTCACACACACACCATGCACATGGATGACACACACATGCATGTGCACTCACCGGACAATGCCTCGTAATCAGCCAGATCTCCCACGCCTTGGATCTGTTCCTCCGTGACGTAGGTCCCAGCGACTGACTCATGTGGAGTGAGTTCCATGTCTACTACTGGAGACCCACCTCCAGTCACTAGAGTTGCGGCATGACTTGAGGCCAGCTTACTCTTTGCCCTGCGCTTTAGGTCATTCCAGCGCTTATAGCAATCATTGGCTGTGCGCCTCACGATTCCAAGGGCACTTACGATGTCCGCAACGGTCTGCCAGTGTGCCTGGCGTTGTGCAGGTGTGGTCTTGGATCCTGCAACAATGACCATCTCGTTGTCATGTCCGGACACATACTCGACAAGTGCATTCAGTTCGTCATCCGTGAAGCTGGGCTTCCTGGACGGGCCGGACTGTGTAGCCGTGTCTGGGGCATCAGCCTGTGCCGGACGAGCACTCTTCCTCTTCCGCTTGGAAGGTGGTGGTGATCCTGAGTGTCCTGCGCCACTCTGGACACTAGGGGCAGGAGCCCTGGTGGACTCTGTATCAGGAGTGTGGGATTGCACACTCAGCATGGGAGTTGGTGCAGGCATTGGCTCTAGTGTGATGGTGTCAGGGGGAATGTCAGCAGCATGGACTAGGACCGACACTGTCCTGGCTGGGTGTGTGAGGGCTGGGGTGGATGGAGCCGCAGCTGCCCCTGCAGCCTCTCCGCCCTGCCTCCTTGGTGCAGCAGATGACCTTGCTGCCCCAGATCCACGTGGCATGATGGCATCAACGTGCACCAGCGCACGTGTCGTAGCCCTGCTGACCTGGAAGTCAGCCATGGAGTCAGCCAGGTCTGGTGCCACAATGGGCTGGTCCAACAAGGGCTGAGCATGGATGGTGTCAGCCACTTCAGCCTCAACGGGAGGGGGGGAGGGGGGGGATGATGGGTGCCCTTGACTGGTCCTCCACACATGGGGGGACAGGCTCACCCTGCAAGTTACGACCACGTCCCCTACCGGATCCACCACGGCCACCACTTGTGGCTCTTCCACCTTTGCCACCCTTACGGAATCCTCGCCTCCCAGCCATGGCACTGATATTAATGTGCGTATGGGAGTGGCTGTAGACAATTGTCCTGGGCAATTGGGGGTCAAAGGGGTTGGGTACCAGATGGTAATTGTACCCTAGTGCTCTAGCACGGCTGATTGTAACCCCTGGGGAAAGATGACGGGTCACGCAATGCACAGGAGGCCCAAAAAAGGGAGATGACGTGCACGCAACCCCTCCTAGACCACGTGTGCAGAAAGAAAAACCTGCACTACGCTGTGGCACCCAGTAACACAAGAATGAACGTATGCGTGTCACACGCAGCCTAGAATGACCTCTGAAGGGGTAGGCTACACACGGGGCAAGCACAGAAGTTGGATACGTGCGTGACTCACCGTCTGCCAGGTAAAAGAGCGTGAAAAATGAGCGCGTTTGGCTGGCTAAACCCCCGCCAAAAGAAGATGTGTACGCTGTGTGAGAAGACAGGACAACAGTAGAAGGGGACACTGTTTGAGGGAACAGGCCCAGGTAAACCAGTAAAACAGAAAAATGAGAAAAAGCTGTCAGAGGTAACAGGGAATACGAACTGGAAACGCCGTGAAGTAAATCGCGTGTGAAACGACAAGAAGTACAGAATTCACCCACTCGCTCTCCACGAAAAGCACGTACAAGGAAATGGTGTTCTACATGTACCTTATATACAGGCCCACACGTTCAGCGTCACTTACGTGGCGTGTACGTTCACCAATCACACGCTTTGTCACTCCTGCGTGTAGATCCATTTTCACCAATCACACGCTTTGTCACTTCTGCGTATAGATCCATTTTCACCAATCACACGCTTTGTCACTTCTACGTGTAGATCCATTTTCACCAATCACACGCTTTGACACTGGGACGTGTCACGCAACAATTTCCTGCACGTGCAGGTGACTATAGGCGCGCATATGCTGTTGACGGGTTTACGCACTAAGGGCCTTTGCTGACGTGTGGGATTTCACTCCCTATCAGGCTGTCCACGCGTTCACACACGAGAGACCACGCTCCTGGCCAGGAGGCCAAATTACTGCCCCCCAGAGCCCTGAGCACGCTCCCACCTGCCATCTGCTGCTGCCTGACTGCCTGCTGGCCACTTGCCCCACAGTGCTGGTGGGTGGGGGTGTTGGGAGACATGGGTGGGGGCCTGGTGGAGGGTGCCCCTGCACTGGTGGGGGTGGTGGGAGACATGGGTGGGGGCCTGGTGGAGGGTGCCCCTGGTGGCGGGGGGGTGGGGGTGGTGGGAGACATGGGTGGGGGCCTGGTGGAGGCTGCCCCTGGTGGCGGGGGGGTGGGGGTGGTGGGAGACATGAGTGGGGGCCTGGTGGAGGGTGCCCCTGGATGGTGGGGGCTGGGGGTGGTGGGAGACATGAGTGGGGGCCTGGTGGAGGCTGCCCCTGGTGGCGGGGGGGTGGGGGTGGTGGGAGGCATGGGTGGGGGCCTGGTGGAGGCTGCCCCTGGTGGCGGGGGGGTGGGGGTGGTGCGAGACATGAGTGGGGGCCTGGTGGAGGGTGCGCCTGGATGGTGGGGGCTGGGGGTGGTGGGAGACATGAGTGGGGGCCTGGTGGAGGCTGCCCCTGGTGGCGGGGGGGGGGGTGGGGGTGGTGGGAGACATGGGTGGGGGCCTGGTGGAGAGTGCCCCTGGTGGCGGGGGGGTGGGGGTGGTGGGAGACATGGGTGGGGGCCTGGTGGAGGCTGCCCCTGCACTGCTGGGGGTTGGGGGTGGTGGGAGGCATGGGTGGGGGCCTGGTGGAGGCTGCCCCTGCACTGCTGGGGGTTGGGGGTGGTGGGAGGCATGGGTGGGGGCCTGGTGGAGGCTGCCCCTGGTGGCGGGAGGGTGGGGGTGGTGGGAGACATGAGTGGGGGCCTGGTGGAGGGTGCCCCTGGATGGTGGGGGTTGGGGGTGGTGGGAGGCATGGGTGGGGGCCTGGTGGAGGCTGCCCCTGGTGGCGGGGGGGTGGGGGTGGTGGGAGACATGAGTGGGGGCCTGGTGGAGGGTGCCCCTGGATGGTGGGGGCTGGGGGTGGTGGGAGACATGAGTGGGGGCCTGGTGGAGGCTGCCCCTGGTGGCGGGGGGGGTTGGGGGTGGTGGGAGGCATGAGTGGGGGCCTGGTGGAGGCTGCCCCTGGTGGCGGGGGGGTGGGGGTGGTGGGAGACATGAGTGGGGGCCTGGTGGAGGGTGCCCCTGGATGGTGGGGGCTGGGGGTGGTGGGAGACATGAGTGGGGGCCTGGTGGAGGCTGCCCCTGGTGGCGGGGGGGGGTGGGGGTGGTGGGAGACATGGGTGGGGGCCTGGTGGAGAGTGCCCCTGGTGGTGGGGGGGTGGGGGTGGTGGGAGACATGGGTGGGGGCCTGGTGGAGGCTGCCCCTGCACTGCTGGGGGTTGGGGGTGGTGGGAGGCATGGGTGGGGGCCTGGTGGAGGCTGCCCCTGCACTGCTGGGGGTTGGGGGTGGTGGGAGTCATGGGTGGGGGCCTGGTGGAGGCTGCCCCTGGTGGCGGGGGGGTGGGGGTGGTGGGAGACATGGGTGGGGGCCTGGTGGAGGCTGCCCCTGCACTGCTGGGGGTTGGGGGTGGTGGGAGGCATGGGTGGGGGCCTGGTGGAGGCTGCCCCTGCACTGCTGGGGGTTGGGGGTGGTGGGAGGCATGGGTGGGGGCCTGGTGGAGGCTGCCCCTGGTGGCGGGGGGGTGGGGGTGGTGGGAGACATGGGTGGGGGCCTGGTGGAGGCTGCCCCTGCACTGCTGGGGGTTGGGGGTGGTGGGAGGCATGGGTGGGGGCCTGGTGGAGGCTGCCCCTGCACTGCTGGGGGTTGGGGGTGGTGGGAGGCATGGGTGGGGGCCTGGTGGAGGCTGCCCCTGCACTGCTGGGGGGTGGGTGTGCAGGGGGACATGAGCAGGTGTGCAGGGTAGTCCCCTGTTTTGTAGGCTGCCTGCAGGGGCCATGGAGGGTGTACAGGGAACACCTGTGAGGACCCACCCAGCCTAATCGCGTGTGACTTCCCACGCACCCCTGTAATACACGTACCCAGCCAAATCGCGTGTGATGATTCCCACGCACCCCTGTAATACACGTACCCAGCCAAATCGCGTGTGATAATTCCTGCGCACCCCTGTAATACACGTACCCTGGCTAATCGCGTGTTAAACTTCCCGCATACCCCTGTAATACACGTACCCTGGCCAATCGCGTGTTAAACTTCCCGCGTACCCCTGTAATACACGTACCCTGGCTAATCGCGTGTTAAACTTCCCGCGTACCCCTGTAATACACGTACCCTGGCTAATCACATGTTAAACTTCCCGCATACCCCTGTAATACACGTACCCTGGCTAATCGCGTGTTAAACTTCCCGCATACCCCTGTAATACACGTACCCTGGCTAATCGCGTGTTAAACTTCCCGCGTACCCCTGTAATACACGTACCCTGGCTAATCGCGTGTTAAACTTCCCGCGTACCCCTGTAAAACACGTACCCTGGCTAATCGCATGTTAAACTTCCCGCATACCCCTGTAATACACGTACCCTGGCTAATCGCGTGTTAAACTTCCCGCGTACCCCTGTAATACACGTACCCTGGCTAATCGCGTGTATAACTTCACGCGTACCCCTGATATGCACGTTACCCGCTTTGCGTTCCTTGTTTGGCAGCCCTGTAAACTGGTCCAGGGTTAGCGCAGCCCTTTGCGATGATTTAGCGATTTTGATGGCTTTTCCTTGCGCGAGGGCGTTCTTGGGGGCGTTACTGGCGCTGCTGCAGGGTCGCTGCGATACTCTGCGCCACGGCTGGTTTGGGAGCCTAAAATCCATGAATACGCTGTGCGCCGGATTCGGTTTTGGCGCACGCGGCTGGCGCAGACTATCGCACGCGCACGCTGTGCGCCAGCCGCGTGCACTACTTGTGCGCTGAATTCTATGAATTACCCTGATAATCGTGTGATATTTTAGATGGTCATGTTATGCCTTTAGGGTTGGATAAGAGAGCAAAAGCTTGATTAGGTCAATTAGAAAAGTACATTTCTAAAACAGTAGGTCTGGAAGGAGTTTTAAAACTGTGCATCAATGCACAAGAAATGTTAAAGAGGAACTTGAATGTAGGAATTGGTCTAGTTAATGGAGCGATGGGAAGAGTCATTGCATTTCATACCTTTCCTTACAGTACAGACATTGAACATGTTGAAATGAAGTTTGATCATGTAGAAAACACTCATTTGATTTCTCTGACATTTACATGTTTCATGGTTTTTAGCGATACCTTGGTGAAAAGAACACAATTTCCATTGTGCTCTACTTATGCAAAAACTATTAATAAATCACAAGGGTTGACTTTAGAAGCAGCACATATTAACATTGGTCATGCAGTGTTTAAAGAAGGAATGTCATATGTAGCTTTGTCACGTGTGAAAAATATATAGAAGAGTTATTTTGTATAAACTTTGATGAAAGAAAAGTGACAGCTGACATTTCTTGCATGGAAGAATAGAATAGGTTACATGTACTGTATGTTCCTCACCTGAACCGTATACCTGTACATGCTAAGCCCTTAGCCAGAAAAAAGGATTCAGTGAAACTACCTTCTAATAAAATTATTCCTCTTAATTGTAAAAACAACAGAATTTTCTGGAGTTCCAGAGTTGTTCAACTGTGACAGACTCTCATTGCAGATTTAGTAATGAAACAGGAGTTTAATGCTATTATAATGCAGCTTTGTGTATGTTGTTTCAAATTACTCCATTGAAAGAAATATCTTCCACAGCACAGAACCAGCCCTGGGTGGAACTTTCCTTTCTTAACATTTCTGTAGGTGAAAAAGCATACAGTTTACATTCAACACTGTCAATCCGAAATGCAGTAACTGTTGCAAGTGGAAATAAACAATTTTCTCAAAATACACACGATGATAGTGAAGAATATTGAATAACTTTATTTGATTTGTTAGTGAAGGAATTAGTTATGAGTGGAATCATTTGTGTCCACAATGTAAGAAAGGTTGTTCTACTCCAGATCTCTGTGAAAGATTTTTGTTTGTGCATATCCCAGATCCGAAAACTGTAAATGTTTCGGATCTTGTAGCTAAAGCATTCCATGACATGAAATGCAGTGAATGTGGTTGTAATTTGCATTCAGCACTGCAAAATCTAGTTTTTAATAAGTATGTATTGATTATGTTTCAAAGATACAGTGTAGCAAGTTTGAAAATGAACACATTTATAATGTATCAAGTTTCTATTAGTCAGAAATGTTTTAAAATGTGAGCAATTGAGGTGCATCCATTAATTGTGGACATTTCACAACATGGGTGCATACATAAGTAGATTGGCTTATGTGTAATGACTCTATAGTCACACACCAAGCTAGATTGCCAAAGGGTTTAAAGAATGCTTACCTAATGTTGTTACAACCAAAGTTTTAAAACATATGTTTAATATTATGATTAAAAACATGCAAAATAAAAGTTTCAAATGGAAAAATAGGGTACTATGGCCCTCATTACGACCCTGGCGGAAGGGGTATTACGCCAGCGTAATGCATGGCGTACCCTTCCGCCTTACTACGAGTTCCCGTAGCGCCATGGCGGTTTTCACGCCTGGTTTTTCCGGGCGGAAAAATCCATGGCGCTACGGGACCTGTTGTTAATTACGCCACCGTAATTTACGATGGCGTAATTAACGCCTTCCCCACTCCCATTATACCCTATGGGGCAAAAATGGGAATGGGGAAGGGTAAATGGGGATTGGGGACTTACCGCCCCGCCAAGGTCGGAATGGGGTGGTAAGTCCGCCAACCCCCATGGCGGAGTTGGCAGCTCTGCGCCATGGTCCATGGTGCAAATTGCACCATGGACCTCCGCCAGGGTCGTAATGAGGGCCTATGTGTTTTATGTAAAGTAGTAGAGGGATTGTTACTAGGATGTACTTTAAAATTAGTATGTAAAAATGTTGTAAGTAAGATTCAGAAGATTATATAAATTAGAAGAGAAAACAGCATTCTGCAATTTTCTACTTGTGCAAAACACTGTCAGGCCGATTCATGGAATAATTAGCGCGGCGCAAGTGGGCAAAAACGTGCGAATCGCAGTGGAATAGCGAACATTGCAGTGCAAGTGTGAAAATCGCACGAAAAGCAGCGCACATCGATTCTTGGAAGGCCGTGCGCGAGAAAACCAGCGGATGTGCGATAAAAAGTGCGCGGCGCACGTTGGCGCACAGGCCATCTAACTGCGTGCGACAGGTCACAGCGAAAATCGCACAGGCCACAGCGAAAATCGCACATAGCGCGGCGCACGCAACAAAAGTAGGCGGAACATGGGCGTAACACTCGGAATGGGGAACAACTTGCCAAAACGTGGGCGTCACGGGGGAAGTACAGGGCACAAGAGCGTGGAACGCCCACACGCTCGCCTACAACACGTATTCATGGAATAGAATAATGCAAAAAAGCGCACGCTCAAACCAGCGCACAGGCACAAACACGACCGCCACAAGAAAGCACGCAGTAGCGTCTCTGCGGCTGTAAGAAATGTGCGCCAAAAGGTGCGCCAACAAATAGCACCTATATACTGCCATGATGAATGTCCTATACTGTGGCCCTCCAGGACAAATGACGTGCAAAGGGGTACCCACAAACACGGACACCCGCTGACAAAAAATACGTGTGCGTGTATACCGGGGTGCGCGGGAAGTCTCACACGCGATTTGGCCGGGTACATGGATTTCAGGGGTGCGCGGGAAGTTCCACATGCGATTTGGCCGTGTACGTGGATTTCAGGTGTGCGCGGGAAGTTCCACAAGCGATTTCAGCAGGGTATGTGTATTTCATGGGTGCGCGGGAAGTTCCACAGGCGATTGGCCCCGTGCAAGCAGGGTATGTGTATTTCAGGGGTGCGCGGGAAGTTCCACACGCGATTTCATCAGGGTACGTGTATTTCAGGGGTGCGCGGGAAGTTCCACACGCGATTTCATCAGGGTACGTGTATTTCAGGGGAGCGCGGGAAGTTCCACGCGCGATTGGCCCAGTGCGAGCAGGGTACGTGTATTTCAGGGGTGCACGGGAATTTCCACATGCGATTTCAGCAGGGTATGTGTATTTCAGGGGTGCGCGGGAAGTTCCACACGCAATTTCATCAGGGTACGTGTATTGCAGGGGTGCGCGGGAAGTTCCACACGCGATTGGCCCAGTGCGTGCAGGGTACGTGTATTTCAGGGGTGCACGGGAAGTTCCACACGCGATTTCAGCAGGGTATGTGTATTTCAGGGGTTCTGGGGAGTACCACACGTGAATTGGCCGTGTGGGTCCTCCCAGGTGTACGCTCCACAACCTCCATGGCCCCTGCAGGCAGCCCACACCACGGGAGGTCAGGTTAGGCATCATTAGTCCGTAGCCAGGTGAGGACTTTCCGTCTGAATCTGGAGCAGGGTTGGTCAGTTCTAAGATCTAGGGGGAGTCCATTCCAGGATTGATCGGCTATAACCGGAAAGCTAGAGCCGCCGGCTGTGATCCATTTGTATCTAGGAACCTCTAGGGTGTAGGTATTGGACATTCTCGGGGGTCGGTCAGAAGTTCTCTTGTTTACTCTTTCTACAAGGTAGGGAGCAGGGGTGGACTGGCCTATACAGAACTCTGGAGATTTCCCAGTGGGCCTCTGCACCCTGGGCCTCTTTTCCGTGGTATTTCCAAATTTTCTCATAGGAAAAGCATTGGGCTTGCTGAAAATGTGTCATTTGGGGCCACTTTGAACTTTATTTCCAGGGCCTCTTTTGGTCCCCAGTAATTATTTCCAGGGCCTCTTTTAGTTCCCAGTCCAGCCCTGGTAGGGAGGCGCTATGTTATTAAGACATTTGGATGTGAGAGAGAGGGTTTTAAGGGAAATCCTGTCCTTAATTTTAAGCCAATGGGCATCTCTTCTGAATGCGGAGATATACTCTCTGTTCAGGATATTTAAGGCTGCTATGAGGGCATTATTTTGGAGTCTTTGCATTTTATCAATAATGTACTTGTTGGATCCCGCATATAAAGCATTGCAGTAATCCAGTCTGGATAGAATAAGTGCATTGGCTAGTGTGATACAGCTGGCCTCACAAAGAAATGGTCTGCAGGTACCAAGTACATGGATGTAGCAGTTGTCTAGATGTAGCAGTTGTCAAGTGAGACATGATAAGGCAAGTCTCATTAACCACATGAAACTGTATTGCCAAATTGCAGAGAAACAGGAATTATTGTATTTGTGTATTTTACAGTTGTTCTTCACATGGTGTACAGAGAATCATTTGCTTGGAAGTTGTGAAACTTTTGAAAAATAATGTATTGCTAAAAAAAAGCTCAATTAAATATCTATAATTTGGAGTAATTGGAGAAAGACCTACGTCAAGAAGAACTTTTGGTAGCTGAATTGGCAAAAGAGACTCCTGAGGGAGGTGAGAATTCTGCAGTAGGAAGTAAATGTGCTTGGTGATGCCTTTATTCAAACTGATGTTGTGCTTGTCATGGAGGAATTGGAAAGTGCAATGCAACAAATTCAATGATGAAAATGTTGATGAAACCGTTACTAAACATATTGTAGAGAAAAGAAAGTTATTATAAATTAAAGATAGGTTCTTACATTACTTACAGCATGAAAGCGTGAATGTTCTTGTGTGCAGTACAAACCTGTATGTTAGTTGTCAAGCAGGAACAGGTACTTCTTTTTAAATTCATATAATAAGAGGTATCATCCAAAATGTATTGTAAATGCTCCAAAAGGTTAAGCAACAATTAATGTAGAAGGTGTTACTTTACATTGCCTGTTGATGTTACCAGTGGAGAATGCAACAAGCTAGAGTATCAAACACATGTATCAAGTGCAGCACGAGAAGTAGGAAAAGTTCTTAAAACATTGAATACCTTGATTGTAGATGAAGTAATTATGGTGTCTAACTTGATGCTAGCATTCATTCACTTGCAAATGCAAGAGGTTTTGAAAACAGACTACAATGTTTTGTTTATAGTTAAACATGTGCTGGTTTTTGGAGACTTGTTACAATTAACTCCTTTGAAAGGTCTACCAGATTTCAAAATGCTGCAATCTAAGGATAGTCAAAAAATTGTAGAAAGTATTGGTCATTTTAATCTTTGGAATTGTTTTGAATTCCAGTAACCTACCATTAACATGAGGCAATATGCAGACTTGGAGTATGCAGAAATGCTTAATAAAATTGGTATAGGTGTTCTTGAGGAAAATGTGAAAGCAGTCTTTAAGGGATAACTGATTTCTAACAAGGTTCATAAAGATTGCAGTTCTTCTGATGTCATGTTGATTCTTGAGGAAATAGACATTCTTGTGTTGCTTTGATGTACACAATTGCAGAGTGTAACAAGTTTAACTCAACAATGCTACTGTCAGAGAAGCAAAATATTGTGGAGATATAATCGTGTGATATTTTAGATGGTCATGTTATGCCTTTAGGGTTGGATAAGAGAGCAAAAGCTTGATTAGGTCAATTAGAAAAGTACATTTCTAAAACAGTAGGTCTGGAAGGAGTTTTAAAACTGTGCATCAATGCACAAGAAATGTTAAAGAGGAACTTGAATGTAGGAATTGGTCTAGTTAATGGAGCGATGGGAAGAGTCATTGCATTTCATACCTTTCCTTACAGTACAGACATTGAACATGTTGAAATGAAGTTTGATCATGTAGAAAACACTCATTTGATTTCTCTGACATTTACATGTTTCATGGTTTTTAGCGATACCTTGGTGAAAAGAACACAATTTCCATTGTGCTCTACTTATGCAATAACTATTCATAAATCACAAGGGTTGACTTTAGAAGCAGCACATATTAACATTGGTCATGCAGTGTTTAAAGAAGGAATGTCATATGTAGCTTTGTCACGTGTGAAAAATATATAGAAGAGTTATTTTGTATAAACTTTGATGAAAGAAAAGTGACAGCTGACATATCTTGCATGGAAGAATAGAATAGGTTACATGTACTGTATGTTCCTCACCTGAACCTTATACCTGTACATGCTAAGCCCTTAGCCAGGAAAAAGGATTCAGTGAAACTACCTTCTAATAAAATTATTCCTCTTAATTGTAAAAACAACAGAATTTTCTGGAGTTCCAGAGTTGTTCAACTGTGACATACTCTCATTGCAGATTTAGTAATGAAACAGGAGTTTAATGCTATTATAATGCAGCTTTGTGTATGTTGTTTCAAATTACTCCATTGAAAGAAATATCTTCCACAGCACAGAACCAGCCATGGGTGGAACTTTCCTTTCTTAACATTTCTGTAGGTGAAAAAGCATACAGTTTACATTCAACACTGTCAATCCGAAAAGCAGTAACTGTTGCAAGTGGAAATAAACAATTTTCTCAAAATACACACGATGATAGTGAAGAATATTGAATAACTTTATTTGATTTGTTAGTGAAGGAATTAGTTATGAGTGGAATCATTTGTGTCCACAATGTAAGAAAGGTTGTTCTACTCCAGATCTCTGTGAAAGATTTTTGTTTGTGCATATCCCAGATCCGAAAACTGTAAATGTTTCGGATCTTGTAGCTAAAGCATTCCATGACATGAAATGCAGTGAATGTGGTTGTAATTTGCATTCAGCACTGCAAAATCTAGTTTTTAATAAGTATGTATTGATTATGTTTCAAAGATACAGTGTAGCAAGTTTGAAAATGAACACATTTATAATGTATCAAGTTTCTATTAGTCAGAAATGCTTTAAAATGTGAGCAATTGAGGTGCATCCATTAATTGTGGACATTTCACAACATGGGTGCATACATAAGTAGATTGGCTTATGTGTAATGACTCTATAGTCACACACCAAGCTAGATTGCCAAAGGGTTTAAAGAATGCTTACCTAATGTTGTTACAACCAAAGTTTTAAAACATATGTTTAATATTATGATTAAAAACATGCAAAATAAAAGTTTAAAATGGAAAAATAGGGTACTATGTGTTTTATGTAAAGTAGTAGAGGGATTGTTACTAGGATGTACTTTAAAATTAGTATGTAAAAATGTTGTAAGTAAGATTCAGAAGATTATATAAATTAGAAGAGAAAACAGCATTCTGCAATTTTCTACTTGTGCAAAACACTGTCAGGCGGATTCATGGAATAATTAGCGCGGCGCAAGTGGGCAAAAACGTGCGAATCGCAGTGGAATAGCGAAAATCGCAGTGCAAGTGTGAAAATCGCACGAAAAGCAGCGCACATTGATTCTTGGAAGGCCGTGCGCGAGAAAACCAGCGGATGTGCGATAAAAAAGTGCGCGGCGCACGTTGGCGCACAGGCCATCTAACTGCGTGCGACAGGTCACAGCGAAAATCGCACAGGCCACAGCGAAAATCGCGCATAGCGCGGCGCATGCAACAAAAGTAGGCGGAACACGGGCGTAATACTCGGAATGGGGAACAACTTGCCAAAACGTGGGCGTCACCGGGGAAGTACAGGCCACAAGTGCGTGGAACGCCCACACGCTCGCCTACAACACGTATTCATGGAATAGAATAGGGCAAAAAAGCGCACGCTCAAACCAGCGCACAGGCACAAACACGACCGCCACAAGAAAGCAGGCGGTAGCGTCTCTGCGGCTGTAAGAAATGTGCGTCAAAAGGTGCGCCAACAAATAGCACCTATATACTGCCATGATGAATGTCCTATACTGTGGCCCTCCAGGACAAATGACGTGCAAAGGGGTACCCACAAACACGGACACCCGCTGACAAAAAATACGTGTGCGTGTATACAGGGGTGCGCGGGAAGTCTCACACGCGATTTGGCCGGGTATGTGGATTTCAGGGGTGCGCGGGAAGTTCCACATGCGATTTGGCCGTGTACGTGGATTTCAGGTGTGCGCGGGAAGTTCCACGCGCGATTTCAGCAGGGTATGTGTATTTCATGGGTGCGCGGGAAGTTCCACACGCGATTTCATCAGGGTACGTGTATTTCAGGGGTGTGCGGGAAGTTCCACACACGATTGGCCCAGTGCGAGCAGGGTACGTGTATTTCAGGGGTGCGCGGGAAGTTCCACACGCGAATGGCCCCATGCAAGCAGGGTACGTGTATTTCAGGGGTGCCTGGGAAGTTCCACACGCGATTGGCCCCGTGCAAGCAGGGTATGTGTATTTCAGGGGTGTGCGGGAAGTTCCACACGCGATTTCATCAGGGTACGTGTATTTCAGGGGGGCACGGGAAGTTCCACACGCGATTTCATCAGGGTACGTGTATTTCAGGGGTGCGTGGGAAGTTCCACACGCGATTGGCCCAGTGCGCGCAGGGTACGTGTATTTCAGGGGTGCACGGGAATTTCCACACGCGATTTCAGCAGGGTATGTGTATTTCAGGGGTGCGCGGGAAGTTCCACACGCGATTTCATCAGGGTACGTGTATTGCAGGGGTGCGCGGGAAGTTCCACACGCGATTGGCCCAGTGTGAGCAGGGTACGTGTATTTCAGGGGTGCACGGGAAGTTCCACACGCGATTTCAGCAGGGTATGTGTATTTCAGGGGTTCTGGGGAGTACCACACGTGAATTGGCCGTGTGGGTCCTCCCAGGTGTACGCTCCACAACCTCCATGGCCCCTGCAGGCAGCCCACACCACGGGGGACTACCCTGCACCCCTGCTCATGTCCCGCAGGCAGCCCATCCACCATGGGCATGCCCCCCAGCCAACCCACATGACACCTTGCACTACTGATCAACAATGCATGTCTCCCACAACCCCCACCCCCCAGCACTGTGGGGCACCTGCCAGCAGGCCCCCACTCATGTCCAACTCATGTTTCCCACCACCCCCACCCCCCAGCCACCATGGCCACCCTCCAACAGGCCCCCACTCATGTCCCCCTGCACCCCCACCCCCCAGCATCCAGGGTCACCCTCCAACAGGCCCCCACTCATGTCTCCCACCACCCCCACCCCCCAGCCACCATGGCCACCCTCCACCAGGCCCCCACTCATATCCCCCTGCACCCCCACCCCCCAGCATCCAGGGTCACCCTCCACCAGGCCCCCACTCATGTCTCCCACCACCCCCACCCCCCAGCAGTGCAGGGGCAGCCTCCACCAGGCCCCCAGCCATGTCTCCCACCACCCCCACCCCCCAGCAGTGCAGGGCACCCTCCACCAGGCCCCCACTCATGTCTCCCACCACCCCCAACCCCCTGCCACCATGGGCAGCCCCCACCAGGCCCCCACTCATGTCTCACACCACCCCCACCCCCCAGCAGTGCAGGGGCAGCCTCCACCAGGCCCCCACCCATGTCTCCCACCACTCCCAACCCCCAGCAGTGCAGGGGCACCCTCCACCACGCCCCCACTCATGTCTCCCACCACCCCCACCCCCCTGCCACCATGGGCAGCCCCCACCAGGCCCCCACTCATGTCCCCCTGCACCCCCACCCCCCAGCATCCAGGGTCACCCTCCACCAGGCCCCCACTCATGTCTCCCACCACCCCCACCCCCCAGCAGTGCAGGGGCAGCCTCCACCAGGCCCCCAGCCATGTCTCCCACCACCCCCACCCCCCAGCAGTGCAGGGGCACCCTCCACCAGGCCCCCACTCATGTCTCCCACCACCCCCACCCCCCTGCCACCATGGGCAACCCCCACCAGGCCCCCACTCATGTCTCCCACCACCCCCACCCCCCAGCAGTGCAGGGGCACCCTCCACCAGGCCCCCACTCATGTCTCCCACCACCCCCATCCCCCTGCCACCATGGGCAGGCCCCACCAGGCCCCCACTCATGTCTCCCACCACCCCCTACCCCAGCAGTGCAGGGGCACCCTCCACCAGGCCCCCACTTATGTCCCCCTGCACCACCACCCCCCAGCATCCAGGGTCACCCTCCACCAGGCCCCCACTCATGTCTCCCACCACCCCCAGCAGTGCAGGGGCAGCCTCCACCAGGCCCCCAGCCATGTCTCCCACCGCCCCCACCCCCCAGCAGTGCAGAGCACCCTCCACCAGGCCCCCACTCATGTCTCCCACCACCCCCACCCCCTGCCACCATGGGCAGCCCCCACCAGGCCCCCACTCATGTCTCCCACCACCCCCACCCCCTAGCAGTGCAGGGGCAGCCTCCACCAGGCCCCCACCCATGTCTCCCACCACCCCCACCCCCCAGCAGTGCAGGGGCACCCTCCACCAGGCCCCCACTCATGTCTCCCACCGCCCCCACCCCCCTGCCACCATGGGCAGCCCCCACCAGGCCCCCACTCATGTCCCCCTGCACCCCCACCCCCCAGCATCCAGGGCCACCCTCCACCAGGCCCCCACTCATGTCTCACACCACCCCCACCCCCCAGCCACCATGGCCACCCTCCACCAGGCCCCCACTCATGTCCCCCTGCACCCCCACCCCCCAGCATCCAGGGTCACCCTCCACCAGGCCCCCACTCATGTCCCCCACTACCCCCACCCCCCAGCAGTGCAGGGTCAGCCTCCACCAGGCCCCCACTCATGTCTCCCACCACCCCCACCCCCCAGCCACCATGGCCACCCTCCACCAGGCCCCCACTCATGTCCCCCTGCACCCCCACCCCCCAGCATCCAGGGTCACCCTCCACCAGGCCCCCACTCATGTCTCCCACCACCCCCACCCCCCAGCAGTGCAGGGGCAGCCTCCACCAGGCCCCCACCCATGTCTCCCACCACCCCCACCCCCCAGCAGTGCAGAGGCACCCTCCACCAGGCCCCCACTCATGTCTCCCACCACCCCCACCCCCGTGCCACCATGAGCAGCCTCCACCAGGCCCCCACCCATGTCTCCCACCACCCCCACCCCCCAGCAGTGCAGGGGCACCCTCCACCAGGCCCCCACTCATGTCTCCCACCATCCCCACCCCCCAGCAGTGCAGGGGCACCCTCCACCAGGCCCCCACCCATGTCTCCCACCACCCCACCCCCCAGCAGTGCAGGGGCACCCTCCACCAGGCCCCCACTCATGTCTCCCACCACCCCCACCCCCCTGCCACCATGGGCAGCCCCCACCAGGCCCCCACTCATGTCCCCCTGCACCCCCACCCCCCAGCATCCAGGGTCACCCTCCACCAGGCCCCCACCCATGTCTCCCACCCCTCCCACCCCCCAGCCACCAGGGGCACCCTCCACCAGGCCCCCACTCATGTCTCCCACCACCCCCACCCCCCTGCCACCATGGGCAGCCCCCACCAGGCCCCCACTCATGTCTCCCACCACCCCCACCCCCCAGCAGTGCAGTGGCAGCCTCCACCAGGCCCCCACCCATGTCTCCCACCACCCCCACCCCCCAGCAGTGCAGGGGCACCCTCCACCAGGCCCCCACTCATGTCTACCACCACCCCCACCCCCCAGCAGTGCAGGGGCACCCTCCATCAGGCCCCCACTCATGTCTACCACCACCCCCACCCCCCAGCAGTGCAGGGCAGCCTCCACCAGGCCCCCACCCATGTCTCCCACCACCCCCACCCCCCAGCAGTGCAGGGGCACCCTCCACCAGGCCCCCACTCATGTCTCCCACCACCCCCACCCCCCTGCCACCATGGGCAGCCTCCACCAGGCCCCCACCCATGTCTCCCACCCCCCCACCCCCAGCCACCAGGGGCACCCTCCACCAGGACCCCACTCATGTCTACCACCACCCCCACCCCCCAGCAGTGCAGGAGCAGCCTCCACCAGGCCACCAACTCATGTCCAACTCATGTTTCCCACCACCCCCACCACCCAGCAGTGCAGGGGCAGCCTCCACCAGGCCCCCACTCATCTCTCCCACCACCCCCACCCCCCAGCAGTGCAGGGGCACCCTCCACCAGGCCCCCACTCATGTCTCCCACCACCCCCACCCCCCAGCCACCATGGCCACCCTCCACCAGGCCCCCACTCATGTCCCCCTGCACCCCCACCCCCCAGCATCCAGGGTCACCCTCCACCAGGCCCCCACTCATGTCTCCCACCTCCCCCACCCCCCAGCAGTGCAGGGGCACCCTCCACCAGTCCCCGACTCATGTCTCCCGCCACCCCCACCCCTCTGCCACCATGGGCAGCCCCCACCAGGCCCCCACTCATGTCCCCCTGCACCCCCACCCCCCAGCATCCAGGGTCACCCTCCTCCAGGCCCCCACTCATGTCTCCCACCACCCCCACCCCCCAGCAGTGCAGGGGCAGCCTCCACCAGGCCCCCACTCATGTCTCCCACCACCCCACCCCCCTGCCACCATGGGCAGCCCCCACCAGGCCCCCACTCATGTCTCCCACCACCCCCACCCCCCAGCAGTGCAGGGTCAGCCTCCACCAGGCCCCCACTCATGTCTCCCACCACCCCACCCCCCAGCAGTGCAGGGGCAGCCTCCACCAGGCCCCCACCCATGTCTCCCACCACCCCCACCCCCCAGCAGTGCAGGGGCACCCTCCACCAGGCCTCCACTCATGTCTCCCACCACCCCCACCCCCCTGCCACCATGGGCAGCCCCCACCAGGCCCCCACTCATGTCCCCCTGCACCCCCACCCCCCAGCATCCAGTGTCACCCTCCACCAGGCCCCCACCCATGTCTCCCACCACCCCCACCCCCCAGCCACCAGGGGCACCCTCCACCAGGCCCCCACTCATGTCTCCCACCACCCCCACCCCCCTGCCACCATGGGCAGCCCCCACCAGGCCCCCACTCATGTCTCCCACCACCCCCACCCCCCAGCAGTGCAGGGGCAACCTCCACCAGGCCCCCACCCATGTCTCCCACCACCCCCACCCCCCAGCAGTGCAGGGGCACCCTCCACCAGGCCCCCACTCATGTCCCCCTGCACCCCCACCCCCCAGCATCCAGGGTCACCCTCCACCAGGCCCCCACTCATGTCTCCCACCTCCCCCACCCCCCAGCAGTGCAGGGGCACCCTCCACCAGTCCCCGACTCATGTCTCCCGCCACCCCCACCCCTCTGCCACCATGGGCAGCCCCCACCAGGCCCCCACTCATGTCCCCCTGCACCCCCACCCCCCAGCATCCAGGGTCACCCTCCTCCAGGCCCCCACTCATGTCTCCCACCACCCCCACCCCCCAGCAGTGCAGGGGCAGCCTCCACCAGGCCCCCACTCATGTCTCCCACCACCCCACCCCCCTGCCACCATGGGCAGCCCCCACCAGGCCCCCACTCATGTCTCCCACCACCCCCACCCCCCAGCAGTGCAGGGTCAGCCTCCACCAGGCCCCCACTCATGTCTCCCACCACCCCACCCCCCAGCAGTGCAGGGGCAGCCTCCACCAGGCCCCCACCCATGTCTCCCACCACCCCCACCCCCCAGCAGTGCAGGGGCACCCTCCACCAGGCCTCCACTCATGTCTCCCACCACCCCCACCCCCCTGCCACCATGGGCAGCCCCCACCAGGCCCCCACTCATGTCCCCCTGCACCCCCACCCCCCAGCATCCAGTGTCACCCTCCACCAGGCCCCCACCCATGTCTCCCACCACCCCCACCCCCCAGCCACCAGGGGCACCCTCCACCAGGCCCCCACTCATGTCTCCCACCACCCCCACCCCCCTGCCACCATGGGCAGCCCCCACCAGGCCCCCACTCATGTCTCCCACCACCCCCACCCCCCAGCAGTGCAGGGGCAACCTCCACCAGGCCCCCACCCATGTCTCCCACCACCCCCACCCCCCAGCAGTGCAGGGGCACCCTCCACCAGGCCCCCACTCATGTCTCCCACCACCCCCACCCCCCAGCAGTGCAGGGGCACCCTCCACCAGGCCCCCACTCATGTCTACCACCACCCCCACCCCCCAGCAGTGCAGGGGCACCCTCCACCAGGCCCCCACTCATGTCTACCACCACCCCCACCCCCCAGCAGTGCAGGGGCAGCCTCCACCAGGCCCCCACCCATGTCTCCCACCACCCCCACCCCCCAGCAGTGCAGGGGCAGCCTCCACCAGGCCCCCACTCATGTCTCCCACCACCCCCACCCCCCAGCAGTGCAGGGGCAGCCTCCACCAGGCCCCCACTCATGTCTCCCACCACCCCCACCCCCCAGCCACCAGGGGCACCCTCCACCAGGTCCTCACAATCCCCAATCATGTGCGTAATGGTCAGCCTCCACAGCCAAAAAGCCCTAACAAGTAACCCATTCACCCACATGGAAATGGAAATTACATGTTACACCCCCAATGTTCATGAAGCTAATGAACCCATGTCCGTCACACACAATGGTTGCAATTGAATGGGAAAACACCCAACATGACATGCATGTAACCAATGAGATGATACCACACAGTGAAGTATGAAAACAAAATTGTATTGAAAAAAATAAAGAATGCTAAAGAAAGGAAACAAACTACAATGGGAATGAGAAAAAATAAGCTGCATGTCTGTATTAAAAAAAAAAAACTCCAAATCAAAATCCAAAAAAATGTCGTCCAAAGTCAAATGTAAAAAAATCTCTATGCAATAAAGAACTATGTAAAAATCTACCAAGGGTCCATGAGCCCAACTGAACAAAGGAAACCTACTAAAAAACCTAACTAAAAATCAACTATATACAAAAAGTGGAGCAGTGTCCGTCGACTCCAAATCATAATAAGAAACAAAGGAAACCTAAAACTAAAGAACTATATACAAAGGCGGCGGGCAAGTCCAGCGGCTCACTCCGTGGTGTCCCGGGCCAGGGCATCATCGAACTCCTGTTCGATGTCCCGGAGGCGGTCCAGTTCCATGGCCCCGAGGATCCGCAGGGACGACGCCGTGTCCTCCTCCAACCCCCTGCGGATTGCCTCGAGGCACTCGGCCCGCCTCAGGGCCCTCCGCATGGAGTTCTCCGCCCTGACCATTGTGAGCCACGCCTCTTCCGCCCGCCGCCGCTCCGCACCTATGGCGTGGCCCAACCGCTGCCACACGGAAGACACTCTCTGTCCTGGGTCCCCCTGCCCTCCGGCCGATGCCTGCCCCTCCGATGTCGAAAGCCCCGAGCCTTCATGTCTCCCACCATGTTGCTGCTGCTGCTCTGCCTCTGCCCGTGCACTGCCTCCTGCTGCCTGCACATCCTCCGCCAGCTGGGGTGCAGTTGTTGATGTGGCCACCCCTGCTGGACCTCCGACTCCCGACTGTGGCAGGGATGCCTCCTCCACCAGCCTGGCCGCACCGTCAGAGGCAGCTCCACAGGGCACCCAGGTGACTGATGGGTGGGAAGATGGCACAGAGGACGACTGGCGCGTAGGGGGTCCAGTTGAGGAGGGGGTCGGAGCAAGCCCCATCAGACGGAGGAATCCTGCCTGGGTGACCTGTCCCAGCAGGCTGACGTGGTCAACGAGCCATTCGAGATGACGTGCAGTCTCTCCATGAAAAGACTGCAGGTCACCTCGCATGGCCCGTTGACGCAACGCCACACCAGCCAGGACAGGCTCAACCCGGACCTGGATGGCCACGTCCGCAGGCAGAGGAAGGCCAGTTGACGTCAGCTCATCCCCTGCCTGAAAACGGGTCTGGACATAGGCATCCCTGCTGGTGCAAGATGATGCAGGGACAGGATCGGGGACAGGATTGCACACAGGCACCTCCGCGGCGGCCTGTGCTGCCTCCTGTCCCTGGTCCTGCACTGCACCACTAGCACCAGTGGGATCCCCACCTCCAGACCCTGTCTCTGGTGCTTGCACGGCCTCCTCCTCCACCAAACCCCCCACCAACCTGGATGACTCCGTGCCATCTTCCCCTGTTGGGCCCTGTGGGGTCCCAGCTGCCCCTTCTGCTGCCGAGGAGTCCAACTGCAACCTCCGCCTCTTGGACCTCCACCCGGCAGCTGCGGCCTGGGATGCGGCACCGGATTCCTCACTCCCCGACGAGATGACAACACGGGAGGGGAGCCGGGCCTTGCGTCTCTGGCTGGCGGTCGTATACCCGCCGCTGTGCTCCACAGCACCTTCTCCGCCCTCTTCATCAGTTGACGCTGCAGACAGGGAGAAACACAACACAGGCATCAGGGCACTGTACAATGGACACATACACACATGACAGTTGCACATGAGTGGCATTGGCAAACCTCAGACATGTCATCACAATCCCCAACACACATGTCATTGCAACTCGCACACATGAGCCATACCACAGCCATATCGCAACTGCCAGCACCATCCCTACACATACAACAGCATGAGCAGCCAAAGGGGAGCCAGACATCACATGCAACACAGGAAGTGCACCACACATGTACACACACCACCACACTTGCATGCATGTGTACACCTCTGCCAAGTGTCGCACTGTTCAGACGGGCATCCATGTCACATCTGCCAATCAGGCTTCCACATACCGCTGTCACATGCATCCATGTTGCATCACTGTTGCACCCTTGTCAAATACACACACATGCACATGTACACAGTGCTCATACATGCAGCCGAAAACAACATACATGCGTGACATCACGGACATGTCTACTTACATACACATTCATCCAAACATGTGTGCACGCACAACTGCATTTGCCATGCAAGCCTACACACACAAGCACCATCCATGTCTCACACATTACAGCCCTCGCATGTGTCAGCCCCGCGGCCCTGTACACCCCCACCCATACTCGACCCCATACAAACAGATGTGCAACCTGCACAATACCGAATAATCACCACACGCACTGCTCACAATCAGGATGCATGTACACTCACCGCTCGACTCCAGACGGGTCTGCTTCTCTAGGACCTGGACGTGGAGCCCTGGGGATATGCGTTCCAGGACCCCCATCTGTTCTTCCGACAAGTGGCCCCGGCGCCCCTTGGCATCCGCTGCCTTCAAGAGGCGCCGGGCCTTGTTCAGGGTCCTGGACCTGAAGTCCTCCCAGTGCTTCCTGACATGTTGTAAGTCCCGGACTGCCACCCCCTCCGCGTTGATGGCAGTCACGATGTCAGTCCAGATCCGAGTCTGTCCTTCCTTGTCGGCGCGGGAACTTCCGAAGAGGGCATCATACTGCCCCAGGACTTGCTCCACCAGGACACCAACTTCGGTGGCACTGAAGCTGGTGCCCCTCTGCCTCTCTGGCCGGGGGTTGTCAGTGGTCACAGATGGTGTTTGCCCCGACATGACAACCCCAGAGGCAGGAGTGGGTGGGCAACTGGGTCCTGGGGCTGGGCTGTGGAGCGATGGAATTCCAGTCGGGAGTCTTCGGTTCCAGCAGGGGAGGTCACAGCAACAGCACCACCCCTGGCTGATGTGCAGGCAGCAAATGGCAGTGCACGTGGGCAGCAGGCAGTCAGGCAGCAGCAGATGGCAGGTGGGAGCGTGCTCGGGGTTCTGGGGGGGCAGTAGTTCGGCCTTCTGGGCAGGAGCGTGGTCTTCCGTGTGCTTACGCGTGGCCAGCTTGGTACGGAGTGATTTGGCAGGTGAAAATCCTGCACGTCAGCGTGAAAATCGAGGAAAGGCCCTTAGCGCGTAAGCGCGTCAGCACGCAAACGCGATTCTATTGGACCAAAGGCCCTCAGCGCGTAAACGCGTCAGCACGCATACGCGATTCTATTGGACCAAAGGCCCTCAGCACGTAAACGCATCAGCACGCATGCGCGATTCTATTGGACCAAAGGCCCTCAGCGCGTAAACGCATCTGTGACGTGACCCGCATGGGTGTTTCCCACATAGCACGTGATGACAGAGCACATGTGGAAAGACTGCACGTCAGAGTGTCATCGCGTGTAATTGGACAGCACGTCAGAGTCTCATCGCGTGTAATTGGACAAAAGGGCGCGTACACGCGATTGGCCTATGTACGTGTATATCAGGGGTGCGCGGACACTTACACACGCAAGTACGTCAGCGCACCTGTATCCCGGGGTGCGCGGGAATTGCCACACGCTATTGGACCGGGTACTGGATTTCAGGGGTGCGCGGGTCACACGCTCGCCTACAACACGCGCAACGCATTAATTTGCGCGCTAACAAAATAACAAGCTCAGTCCCAGTAAGAAACATACCGTTCCTAGCAGCAGTGGGCGTGGCCTACCAAAGGAGGAGGAGGAGGATAGTCAGGGCCAGAATATTCACACCCAGAACCAGCCTTTTCGGGATGCCTGATGACCAGGTGCATGGGAGGTACAGGTTTCCACCACACATTATACTGGACCTGGTGAGTGAGTGGGAGGATGACCTCACATCACCCACCCTGTGCTCCCAAGCACTCAGCCCCCTGGAGAAGGTCCTCAATGTACTGCACTTCTTAGCCACTGGATCATTTCAGCGGACAAGTGCCATTGTGGGTGGTGTATCACAGGCCACCCAGTCACGCTGCCTACACCAGGTTTGAACATCATCACTGCACGCCCATCAGTCCGCAGGCACATATACCTGCCCAGAACACCTGCAGAAAGGCATGCTGCCGCCCTGGCTTTTTACGCTGTGGCACGATTCCCCAAAGTGCTAGGTGCCATCGACTGCACCCATGTGGCTCTACGTCCCCCCAGGGCATCTGAGCACATCTATAGGAACCGCAAGCACTTCATTCCATCAACGTGCAGGTAGTATGTAATGCCAAGGGAATCATCACCTCAGTGTATGCCAACTATCCCGGGTCAACCCACGACAGCTTGATTTACCGAATGTCCACCCTAAGCCGGGACCTAGAAGCTGGACGGCATGGCGATACATGGCTGCTTGGTGAGTATGAATGCCACTGCACATGCATGCATGTCAGATACTGAGCTGAAGCTGGTGCCCCTCTGCCTCTCTGGCCGGGGGTTGTCAGTGGTCACAGATGGTGTTTGCCCCGACATGACAACCCCAGAGGCAGGAGTGGGTGGGCAACTGGGTCCTGGGGCTGGGCTGTGGAGCGATGGAATTCCAGTCGGGAGTCTTCGGTTCCAGCAGGGGAGGTCACAGCAACAGCACCACCCCTGGCTGATGTGCAGGCAGCAAATGGCAGTGCACGTGGGCAGCAGGCAGTCAGGCAGCAGCAGATGGCAGGTGGGAGCGTGCTCGGGGTTCTGGGGGGGCAGTAGTTCGGCCTTCTGGGCAGGAGCGTGGTCTTCCGTGTGCTTACGCGTGGCCAGCTTGGTACGGAGTGATTTGGCAGGTGAAAATCCTGCACGTCAGCGTGAAAATCGAGGAAAGGCCCTTAGCGCGTAAGCGCGTCAGCACGCAAACGCGATTCTATTGGACCAAAGGCCCTCAGCGCGTAAACGCGTCAGCACGCATACGCGATTCTATTGGACCAAAGGCCCTCAGCACGTAAACGCATCAGCACGCATGCGCGATTCTATTGGACCAAAGGCCCTCAGCGCGTAAACGCATCTGTGACGTGACCCGCATGGGTGTTTCCCACATAGCACGTGATGACAGAGCACATGTGGAAAGACTGCACGTCAGAGTGTCATCGCGTGTAATTGGACAGCACGTCAGAGTCTCATCGCGTGTAATTGGACAAAAGGGCGCGTACACGCGATTGGCCTATGTACGTGTATATCAGGGGTGCGCGGACACTTACACACGCAAGTACGTCAGCGCACCTGTATCCCGGGGTGCGCGGGAATTGCCACACGCTATTGGACCGGGTACTGGATTTCAGGGGTGCGCGGGTCACACGCTCGCCTACAACACGCGCAACGCATTAATTTGCGCGCTAACAAAATAACAAGCTCAGTCCCAGTAAGAAACATACCGTTCCTAGCAGCAGTGGGCGTGGCCTACCAAAGGAGGAGGAGGAGGATAGTCAGGGCCAGAATATTCACACCCAGAACCAGCCTTTTCGGGATGCCTGATGACCAGGTGCATGGGAGGTACAGGTTTCCACCACACATTATACTGGACCTGGTGAGTGAGTGGGAGGATGACCTCACATCACCCACCCTGTGCTCCCAAGCACTCAGCCCCCTGGAGAAGGTCCTCAATGTACTGCACTTCTTAGCCACTGGATCATTTCAGCGGACAAGTGCCATTGTGGGTGGTGTATCACAGGCCACCCAGTCACGCTGCCTACACCAGGTTTGAACATCATCACTGCACGCCCATCAGTCCGCAGGCACATATACCTGCCCAGAACACCTGCAGAAAGGCATGCTGCCGCCCTGGCTTTTTACGCTGTGGCACGATTCCCCAAAGTGCTAGGTGCCATCGACTGCACCCATGTGGCTCTACGTCCCCCCAGGGCATCTGAGCACATCTATAGGAACCGCAAGCACTTCATTCCATCAACGTGCAGGTAGTATGTAATGCCAAGGGAATCATCACCTCAGTGTATGCCAACTATCCCGGGTCAACCCACGACAGCTTGATTTACTGAATGTCCACCCTAAGCCGGGACCTAGAAGCTGGACGGCATGGCGATACATGGCTGCTTGGTGAGTATGAATGCCACTGCACATGCATGCATGTCAGATACTGAGCAAGGTCACAACCCCACCAATGATACCAATCACAACCTCCACAGGGGACAGTGCCTACCCTCTCAGCCCCCACATGATGACGCCAATTCGGAACCCCACCACCCCACCCCAGGTAAGATATAACACAGCCCACATTACAACCCGGGGCATAGTGGAGCGCACATTCGGAGTGCTGAAGTCACGCTTTCGCTCCCTTGACCGTTCTGGCGGGCAGCTGTTGTACGCTCCCCCAGTAGTGTGCAGGATCATAGTGGCAGCATGTGTCCTGCACAACGTTGCAACACGCCGGGGCCTGGCCGTGGACATGGTGGTGGCCCCACATCCCCAACCACATGCACAGCCGCTGCGCATGGGAGGGGAAAGGGCACGGTGGGAGGCAGCCCGTACACAGCTAGTGGCTAATTACTTCACATAGGAATCACACCCCTGTGGAGTGCACACTGCCCTGGCACATTCCATCTGACAATCAATGATGACTCAACCTGACACTGATCCTGAATGTCTGGAGAATGAACCGTGAAAACCATATCAGCCTGAGATTGTTCACCTGGAAGTGTCACAATGTGTGCATCCCTACCCACATAGACACCACCAATGCAGTTTTGTGAAGTAACACATTCAAGCAGCTAAAATGAATACCCAGTTGCAAAATGCAACAAGAGGACAGTGCCATGTCAGCCAACCCATCCCCAGCACCGCCACACGACACACCGTGCCATGTCATGCTTTTTGCAGGTAAACAAAGTAATCCCCACAACATGACACTAGTGTCACAATGTAGAGTGTCCCTAATTGAAACTTGCAACACCTGAAATGCTCACAGTAATGCAGGACCAACAACAAACTTGAGCAGGTACTACCATTAACATGACATCACAAATGTTATATATTAGTAGTCTCACCACCTGGAAATGCCTGCACTCCCACCACTACCAAACGTGCAGTGTTGGCGCCATGTAGAGTTGTAGGTGCACTGCTGCCAACATGGACCCCATCTCCAGACTAGAGGGCCTTGTGTAGACATGAGGAAGGGACCTGCAAATTGGGAGGTAGACACAGATGATGAGTTACACATCAATGCAACATGCAGTGTACAACACAACAGCAATATGCACTAGGAATGTATACACAGTATTGACTAGACTACCCACACATGTAGTGGGAGTCCAATGTCACCATGTACGTCAATGTCACTTGGGCAAACCCTTTGCAAGCTCATGGAAACGGGAAGCAGGAGGGGTGTGTGTGACTCAAACCCAAGCATCTGAACCAAATACATGACAAGCCTGCATGTGCCCTGCCACAATGCTGCGTATGCCCACAGGAACCACGGAAGCCAACAAATTGTCCCAAAAAATTTGGGAAAAATATTTAGAAATAAAAAATAAAAATAAAAATCAAAAATAAAAATCAAAAATAAAAATAAAAATCAAAAATGGCCATTGATGGGCCCGGGGGGGTTTGGGAGGCCACCCAGGAGGTCCGAGGACAAGGTGCACACCAAAACCCACCTGTGTGGGTCCTGGGAAAAAAAAAAACCTCCATGGGCTCATGGCCCACACGGCTACCCTATTGTGGGAGTATCACTGCTGTCGCTATTATCACCCTGTGCAGCTGCATCCGGAGGTGGTTGCACTATGGGAGGCAGCCCACGCAAGGCCCTAGTCTGCTCCTCCATGTCTGCAAGCATGCGCGTGTGATAGGTCTGGTTCTGGAGGATGAGTGTGCGGAGGTCCCCATGCAACAACTCACGGGATGCCCGGACCTCCGCCCTCGTTGCCTGCATCTCAGCTGAGAGCGTACGGGTGAGACGCTCCAGCTGCTGTTCTGTCCTTCGGTGTGTTGAAGCCTCAAGCTCAACAAGAGTCGTCCTGAGGTGAAGGAGCTCCTGCCTCAGGGCTTCCCTGTGGACCTGGGACTCTATGGAGATGGCCTCCTGCAGAGTCGCCAGTGCCGCCCGCCTGTCCCTGTTGGACCCCAACATGTCCTCCCTGTGTGACTGGCAGATGGAGTTGGTTGCCTGCTCTAGTCGCTCCATCAGCCTTTCAGGGGGGACAATGGAAGTGGCCACCCTATCCATGGCCTGAGCCATCATCTCGGATGATGCTGCCTGTTGTGTTGCCATACCGTAAATGGATTGCTCCCATGCGGTATTGCCAGGTGGCGTACGGCCATCACGTCGGCGGGCACCACACCTGTCAGGGGCAAGGCGAACTGCGCCTTGCTGTGCCGGCACTGCCTGAGGCTGCAGGACTGCATTCCCCCTCTGATCTGCTGGCCCAGGAACAGGATCAGATGTCGCGGAGTGTGACCCTGCACCCGTAACCACCAAAGGCGTAGCTGCCAACACTGACATCCCCATTGAGGGTTCTGACCCTGGTGCAGGTGGGTGGGACAGAACAGAATCCCTCCCTGGAACACTCACCTGCGACGGCACGTAGGTCTCATCCGAATCAACACCTGAGTACAGCTCGGGGGATGTGCAGCCAGAGACACCCCTTGAGAGCACGACCTGCAGCACTTGTGGGTTCTCACCCACCACCACACCACGTCCCTCACTGGTGGTTGGTCGGCCCTCGGACCCCTCCTGGGTCTGCACCATCTCCACAACCCCAGCAGTATCAGGTGCGTCTTCCCCTGCAAAGACATAAAAACAAAGAAATGGAAACAGGCATTAGCACCATGGCACACAATGAGGGCTGAGAAGCAAGAGAACCAGTACTTGATTGACACATGTCCCACATGACTAAAACCCTCCCATGCATGCACCCTCACTGCATATGAAGGGCAGGCAAATGGCACACACTGATGACACCAAGATGGAAGATGAACACATTTTCTGCATGCTGCCTGGCAGTGGCATCACACATTGGCCTGTGATTGCCAGGTGAAACACACATGCCATCACACAGATGGCATGTACCATTGCTATTGAGTGACGATGGAGAGGAGGGCAGCACCTATTCATTCAGTCCAGTTCCCGCATGTAATAGCTTTTCTAATTCTAACAGGTCAGATTTTTCACCTGGAGCTGCCAGTCTGAAATGGTCCAATTGCACAGGGACATGTGTGAACAAATGACATCCAGGTAACAAAGTCACTCCACTTTACCATAGCCATGTCAGACATGTGACTAGTGGACTGCGACATGCCTAGTAAAGGTGGTGGAATGCAAACAATCTGACTGAATGAACAGTGAAAAATAAGCAACAATGTTGTGGCAAGGTGACACTTCAAGGGCAACTGGCGTGCAGTTGGGCTAGATGTCTACTGTTGGCAGAAGGGATACTGCTATGGCCAAATGCAGCTGCGCAGGATGTATTGCATGAAGCACATGGCTGACCCATACGACTCAGGCGCACACACTCTCACCTGGCACACAAACAGAAGCCCTCACACACACACCATGCACATGGATGACACACACATGCATGTGCACTCACCGGACAATGCCTCGTAATCAGCCAGATCTCCCACGCCTTGGATCTGTTCTTCCGTGACGTAGGTCCCAGCGACTGACTCATGTGGAGTGAGTTCCATGTCTACTACTGGAGACCCACCTCCAATCACTAGAGTTGCGGCATGACTTGAGGCCAGCTTACTCTTTGCCCTGCGCTTTAGGTCATTCCAGCGCTTATAGCAATCATTGGCTGTGCGCCTCACGATTCCAAGGGCACTTACGATGTCCGCAACGGTCTGCCAGTGTGCCTGGCGTTGTGCAGGTGTGGTCTTGGATCCTGCAACAATGACCATCTCGTTGTCATGTGCGGACACATACTCGACAAGTGCATTCAGTTCGTCATCCGTGAAGCTGGGCTTCCTGGACGGGCCGGACTGTGTAGCCGTGTCTGGGGCATCAGCCTGTGCCGGACGAGCACTCTTCCTCTTCCGCTTGGAAGGTGGTGGTGATCCTGAGTGTCCTGCGCCGCTCTGGACACTAGGGGCAGGAGCCCTGGTGGACTCTGTATCAGGAGTGTGGGACTGCACACTCAGCATGGGAGTTGGTGCAGGCATTGGCTCTAGTGTGATGTTGTCAGGGGGAATGTCAGCAGCATGGACTAGGACCGACACTGTCCTGGCTGGCTGTGTGAGGGCTGGGGTGGATGGAGCCGCAGCTGCCCCTGCAGCCTCTCCGCCCTGCCTACTTGGGGCAGCAGATGACCTTGCTGCCCCAGATGCACGTGGCATGGTGACATCAACGTGCACCAGCGCACGTGTCATAGGCCTGCTGACCTGGAAGTCAGCCATGGAGTCAGCCAGGTCTGGTGCCACAATGGGCTGGTCCAACAAGGGCTGAGCATGGATGGTGTCAGCCACATCAGCCTCAACGGGAGGGGGGGGATTATGGGTGCCCTTGCCTGGTCCTCCACACATGGGGGGACAGGCTCACCCTGCAAGTAACGACCACATCCCCTACCGGATCCACCACGGCCACCACTTGTGGTTCTTCCACCTTTGCCACCCTTACGGAATCCTCGCCTCCCAGCCATGGCACTGATGTAAATGTGCGTATGGGAGTGGCTATAAACTATTGTCCTGGGCAATTGGGGGTCAAAGGGGTTGGGTACCAGATGGTAATTGTACCCTAGTGCTCTTGCAAGGCTGATTGTAACCCCTGGGGAAAGATGACGGGTCACGCTACGCACAGGAGCCCCAAAAAAGGGAGATGACGTGCACGCAACCCCTCCTAGACCACGTGTGCAGAAAGAAAAACCTGCACTATGCTGTGGCACCCAGTAACACAAGAATGAATGTATGCGTGTCACACGCAGCCTAGAATGACCTCTGAAGGTGTAGGCTACACACGGGGCAAGCACAGATGTTAGATACGTGCGTGACTCACCATCTGCCAGGTAAAAGAGCGTGAAAAAGGAGCGCGTTTGGTTGGCAACACCCCCGCCAAAAGAAGATTTGTACGCTGTCTGAGGAGACAGGACAACAGTAGAAGGGAACACTGTTTGAGGGAACAGGCCCAGGTAAACCAGTAAAAGAGAAAAAAGAGAAAAAGCTGTCAGAGGTAACAGGGAATACGAACTTGAAACGCCGTGAAGTAAATCGCGTGTGAAACGACAAGAAGTACAGAATTCACCCACTTGTTCTCCACGAAAAGCACGTACAAGGAAATGGTGTTCTACACATACCTTTTATACAGGCCCACACGTCCAGCGTCACTTACGCGGCGTGTACGCGCTAGGGCCATTTCCACCAATTACACGCTTTGTCACTTATGCGTGTAGGGCCATTTCCACCAATTACACGCTTTGTCACTTCTGCGTGTAGGGCCATTTCCACCAATCACACGCGATGAGACTCTGACGTGCTGTCCAATTACACGATGACACTCTGACGTGCAGTCTTTACACGTGTGCTCTGTCATCACGTGCTGTGTGGGAAACACCCGTGCGGGTCACGTCACAGACGCGCTTTCGCGCTGAGGGCCTGTGGTTCAATAGAACCGCGTATGCGTGCTGACGCGCTTACGCGCTAAGGGCCTTTCCTCGATTTTCACGCTGATGTGCAGGATTTTCACGTGCCAAATCACTCCGTAACAAGCTGGCCACGCGTAAGCACACGGAAGACCACGCTCCTGCCCAGAAGGCCGAACTACTGCCCCCCAGAGCCCCGAGCACACTCCCACCTGCCATCTGCTGCTGCCTGACTGCCTGCTGCCCACGTGCACTGCCATTTGCTGCCTGCACATCAGCCAGGGGTGCTGTTGCTGTGACCACCCCTGCTGGAACCGAAGACTCCCGGCTGGAATTCCATCGCTCCACAGCCCAGCCCCAGGACCCAGTTGCCCACCCACTCCTGCCTCTGGGGTTGTCATGTCGGGGCAAACACCATCTGTGACCACTGACAACCCCCGGCCAGAGAGGCAGAGGGGCACCAGCTTCAGTGCCACAGAAGTTGGTGTCCTGGTGGAGCAAGTCCTGGGGCAGTATGATGCCCTCTTCGGAAGTTCCCGCGCCGACAAGGAAGGACGGACTCAGATCTGGACTGATATCGTGACTGCCATCAACGCGGAGGGGGTGGCAGTCCGGGACTTACAACATGTCAGGAAGCGCTGGGAGGACTTCAGGTCCAGGACCCTGAACAAGGCCCGGCACCTCTTGAAGGCAGCGGATGCCAAGGGGCGCCGGGGCCACTTGTCGGAAGAACAGATGGGGGTCCTGGAACGTATATCCCCAGCGCTCCACGTCCAGGTCCTAGAGAAGCAGACCCGTCTGGAGTCGAGCGGTGAGTGTACATGCATCCTGATTGTGAGCAGTGCGTGTGGTGATTATTCGGTATTGTGCAGGTTGCACATCTGTTTGTATGGGGTCGAGTATGGGTGGGGGTGTACAGGGCCGTGGGGCTGACACATGCGAGGGCTGTAATGTGTGAGACATGGATGGTGCTTGTGTGTGTAGGCTTGCATGGCAAATGCAGTTGTGCGTGCACACATGTTTGGATGAATGTGTATGTAAGTAGACATGTCCGTGATGTCACGCATGTATGTTGTTTTTGGCTGCATGTATGAGCACTGTGTACATGTGCATGTGTGTGTATTTGACAAGGGTGCAACAGTGATGCAACATGGATGCATGTGACAGCGGTATGTGGAAGCCTGATTGGCAGATGTGACATGGATGCCCGTCTGAACAGTGCGACACTTGGCAGAGGTGTACACATGCATGCAAGTGTGGTGGTGTGTGTACATGTGTGGTGCACTTCCTGTGTTGCATGTGATGTCTGGCTCCCCTTTGGCTGATCATGCTGTTGTATGTGTAGGGATGGTGCTGGCAGTTGCGATATGGCTGTGGTATGGCTCATGTGTGCGAGTTGCAATGACATGTGTGTTGGGGATTGTGATGACATGTCTGAGGTTTGCCAATGCCACTCATGTGCAACTGTCATGTGTGTATGTGTCCATTGTACAGTGCCCTGATGCCTGTGTTTTGTTTCTCCCTGTCTGCAGCGTCAACTGATGAAGAGGGCGGAGAAGGTGCTGTGGAGCACAGCGGCGGGGATCCGACCGCCAGCCGGAGACGCAAGGCCCGGCTCCCCTCCCGTGTTGTCATCTCGTCGGGGAGTGAGGAGTCCGGTGCCACGTCCCAGGCCGCAGCTGCCGGGGGGAGGTCCAAGAGGCGGAGGTTGCAGTTGGACTCCTCGGCAGCAGAAGGGGCAGCTGGGACCCCACAGGGCCCAACAGGGGAAGATGGCACGGAGTCATCCAGGTTGGTGGGGGGTTTGGTGGAGGAGGAGGCCGTGCAAGCACCAGAGACAGGGTCTGGAGGTGGGGATCCCACTGGTGCTAGTGGTGCAGTGCAGGACCAGGGACAGGAGGCAGCACAGGCCGCCGCGGAGGTGCCTGTGTGCAATCCTGTCCCCGATCCTGTCCCTGCATCATCTTGCACCAGCAGGGATGCCTATGTCCAGACCCGTTTTCAGGCAGGGGATGAGCTGACGTCAACTGGCCTTCCTCTGCCTGCGGACGTGGCCATCCAGGTCCGGGTTGAGCCTGTCCTGGCTCGTGTGGCGTTGCGTCAACAGGCCATGCGAGGTGACCTGCAGTCTTTTCATGGAGAGACTGCACGTCATCTCGAATGGCTCGTTGACCACGTCAGCCTGCTGGGACAGGTCACCCAGGCCGGATTCCTCCGTCTGATGGGGCTTGCTCCGACCCCCTCCTCAACTGGACCCCCTACGCGCCAGTCGTCCTCTGTGCCATCTTCCCACCCATCAGTCACCTGGGTGCCCTGTGGAGCTGCCTCTGACGGTGCGGCCAGGCTGGTGGAGGAGGCATCCCTGCCACAGTCGGAAGTCGGAGGTCCAGCAGGGGTGGCCACATCAACAACTGCACCCCAGCCGGCGGAGGATGTGCAGGCAGCAGGAGGCAGTGCACGGGCAGAGGCAGAGCAGCAGCAGCAACATGGTGGGAGACATGAAGGCTCGGGGCTTTCGACATCGGAGGGGCAGGCATCGGCCGGAGGGCAGGGGGACCCAGGACAGAGAGTGTCTTCCGTGTGGCAGCGGTTGGGCCACGCCATAGGTGCGGAGCGGCGGCGGGCGGAAGAGGCGCGGCTCACAATGGTCAGGGCGGAGAACTCCATGCGGAGGGCCCTGAGGCGGGCCGAGTGCCTCGAGGCAATCCGCAGGGGGTTGGAGGAGGACACGGCGTCGTCCCTGCGGACCCTCGGGGCCATGGAACTGGACCGCCTCCGGGACATCGAACAGGAGTTCGATGATGCCCTGGCCCGGGACACCATGGAGTGAGCCGCTGGACTTGCCCGCCGCCTTTGTATGCAGTTCTTTAGTTTTAGGTTTCCTTTGTTTCTTATTATGATTTGGAGTCGACGGACACTGCTCCACTTTTTGTATATAGTTGATTTTTAGTTAGGTTTTTTAGTAGGTTTCCTTTGTTCAGTTGGGCTCATGGACCCTTGGTAGTTTTTTACATAGTTCTTTATTGCATAGAGATTTTTTTACATTTGACTTTGGACGACATTTTTTTGGATTCTGATTTGCAGTTTTTTTTTTAATACGGACATGCAGCTTATTTTTTCTCATTCCCATTGTAGTTTGTTTCCTTTCTTTAGCATTCTTTATTTTTTTCAATACAATTTTGTTTTCATACTTCACTGTGTGGTATCATCTCATTGGTTTCATGCATGTCATGTTGGGTGTTTTCCCATTCAATTGCAACCATTGTGTGTGACCGACATGGGTTCATTAGCTTCATGAACATTGGGGGTGTAACATGTAATTTCCATTTCCATGTGGGTGAATGGGTTACTTGGTAGTGCTTTTTGGCTGTGGAGGCTGACCATTACGCACATGATTGGGGATTGTGAGGACCTGGTGGAGGGTGCCCCTGGTGGCTGGGGGGTGGGGGTGGTGGGAGTCATGAGTGGGGGCCTGGTGGAGGGTGCCCCTGCACTGCTGGGGGGTGGGGGTGGTGGGAGACATGGGTGGGGGCCTGGTGGAGGGTGGCCCTGGTGGCAGGGGGGTGGGGGTGGTGGGAGTCATGAGTGGGGGCCTGGTGGAGGGTGCCCCTGGTGGCTGGGGGGTGGGAGTGGTGGGAGACATGAGTGGGGGCCTGGTGGAGGGTGACCCTGGATGCTGGGGGGTGGTGGTGCAGGGGGACATGAGTGGGGGCCTGGTGGGGGCTGCCCATGGTGGCAGGGGGGTGGGGGTGGTGGGAGACATGAGTGGGAGCCTGGTGGAGGGTGCCCCTACACTGCTGGGGGGTGGGGGTGGTGGGAGACATGGGTGGGGGCCTGGTGGAGGCTGCCCCTGCACTGCTGGGGGTGGGGGTGGTGGGAGACATGAGTGGGGGCCTGGTGGAGGCTGCCCCTGCACTGCTGGGGGGTGGGGGTGGTGGGAGACATGAGTGGGGGCCTGGTGGAGGGTGCCCCTGCACTGCTGGGGGGTGGGGGTGGTGGTAGACATGAGTGGGGGCCTGGTGGAGGGTGCTCCTGCACTGCTGGGGGGTGGGGTGGTGGGAGACATGGGTGGGGGCCTGGTGGAGGCTGCCCCTGCACTGCTGGGGGGTGGGGTTGGTGGGAGACATGAGTGGGGGCCTGGTGGGGGCTGCCCATGGTGGCAGGGGGGTGGGGGTGGTGGGAGACATGAGTGGGGGCCTGGTGGAGGGTGCCCCTGCACTGCTGGGGGGTGGGGGTGGTGGGAGACATGGGTGGGGGCCTGGTGGAGGCTGCCCCTGCACTGCTGGGGGTTGGGGGGGTGGGAGACATGAGTGGGGACCTGGTGGAGGGTGACCCTGGATGCTGGGGGGTGGGGGTGCAGGGGGACATGAGTGGGGTCCTGGTGGAGGGTGGCCATGGTGGCAGGGGGGTGGGGGTGGTGGGAGACATGAGTGGGGGCCTGGTGGAGGGTGCCCCTGGTGGCTGGGGGGTGGGGGTGGTGGGAGACATGGGTGGTGGCCTGGTGGAGGGTGACCCTGGATGCTGGGGGGTGGGGGTGCAGGGGGACATGAGTGGGGGCCTGGTGGGGTCTGCCCATGGTGGCAGGGGGGTGGGGGTGGTGGGAGACATCAGTAGGGGTCTGGTGGAGGGAGCTCCTGCACTGCTGGGGGGTGGGGGTGGTGGGAGACATGGGTGGGGGCCTGGTGGAGGCTGCCCCTGCACTGCTGGGGGGTGGGGGTGGTGGGAGACATGAGTGGGGGCCTGGTGGAGGCTGCCCCTGCACTGGAGGGGGTGGGGGTGGTGGGAGACATGAGTGGGGGCCTGGTGGGGGCTGCCCATGGTGGCAGGGGGGTGGGGTGGTGGGAGACATGAGTGGGGGCCTGGTGGAGGCTGCCCCTGCACTGCTGGGGGTTGGGGGTGGTGGGAGACATGAGTGGGGGCCTGGTGGAGGGTGACCCTGGATGCTGGGGGGTGGGGGTGCAGGGGGACATGAGTGGGGGCCTGGTGGGGGCTGCCCATGGTGGCAGGGGGGTGGGGGTGGTGGGAGACATGAGTGGGGGCCTGGTGGAGGGTGCCCCTGCACTGCTGGGGGGTGGGGGTGGTGGGAGACATGAGTGGGGGCCTGGTGGAGGGTGCCCCTGCACTGCTGGGGGGTGGGGGTGGTGGTAGACATGAGTGGGGGCCTGGTGGAGGGTGCCCCTGCACTGCTGGGGGGTGGGGGTGGTGGGAGACATGGGTGGGGGCATGGTGGAGGCTGCCCCTGCACTGCTGGGGGCTGGGGGTGGTGGGAGACATGAGTGGGGGTCTGGTGGGGGCTGCCCATGGTGGCAGGGGGGTGGGGGTGGTGGGAGACATGAGTGGGGGCCTGGTGGAGGGTGCCCCTGGTGGCTGGGGGGTGGGGGTGGTGGGAGACATGAGTGGGGGCCTGGTGGAGGGTGACCCTGGATGCTGGGGGGTGGGGGTGCAGGGGGACATGAGTGGGTGCCTGGTGGGGGCTGCCCATGGTGGCAGGGGGGTGGGGTGGTGGGAGACATGAGTGGGGGCCTGGTGGAGGGTGCCCCTGCACTGCTGGGGGGTGGGGGTGGTGGTAGACATGAGTGGGGGCCTGGTGGAGGCTGCCCCTGCCCTGCTGGGGGGTGGGGGTGGTGGGAGACATGAGTGGGGGCCTGGTGGGGGCTGCCCATGGTGGCAGGGGGGTGGGGGTGGTGGGAGACATGAGTGGGGGCCTGGTGGAGGGTGCCCCTGCACTGCTGGGGGGTGGGGGTGGTGGGAGACATGGGTGGGGGCCTGGTGGAGGCTGCCCCTGCACTGCTGGGGGGTGGGGGGGTGGGAGACATGAGTGGGGGCCTGGTGGAGGGTGACCCTGGATACTGGGGGGTGGGGGTGCAGGGGGACATGAGTGTGGTCCTGGTGGAGGGTGGCCATGGTGGCAGGGGGGTGGGGGTGGTGGGAGACATGAGTGGGGGCCTGGTGGAGGGTGCCCCTGGTGGCTGGGGGGTGGGGGTGGTGGGAGACATGGGTGGGGGCCTGGTGGAGGGTGACCCTGGATGCTGGGGGGTGGGGGTGCAGGGGGACATGAGTGGGGGCCTGGTGGGGTCTGCCCATGGTGGCAGGGGGGTGGGGGTGGTGGGAGACATCAGTAGGGGTCTGGTGGAGGGAGCTCCTGCACTGCTGGGGGGTGGGGGTGGTGGGAGACATGGGTGGGGGCCTGGTGGAGGCTGCCCCTGCACTGCTGGGGGGTGGGGGTGGTGGGAGACATGAGTGGGGGCCTGGTGGAGGCTGCCCCTGCACTGGAGGGGGTGGGGGTGGTGGGAGACATGAGTGGGGGCCTGGTGGGGGCTGCCCATGGTGGCAGGGGGGTGGGGTGGTGGGAGACATGAGTGGGGGCCTGGTGGAGGCTGCCCCTGCACTGCTGGGGGTTGGGGGTGGTGGGAGACATGAGTGGGGGCCTGGTGGAGGGTGACCCTGGATGCTGGGGGGTGGGGGTGCAGGGGGACATGAGTGGGGGCCTGGTGGGGGCTGCCCATGGTGGCAGGGGGGTGGGGGTGGTGGGAGACATGAGTGGGGGCCTGGTGGAGGGTGCCCCTGCACTGCTGGGGGGTGGGGGTGGTGGGAGACATGAGTGGGGGCCTGGTGGAGGGTGCCCCTGCACTGCTGGGGGGTGGGGGTGGTGGTAGACATGAGTGGGGGCCTGGTGGAGGGTGCCCCTGCACTGCTGGGGGGTGGGGGTGGTGGGAGACATGGGTGGGGGCATGGTGGAGGCTGCCCCTGCACTGCTGGGGGCTGGGGGTGGTGGGAGACATGAGTGGGGGTCTGGTGGGGGCTGCCCATGGTGGCAGGGGGGTGGGGGTGGTGGGAGACATGAGTGGGGGCCTGGTGGAGGGTGCCCGTGGTGGCTGGGGGGTGGGGGTGGTGGGAGACATGAGTGGGGGCCTGGTGGAGGGTGACCCTGGATGCTGGGGGGTGGGGGTGCAGGGGGACATGAGTGGGGGCCTGGTGGGGGCTGCCCATGGTGGCAGGGGGGTGGGGGTGGTGGGAGACATGAGTGGGGGCCTGGTGGAGGGTGCCACTGCACTGCTGGGGGATGGGGGTGGTGGGAGACATGGGTGGGGGCCTGGTGGAGGCTGCCCCTGCACTGCTGGGGGCTGGGGGTGGTGGGAGACATGAGTGGGGGCCTGGTGGGGGCTGCCCATGGTGGCAGGGGGGTGGGGGTGGTGGGAGACATGAGTGGGGGCCTGGTGGAGGGTGCCCCTGGTGGCTGGGGGGTGGGGGTGGTGGGAGACATGATTGGGGGCCTGGTGGAGGGTGACCCTGGATGCTGGGGGGTGGGGGTGCAGGGGGACATGAGTGGGGGCCTGGTGGGGGCTGCCCATGGTGGCAGGGGGGTGGGGTGGTGTGAGACATGAGTGGGGGCCTGGTGGAGGGTGCCCCTGCACTGCTGGGGGGTGGGGGTGGTGGGAGACATGGGTGGGGGCCTGGTGGAGGCTGCCCCTGCACTGCTGGGGGCTGGGGGTGGTGGGAGACATGAGTGGGGGCCTGGTGGGGGCTGCCCATGGTGGCAGGGGGGTGGGGGTGGTGGGAGACATGAGTGGGGGCCTGGTGGAGGGTGCCCCTGGTGGCTGGGGGGTGGGGGTGGTGGGAGACATGAGTGGTGGCCTGGTGGAGGGTGACCCTGGATGCTGGGGGGTGGGGGTGCAGGGGGACATGAGTGGGGGCCTGGTGGGGGCTGCCCATGGTGGCAGGGGGGTGGGGTGGTGGGAGACATGAGTGGGGGCCTGGTGGAGGGTGCCCCTGCACTGCTGGGGGGTGGGGGTGGTGGGAGACATGGGTGGGGGCCTGGTGGAGGCTGCCCCTGCACTGCTGGGGGCTGGGGGTGGTGGGAGACATGAGTGGGGGCCTGGTGGGGGCTGCCCATGGTGGCAGGGGGGTGGGGGTGGTGGGAGACATGAGTGGGGGCCTGGTGGAGGGTGCCCCTGGTGGCTGGGGGGTGGGGGTGGTGGGAGACATGAGTGGGGGCCTGGTGGAGGGTGACCCTGGATGCTGGGGGGTGGGGGTGCAGGGGGACATGAGTGGGGGCCTGGTGGGGGCTGCCCATGGTGGCAGGGGGGTGGGGTGGTGTGAGACATGAGTGGGGGCCTGGTGGAGGGTGCCCCTGCACTGCTGGGGGGTGGGGGTGGTGGTAGACATGAGTGGGAGCCTGGTGGAGGGTGCCCCTGCACTGCTGGGGGGTGGGGGTGGTGGGAGACATTGGTGGGGGCCTGGTGGAGGCTGCCCCTGCCCTGCTGGGGGGTGGGGGTGGTGGGAGACATGAGTGGGGGCCTGGTGGGGGCTGCCCATGGTGGCAGGGGGGTGGTTGTGGTGGGAGACATGAGTGGGGGCCTGGTGGAGGGTGACCCTGGATGCTGGGGGGTGGGGGTGCAGGGGGACATGAGTGGGGGCCTGGTGGAGGGTGGCCATGGTGGCTGGGGGGTGGGGGTGGTGGGAGACATGAGTGGTGGCCTGGTGGAGGCTGCCCCTGCACTGCTGGGGGGTGGGGGTGGTGGGAGACATGAGTGGGGGCCTGGTGGAGGGTGCCCCACAATGCTGGGGGGTGGGGGTGCAGGGGTACATGAGTTGGACATGGGTGGGGGCCTGCTGGCAGGTGCCCCACAGTGCTGGGGGGTGGGGGTGGTGGGAGACATGCATTGTTGATCAGTAGTGCAAGGTGACAGGTGGGTTGGCTGGGGGGCATGCCCATGGTGGATGGGCTGCCTGCAGGACATGAGCAGGGGTGCAGGGTAGTCCCCCGTGGTGTGGGCTGCCTGCAGGGGCCGTGGAGGTTGTGGAGCGTACACCTAGGAGGACCCACACGGCCAATTCACGTGTAGTTCTCCCCAGAACCCCTGAAATACACATTCCCTGCTGAAATCGCGTGTGCAACTTCCCGCGCACCCCTGAAATACACGTACCCTGCTCGCACTGGGACAATCGCGTGTGCAACTTCCCGCGCACCCCTGAAATACACATACCCTACTCGCACTGGGACAATCGCGTGTGGAACTTCCCGCGCACCCCTGAAATACACGTACCCTGCTCGCACTGGGACAATCGCGTGTGGAACTTCCCGCGCACCCCTGAAATACACGTACCCTGATGAAATCGCGTGTGGAACTTCCCGCGCACCCATGGAATACACGTACCCTGCTCGCACTGGCCCATTCGCGTGTGGAACTTCCCGCGCACCCCTGAAATACACGTACCCTGATGGAATCTCGTGTGGCACTTCCCGCGCACCCATGGAATACACGTACCCTGCTCGCACTGGCCCATTCGCGTGTGGAACTTCCAGCGCACCCCTGAAATACACGTACCCTGATGGAATCGCGTGTGGAACTTCCCGCGCACCCATCGAATACACGTACCCTGCTCGCACTGGCCCATTCGCGTGTGGAACTTCCCGCGCACCCCTGAAATACACATACCCTGCTGAAATCGCATGTGGAACTTCCCGCGCACCCCTGAAATACACGTACCCTGCTGAAATCACGTGTGGAACTTCCCGCGCACCCCTGAAATACACGTACCCTGCTTGCACGGGGCCAGTCGCGTGTGGAACTTCCCGCGCACCCCTGCAATACACGTTCCCCGCTTGGCGTTTGCTGTTTGCCAGCCCGGTGAACTGGTCCAGGGTTAGCGCAGCCCTTTGCGATGATTTAGCTATTTTGATGGCTTTTCCTTGCGCGAGGGCCTTCTTGGGGGCGTTACTGGCGCTGCTGCAGGGTCGCTGCGATTCTCTGTGCCACGGCTGGTTTGGAAGCCTAAAATCCATGAATACGCTGTGCGCGGAAATCGGTTTTAGGGCACGTGCCTGGTGCAGTCAATCGCACGCGGACACTCTGCGCCAGCCGCTTGCGACACTTTTCTGCGAAATTCTATGAATTACCCTCTGTATATGTTAATATGTACAAGTGTTCCCTATATGTGCTAGGTTACACAAATGGGTCCATGTACATTATAGTGAGGTAGTGTAGAAAGGTTATGACTGTTTACATCTGAAACAAGTAATCAGTAGGTTGTAGATATAAAAAACAGACATAGTGTAAAGTTTGAAGAATAAATGTGATGTTACTACTAATTATAGATCTATGGAAGAATTAAGATACATTGTGTTTATTTATTATCTGTATAGGTGGTGTAATGAATGGTCAGATTCATGGAATTTTCTGTGTGGAAAATAGGGACTTGGACGCAAAATCGTGCACCGGACCTGTTTGTCGATTCATGGAACAGAATGTACAGGGCTTACCAGGGACTTGCGAGGAATCCACGCCGGTTCAATACGTAACTGCAACACCACAAATGCCTTGCACAAGACTCCAAGCATAGGCTAGACCATGTATGCGAGTCACATAAAAAAGGGGCGGAACAACCGAAAATGTGGGCAGTACAATGGAAGTCCCACCCTAAAATGCATGCAACACCCATGCTAAATACCTATATTCATGAAATTAAACAGGGCTCAATGGCGCATGGAAAATACGTGCAAATCCTGAAATACGTATACAGCTCCGATGAATGTACCATTTCTCGCAGAGGTCATCGTGGGACAGCAGAGGAGGAGGATGGCCAGGGCCCAGATTTTTCTACCAAGCCTTTTTGGGATGCCTGATGACCAGGTTTATGGCAGTTATAGGTTTCCACCTCATATCATCTTTAGACCTGATCACAGAGTGGGAAGATGACCTTACATTACCCACCCTGTGCTCCCAAGCATTGAGCCCCTTGTAAAAGGTGCTCACTCATTTTTTGGACACTTTGTCATTAGAGCAGACCACTGCCATAGGTGCAGGCATTTCACAGCCCACGCATGTTGGCAATGATGACTGTGCGCCCCTCAGTCTGCAGGCTCATCTCCATGCCAAGAACACCGGCAGAAAGGCAGGCCATGGTCCATGATTTTCATGGGGTGGCACACTTCCCAAAAGCGCTTGGTGTCATTGATTGCACCCATGTTGCTCTGCGACCACCTAGGGAAACAGCACATTTATCGCAATAGACAACATTGGCACTCCATCAACATGCAGGTTGTATGTGATGCCAAAGCCATCAGTACTTCTGAATATGCTAACGATCCTGGGTCCACCCCTACACCAGGCCCTGGAAGCTGTGAGGCATGGCAGCACATGGATCATTGGTGAGTATGGCCATGCACATGCATGCATGTCAGACACAGACAGACACCAATGTCAAACAATATCACCTCTCCAGGGGACAGTGCCTACCCTCTAGGCACCTACATGATGATGCCAATACGGAACCCCACCAAAACTGCCCAGGTAAGATACAACACAGCCCATATTGCAACCTGGGCCACAGTGGAGCACACATTCGGAGTGCTGAAGTCATGTTTCAGCTCCCTTGACCACTCTGGTGGTGAGTTGCTATATGCACCACCACTAGTATGCAGGATCATTGTGGCAGCATGTGTCCTGCAGAATGTTGCAACATGGCGTGGCATACCGGTGGACATGGTGGTGCACCTACAACCACATCCACAGGCACGCCGCTTGTGTGTGGCTGCCCAAAGGGCACGTGGAGAGGCTGCCTGTACCCAACTTGTGGCTACTATTTTCACCTAAACCCCATTCCCTGCAGAGTGCACACGCCCATCCCACATTTCATATGCCATTCAATGATGACAATGGACATTCAACAGTGCCCACAAAACAACCCTGAGAATGTGCCCTTGGAAGTGCTGAATTGTGTGCATCCCTTACAATTTAAAAGACATGCCTCTCACAAGTAACACAATGACACCACTTCCAACATGCCAAACCTTCCATTACCTCACCTCTGTATCCCTCAAGACATCCCATATGTCATGTGAAATTAACAACATATGGCACGTCATGTAAAAGGATCTACCAAAATATCTCATGCAAAAGGCTTGTTTCTCAACAAGCTCAAGAATAGATGGTACTGGGGTGAAAAAGAACACTAGGACAGAGCCCTGGAATCACTGAAACCATAATATCCACTCATGTTCACCTCTGTGCATGTCACACAATCAATAGTGGTGGCAACAGCGATTCTGTTTTATGATGAAGCTTCAGTTTAATCAAGTGCATGAATGTTCACACAGGGTGGAACCGACAGACCCCATACCTCCTTCTGCAATCAGAAGGAGCAAGTGCACAGATGTTTACAGGGGTGTGGTATTCAGAGCAGAGAGTTCAGAGCTGTTCCAAATGCCTGCAGACATTCGTTAATTGGGTAAGTGCAGAGAGATGCAACTCTCTCGGGTCATTCCACAAGTGCAGTGATGATTACACTAATCCAGGGCGCACAGGTAACTGCCGCTGGAGGTATCAGGGGTGTGTGAGACCTTCAGGTACATCAAGCCGATAGTCATCAAGCAGCAAGCACAAAAGAATGGAGAGAGTGAGAGAGCAGAGGGATCACTTAGCAGGGAAGAAGGAGAGAGAAGGAAGAGTAGAAGATGAAATACATAAGTATGAGGCCCCAAACAGAGGGTGGCAGGATGGGTATCCCAAAGGTTGGCCCCTGCTGACGATAACATACCCCACCCAAAATCTCCATCAAGAACTGGCTCACCTGAAGAGGTCGGAGTAACATGATGAAATGGCTCTGGAGGGTCATCATTGAGTTGTGAATATTAGCAGATAGGTAGTACACAGGCCCCACAAATCCTTGTGTACAATGCATTCTTCCTATGACTTGACACTAATTACAATGGATTGGACATGGAGGACAATCAGTTGCAGGCAGATGTGGTCCCTGGCCTTGACATCAAACATAAACCTTGCGGTCTTGTTCAGAATGAATTACACAGAGTGTGGATTAGAAGCATGGAGTTTGACCAAGAGCAGTAGCATTAGTTTGGCCTGCCTAAAACCAGGGCTGTCGAGACAGTGACCTGCTGTTTGAAAGTAGACTAAATTGCAGAGGAGGTGTAGCAGATACTTGTACTCCCAAGAGATGACTGAAATGGGACATGAGCAGGAGAGATTTGAGGCAAACATGACCACAATCATCAACATCTGTGCACGTGGTTGTGGCTGTACACCCAAGGGAGTCTGGCCAAAGAGAAAGTGGTAAAGCTGGTTCTGGGGCCACAATGCAAATGACCCCAGTCCTGATAGTGTGAAGTCAGAGGTTATTTGGAGCCCACCATGACTGAATCGTGGACAGACTGTCAGACATGTGTGACAAAGATGATGTGGCTGAGGGTAGTCATCCACATCACGGTTCAATCCAGAGGTGAAACTGCCTATCACACTGGCAAAGTCAGCCAGTTACCTCTAGAATCACCATGGGGATAGCAAACATACCTGTTTAGCGCCTCTGTTAGAAAGAATCATAGAAGATTGAAATGTTTAGTTGGGCACGTGGGATGGGTGGACAGAAGTAATGAGGTTACCCACATCATAGCTTGATCCATGAACCCTCTGCACCATACACACAGTATTGTACACAAGCAGCATTTGTGGATCCCAACAACTAACATGCCTGTCAAAACTGTAACGTTATCTAACTATCAATGTAAGAGAACTTCTTACCTGTACCCTTGACATGCAGTTCACACTTCAATTTGCAAACATGAAGTACCTATCATTACCAGACGTAAGGATCTGCAGACAAAGAAAAACATGAAACATTGCATTTACCACAAAATGCTTAAAAATACTTCAATACACACGGGCTCCCCTCAGTGATATGAAACATGCAAACCACAAGTCCCAATGCAGCCAGTAACATGTGTCCCTGCACACATGCAGAAACCCCTGTACACTGCATGCAATAAAAACACACAATACACACACACACTCAAAACTTTCTTTCACACTGCCTGCCCACATCAATGACATGCATCAAATGTGTATGCAACAAATCCACAATCATTACAGGTTGTCACATACACAATGCACACTTCGATCCGCGTGCCGCATGAAACTTTGACGATAGCACATAATAAAAATGTTGCACAAAAAAGAAAAAAATGGGACACACTCAGAACTATACCAATGTCTGGCTATCCACCTGCATATTATCAGGACATTGCACTGCACACAGTCATGTGAGCACATTAGCAATGAACAAATGTGTTGCGCAGAGCTTAGGCATACATTCAATATCCTAAAACATTTCTAAGGGCACACAGGAGAACAGGATGGGGACAGGTGAATGAACACAGTCATTCACCAACACAGATCAGACAATAAATAGGGAAGACAAGGCTGTAATGCTTTGTCAGTGTTTACAACGTGCAAGTGTACAGGTTATGTTGTTAAGGCTAAAGGTTGGGATTAGTGCATGGAGAACATTTTGTCCAGAAATGCAAATAAAATAATACACCAATCGAATGGATTAGTCATGTGTCAAAGCTGCTCGTGAGCAAGTACACCATATACACAGAAAATCACATGATACATGTGGGGGTTCAGGGCAGCAAGGACACATAAGCCACATGCACAGGAAGCACACTACTACATCAATAGCACGGAATACAGTGGGAGATGAAAGTGGAGAAGAGAAAGGTCTACATGATCAATGTGACCTTAAGGAGTACTTGCTCAATGTGCAGGGGAGAGTGAGTCTACTACACAGGAGGCATCACACACAGCTAATTGAACCACCAACATCCCGTCTAATACCTTAGTGCTTCACACACATGGAGTAGTTGCCTGACAAATGCAGCAGTCCATAAGGGTAGTATATCATCAAGAAGGGTTGAAGACGGTATCTGGGACCCAGACATCCCTGTGGATGATATCCCAGTATAACTATGTAATATATGCAGTCTGTGAGCCCCAGCAACATTCATATTGCAGGAGAGATGTTGGCCCTGGCCCTGAGTGAAATGAAGAGTCATGCATATATCATCTGTGTAAACTGTAGGGGTCGCTGGGTAGTAGAATGAACACTCAGGAATTGGATGTTGCAGTAGTGTAGCATGGAGAGTACTACAGCACATGTAACATTGCACCTCTGCGTGATGTTGTGGAAGGGTACAACTACAGACTGCAACTACAACCACAATAGCCCACACTAAAGGCTCATATTTAATTTCCTGTGGCAATGAAGCCGCCACAATAGAAGCAAGAAAAGCAGCATATTTTTGAGAGATATCTGACATCAAATACTCACGAGCGCACAGCATAGTAATGAAAGAAGGCTTTATTACTTTGCCCATAGCACAGATCATTGAATTGCAGGGACACACTCCTTCAAAAAGGGCAGACTTTATGGATTCTTAGGTGTGCTCATTGACCCCACAGATGCAGTGTGATGGCAAGATGGCACTGGCAAACCTGTTATATGCCTTGGATTACATAATGTAGCATTAGGCCAATGATATCCAGCGCTCATAACACGAGAGAATCTTGCAGCTCTGATATCGAAAGAATGGTTTGTGCACAACCCCATGGAACACATTGCTGCTTTTACCATAAATTGTATAGTCTGCCAGAAATGTGGAGCAGGGCACATGCAGTGAACAGTGAGAGGAGCAATACCCCATCCTACTGGACCATTTCAACATTTGCATAGCAATTATGCAGATATGCTCCATGTTTGTAATAGCTAAATATATATGCTGTTAGTATTATGTCCTTTATCCTGCTGGATAGATCCAGGTCCATGCACATATCCTGATGTGACATGTGCTGCAAAATTATTTGTATGTGAGGCCTTCCTGACGTGGGGAGTATGTGAAGTTCTTCGGTCTGACAATGAAACACATTTTGTAAATAAATTGTTTCAGCACATCACAATAATACTGTGTACTAAGCTTAAATTCTCCTTCCCTTATCACCCACAGGCAAATGGGATGTGTGAGCACCTCACCAGTCATCTCAAAGAATGAATTGTTGAGCTAAAAATTGACCCTGAAAAAAGGATTCTCCATTGCATACCCTTAGCCCTATATACATTACGCAATTAGCCCAGCTCAGACCATCACCTGACTCGTCACGAACATGTGACGGGACGCTCCATGCATATACCTCTTGCTCCTCCCACTAGAGCATGAACTGATGCCCATAATGCTGCTGACGTGCATGGTTTTGAAATGCATAACTATCTGGCTGCTATGAAGGCAAATGTCTCTTTTATGTCTCAACAGCTTTGAGATCGGCAGCAGAGGTCAAAGAAGAATGAGGAAGGCTGCAAAGATATAAATCCCCTGACTTTGCTTAAGCCCCCTGCCCTGTATCCCAGTGAGAGATTGTTAATTGAGAATGTTGTGAGTCGCTGGTATAAGCCATGCTTCAAAGGTCCACACCTCGTTGAGGAGGTTTCACCCACCGCTGTCCAAGTCAAGAGCAAGAGAGCCTGGCTTCTTCTTGATGACATCAAACCCTATAAAGATGAGACCCCCTTGCTGCAACTCCCTGAATCTGAAGGTGACGAAGAGGTGACGTGGATGCAGACATGATCGGCAACAAGGAACAAACAGTGACCATCAGAGAGAGAAACATAATAAACTCTCCATATCTGAATCAGTAAACTAACAAAATTGAGTGAACTTTTCCCCTGAGGATTTTACCTGCATAAATAAAATACATAAGCACTTTCGGAAGGAGAGAAATATACCGACATTAAAAGATTAAATGTTGTCATTGAAAGTGATACTATTTGCCAGTTTCTCTTAAATAATGGACAGTTATCGTGCTGTGAGGCCGAGTAATGTAAGTCTTGCCACTTTTTTGGTCGACCCAAAGACTTGGTTTATTTTTGAAAGAATTCTTCAAGCTATAAGTGGTGCAGTTTTTCTTGTAAATACTAGCAACTTGAAAATAATGTGAAAAACAGAGTGAAAAGGAAAAGATGTGCCTTTTCAAGTTTGTGAGATATACGCTTTTTTCAAGTAGACCACCTAATTCACATTGCCCTTTTCAACATGTAGATACATTAGCAGTAATGATTGTAGCTACATTTTTTACATTCTGCACCTTCTATTTCTTTATCCTTTTGGCATTGCAAGAACTGGTCCTCTATAATGTGCCCAAGACAGTGTATAATAATGTGACCCCCATTCCCATGTTAGGTGAAGTAATATACCCACACATTTCTGTTGCCACTAAGCAGATGAAAAGGCTGAAAAAAAAATGCTAAAGATGATTTCCAGCATATAAAGGCATACAACACTGACTCTGCCCAGCTGACTAATAATATGTGTTACCAGCATATGAGCCAGGTAGGGAGAGGGACTTCTGAAGAGAACTGTTATGTGTGCTCCCTCATTCCATATTCCATGAGTGCTTCTAGGACATTCGTGGCTACAGAAATACCTGCCCATGATTCAAACTGCCTAACACACTTGACACTTTATGACTAGAGGGCAATTTGGTGGAACATGAACCACTTTCCGATGGATGTCAAAAACATGTGCCCTATGAGGATAGCTATTTAAAGACAAAAACTATGAAGGATGACCAGAAGATGAAGAATCACATGACACAATACCTATTAGACTGTCACATTCACCTTTGTCTCTGCAGGTGCAATGGACAAGCCTCCCTTGACCCAGAGTTTTCACTTCCCCGTTTCACCAGGAGGAATACCTTGATCTTTAGAAGGATGCGAACTCCATCATGCATTTGCAGGGGCGTGATTCACTCATGTGATTGGTGCCAATGTTTGTAGGCTGAGTACAGATGCCAAACGCTGTTTTATGCCTTCACAGTGAGGCCGAGAGTTCAAGGCACCAGTTTCTTCAATGGCTAGAATGTCCTTCCCACAAGTGAATGTTGCGCGGAGAATGTTGAGTGTCCAAAACTCTCTGCATCGTCTTTGTTTGCCGGTATTTATGTGGGTAAGTACTGCTGCGTGTAGAAGCTAGCTGCTGGTAGGTTTGCACAGCACCTTCACTTAAAGCGCACCTGGTAATGGCTCTCCCTTTCCCTTGCAGGAGAAATTATGTGGTATTAGTGCCTCAAGTCCGTGTTCAGCGCTACTAGAGACTTGGTGGTTAGGTAAGTTTGCACAACGGCTTTTGATAAGTATGCACCGCGTAGAGAGAGAGAGCACAGTGAAATAAGTGTTTCTTACAGGGGTTTGTGTGCTCATGCAACTAACCTGGATTCCAGCATCGCAGGAAGATTTGGTGGGTATGCGCAGCATTACTGATGTGCGCGTGTTAACGCTGTCCTTCCTTGTTCTTACAGGTACCTGTGTAGAAGTACCCTCTTGACTGGAGATAGCTGCGGCGTGGAGAAATGACCAGGTAAACTGAAGCTGAATGATCCGGAGCAGGGTAAGCAGAAGTAGGATGATCCGGAGCAGGTGAGCAGAAGCAGGATGATCCGGAGCAGGTAAGCAGAAACAGGATGATCCGGAGCAGGTAAGCAGATGCTGGCTGATCCAGAGCAACACAAGTGTGTTGCTGATACAGCTCACAGTAAGCAACACGAAGCACTGGACGGATCTTGGGTGTGGCTTATATAGGCAGCCACACCCAAACACTAGAGAGCTCATGAGTTATCATGCACTTCCTGTTTGGCAACAGGAAGTGGTAAGCAGGAAGTTATACAAACACTAGGAAGGAATGAAAGGAGGGATTTGTTATGGGTTCTTAGTGTACCTATGCCAGGCCTGCCAAGCCTCCATCCAGCTTGCCCCAACTACCCTGAGACCCATGACATAGACGACCCCCAAATAAAGAAGATGCTACAACAGTAGATGAGAAATTGTTACAATTCCGAAATATGGTAGGGAAAGACACACCTGGGCTGCAGACAGTTATTTACTTCAGCTAGATGGGGTTGAAGGAAGGATGCGGTACAAAGCACAAGCACTCCTGTCGGTACCCGTACAGATGGTGAAGACAGCAAATTATGTTAATGTTATTATTAATGTTAATGTTAAAGGTATTTGGACTGTGCCCCATCACCACTGCTGTGGTCCCTAGGTGTTCTGGTAGATCTGAAAAGGAGGGTGTAAGGAGGGGGTGGGGGGATTAGTAGGGTGTAGTGGGAATAGGAAAGTGAGAGTTGTGATGTCCTGATGGCCTCTTCAGTTCGGTTTGCACTGTTTGCTGAGCTTAAGTGCGGTTTTTGATCAGTGCCAGAATTCCCATGTGCTGTTGTGGCGGGTTACGTGTTGTTAGTCTGTTGTTGAATGATCGATATGTAAATGATGGATATCCCAAGCAATGGACCAAATATTCTTAACTGCTCACATGGGTAGATTATGAAGGAGGTCCCTTATCAATAAACCCATGAAAAATGCAACATTATGTTTCAGGTATACTTCCCCAGTGAAGGTAGGGCAAAACAAAGGGTGGAAACACATTTTTGAAGTGCCAGGTATGCAGTATTCATGGACCGCTATTGAGCTTGTGGATCAAGAGCATATATGAAGCTGCCCCCAAATTTGGGGATGTTCAATTGTGCTGAGAAGCATACCCACACTAGTAGCACCCCAAAGTGCTACACATTGCTGATTTCCCTAAAATGGATCCACATTTGAGAAACAAAGGTCCCCCAACCTCACACAAACTACAAGAACTAACTATTTCTCAGTAAAAATGAAAAAGTCATATGATGACATAGCAGATGAGCATAAAGTGTTCAGTAGAACAGAAATGTTCTTTGCAACTCTCTTTACTTCCAGTTTGCAAGCCTTTTCACATGACAAGTGGTTGCAAATAACCCACTGGGTGCTGTTACAGACAATTAAAACACCAGTGAAAGGTTTTAATGCCATAAAGGAAGAGCTGGGAGCAATAAGGCTCATGGTTCTTCAGAATTGGTAAGTCCTTGATTTAATACCATCCATTGAGGGTGGAGTATGTGCATAAATAGGAAGCGCTTGCTGTACATACAACCTGTTCACTATGCACAAGAAGAAATTAACATGCTGTAACTGAAGATGACAAGACAAGTGACATCACTGTCAAACTGACACAGGTAGATACACTAGACATGAAGCAAATATGCATTTACCATGAAGAAACGCAGGCACACGGTCAAACTTGCATTTAGACATGAAGAATGTTATCTGCACCCTATGGATGTATACGCTGAAACACTAGACAAACAATATTCATATAAAGGTTGTTAAATGTAGAAATTCATCAGAATTACGAGTGGCCGTTTTGAATACAATAGAAGGCAAAACCATGTTAGAGTGAATGTGAAGCATCTCAGAAACATTGAAGCTGGAGGGAGATTTAACATGCCTAATTACCGTCCTATGCTGGCCAGACAGTGTCTGTGCAGTCCCCTCCAAGGTTACTGCAAAAGGGAAGGTTTGGATAGCTCCAAACAGAACAAAAGATGACATTATCAAGGGTTAAGCATATTCTTCTTAGATAAGGTAAAAGAACAAACAACCTTTGAAAGCCAGATGCCCATTAATTTGAAGCTTAATGCTGAAAGAACAATAGCTCAAACAAGTCTCCAGTGGCCAGAGAGGGTAAAGACACCTGCATTAATATGAGCCTGTGGCCTAGGAAATCAGGGCTGTTTTTTAATTTAATTGGAAGATGCCGCTCCTTGATGTCACTCCCCCACCACTATTTTTGCTCATGTGCTGCTGACCTGCCAAGTTTTCAAGGTTGGTCAGTAAGATGCCAACCAATGAAAACCCCCAATGCTATGACGCCCTGTAACTGTAACTGTTGCATTAGCCAATTACCTGTTGCTAAAATGATGATGATGTGATGATGTGCTTTTTACTTGTATCAATTTTGGGATCGTCCAAGGTGTGGCCATCAGTAATGTTCAATAAAAAGACAAATTACTACATATCTAGACAATTTCCCTCACCAATCCCACATCTTTTTAGGTTTTTGCAACTATATATTTATATTTATAGCTCGTTGTTTTGTATTGCAACTTTTCAGAGCTTGAGAGACCTGGTGTTTATTGCTGTCCCTATATTATATGGATTGATAAAACAGGCCTTTTCCATTAACCTTGACTATTTCAGTTGTTGGGTGCAGGACATTCCAGACTGTCTGTTCCCCTAGCAGTGGGACTTTCCAGCGCTCCCTTTACACAGTCTCCACAAACAATTAGATTATTAGAGTTAGATTGAATGAGATTGTTCCTTAATGGCAACCACAAGGAAGGAACCAGAGAAGAAGGACCATACACATTGAGTATAGTATAATCAATTGATTCCATTAAGAATTCTACAAATACTCACCTCCCCCAAAATATCAGTCTGTTTTATTGACTTCATGTTTATGTGCTTTATTATCAAGAGTAAAACCCCATTTTTCTTTCTACGTGTCACACCTGTGAAAACTTGACCTACCCAGAACCACCTAGGTTTAGCAGCTTCAACCTCTGGAAGATATGTTTTCTGAAAACACACAATGGATGATTTGGTTCTGTTTATATAGTAAATAATGTTCTGTCTATTAAAAAGATCATATAGACCCTTTACATTCCAGGAAGTTATATTGAGTGGCATATTGTCAATCTAGGTTCAGATAAAAACCATAATCCTCAATATTTAAGTTACACAGAATCATATTAGTTGTTGTATTGAAACTAGAAATTAAATTATTGTAGTAGATACCTTTACAGTATAAAAGTAGATTATCCTGTAGAAATAATTATAACACGTAGGGATAGACACAAAGAAAGGGCAGAGACAAACTGCATCAACATTTAGATAATACATTAGGAATAGCAACTTTCAACTAAAGTAATGTGTGGCTAAAAGGAAACAGCCATTAGCTGGGTGTTCTCTCAGACAGTCCTTTAAGATGAGTAGCTATAATCTGGATATGGATGGGGATGCAGATGTTTTTCATACATCAATAATAGAAATAGTTTTGCAAAGTTTGTCAGTTATAGTGTCAAGTATCTAAAACAGGGAGTACAACAAACATCAGCAATCATTAGATCCTCTGACTCTACTTACTTCATAAAAAACGGGGCTCTTATACCCAAAATTGGTCATCACTGACTTTTTTCACCTGCGTCATTACCAACGTCATCCTACATGGCAAACTACACAAACCTAACGGAGGGTGTGATTGGGTCTAAGTGTAATTCTAAGTATAGGCTCTTTATCTGTATAGAGCAGTGGAGGAAGGTGATAGGACACTTAACATCGGATGAGGCAACTAAGCCCCCTTCTCAAAATGGGCACTATGAATGTCACTATGTACAACATCCCATTGGCTATGCGAGCTATAGGACCCTTAACTATGCGGTCTCCAACAATTGGTTAGCTCCTAACCCCTGTCAGTACTTTTCCACCTACGTCTAGAAGCATGCAGACTGAACAACAAGGTGCGGGTGAGCTCGTCTTAGCAACAGCTTCCCACCAATTAGCAGATCATCCATCATCACCTCAATGATCCAGTGTCAATTAGTGTTTGAAGTTTGGCCTTGAGTCTGTACTGTGCTCTGACAATTTTTAGGGAGTGTGGGCACCAGCCAGCCTCATGCGTAGGTGTGACCACCTCGACCGCCCAACTTCCTTAAATTGATCCTTTTCGTGTATTTGATTTTATTCTCCAATTGTTACTCTTTATCTTTTTACTCTCTGGAATAATCCCCACATGCGAATTCGTCGGTAAAAACAATACAACAAGGCCTACCTTGTCTTCGTCCAAACCTGAAGAAAGGATAGATCTACCTGGAACCTGCTTCCGACCCCTTCTAACTCAGGTATCAAAAGGAGACTCCCGGGAAACCCTCGTGGGGGAGAAAACCCGGCTGCCGGTAGAGAGCGTTGGGTGCAAAGCTGGTTTCCACCTCTCAACGATCTTGCGGGATGAAGTCTTCTAATGGTAAGTAAGTCGTTGTCTATGAAGTATCAGGCTCATTAGAGATCTGGGAATAAACGTATAGAAGTTAGCGAAGGTAATGGTGTCGGACTTCCTATGAGGGTTGGATGAGACTGATGAGACTGATAATACCTGCAAGTGGTAGGGACTGGGTGTCGGCAGAGGATTTCCGATCGCTGTTTGTTAGAATGTGTGCCTTTAAAGATGGAACCCAGACGGGGTTCCGATAAGGAGCAGGACGGTAAGCTGAAAAACTGGGTTTCTTTGGGGGGAATAAGGAAAGAGTAATTAGAAAGGTCTGAACTATATCTCTGATAACCGGGGGTAAAGCGGAAAGAAGCTTACATGAATGAAGGCGGAGACACACCGGTGGTCGAATGGAGTCGATAATGCAAGTGTGGTTGACAGAGGAGGAGGGGCTTCTCTGCTCGAAAAGGAAAGGAGAGAAATCAAGGGTTAGTAGATGCAAAGGTTCTAAGGCAATAGTAATGAGAGGTACCTAGCGACAACTCACGAAGCGAAGCCTCTGATAGCAGTAGCAACGCGTTGTTGTTCAGGAGCCGTGGATTCTTGTAGTGTTTCCGGGATGGGAGGCGGAGCTTCGCTCCCGTCTCCCGTCCTGACAACTAGACCATTGACACCGAGTATAGGCGCCATGTTGGAGGAACACAGCCGCAACTTTGGTTGAAGCCGCCAGCGGTTCCATAATAGACCGCTTCGGAGACCCATCGTAACACCAATAGTCCTCTGACGTCTTTTGTTTTTGCTTGACCTTTCTGAACAGGAGCATATTTTCCTTCATGTTAATTGTATCCAATTTCAGCCAATTCCAGTTTGATAAGGCTCAGTGAACTCCTTAGCTGGGCTTTTATTCTGTTTATTTCAATTGCTTTTCTAAACTGTGACACTGAAATGAGGCCTTCTTGCTTTGTTCAGTACTGCTTATACGCGTAGTGGAAACATCCCTCCTTTACTTGTCCATATGTATCTATATATGTATATGTTGGCGCTTGCCGCGGTCTAACTATTCAAAAGCATGTGGCTAGCTTCATGATTGCTTTGCTGTTTGCTTTTCATTGCGTCTGTACATGTTTAAACTAACTAAGTATCTTCATCAGGTCTGTGCCATAGGTTTCTTCACCTTGATCCCAAGATGTCACTAATCCTTGATACTTTCTTGATGGTTTATAAATCGTCTGCATCGTCTGGTCTGTTTATCTCGTCTATGGGTGTTAATTCGATTTTGTATGACATCACCATTCATCTTTGCCTTTTAGTTTCTCAGCTTCTCAGGAATCTCGTTCAAATGCCATCATATTGGCCCTCATTAGGACCTTGGCGGAGGACCATGGCGCTATTAGCACCATGGTCCATGGCGCTAAGCTGCCAACTCCGCCATGGGGGTTGGCGGACTTACCGCCCCATTCCGACCTTGGTGGGGCGGTAAGTCCCCAATCCCCATTTACCCTTCCCCATTCCCATTTTTGCCCCATAGGGTATAATGGGAGTGGGGAAGGCGTTAATTACGCCACCGTAAATTACGGTGGCGTAATTAACAACAAGGTCCCTTAGCGCCATGGATTTTAACGCCTGCTAAAAGCAGGCGTTAAAATCACCATGGCGCTAAGGGAACTCGTACTCAGGCGGTAAGGGGCGCCATGGTTTACGCCGGCGTAAACCCCTTACCGCCTAGGTCCTAATGAGGGCCATTGTCTTGTATGCAGGTATGGTTTCCTTTATGGGTACTTTACCCCCCATATTCTCTTAGGTATAGACATTCTTATGGGTATTGCACAGAGTTAACGCTCTTCTCTTTGTTGGTTTAACTGTTCTGTGTACGTCACATACTTTGGTTCATACTTTTCAGGTAATGTAGGCGGGACAGTTGGAGTGGGGGTACTTAGCTCCTCCTCTACACCCCCCTTCTTGGCAATTCATCAACCACTTTCACATCATTTTAAACCTCTAGACATCCTGGTCTGAAGAAATGTTTCCTATGGATCCATATTTTTATGACTCCCTTCAGGCATCCAGTTGATTTCACATGCTCATCCTTGTTCCATGTCATGAGCATGCACTGTCCACTTGGACTGCAATAGATCCATCTTCCCACATACCTCTTATTGTCCTTTGGATACAGGAACTTTGTTCTCTCAGGGTGCATAGATACTAGCCTTCACAAAGTATCTGATTTCTTCATCCGTCAGATCTTTATGCTTCTATCCTGGTTCACCATCAATCATGACCTTCATCCCTTTGGCTTTCTTTGATGTTTGCTTGCACTGTGAGATTATTATCTTTATCACACAGAATCCAAGCATCACTAACAAGAACAGGGTTCCAAGAAATTTGAACATGTATGCCATCCATTGTGGAACCTAATAGAAAAGATTTCCAAACCAGCTGTCATCAGCAATGTCTTCTACTTCGTCTATCATTTGGCCATGAAGTTTTGTCAGTATGTCTCATGGTCCCATTCTCGTCATCATGGGAAGGTGTGAACGTGCAACATGATTCTCCAGTTTTAGCACAAACACCACCGTCCTTAGCTGTGATCATATTCAGGACGCATCTGTTCTGGAGCGTCATCAGTCTTATGGCTCTCAGTTCTTCTCTGATTGCATTGAATCCTTTCATGATAGTGTTAATTGTCTGCAGCAATTGCAATCTGGTGATCTGAAGCCACTTGGTATTTGCTCCAACCTGGTTCCTTGGCATGAAGATTAAAGTGAACACTGAAGAAGTCTGGCTGAACAGTCTGTGTTCATATGGAATAGCGTCAAAAGCTTCTATTGATTTGGCTGGAAAGTAGTTCTCTCTCGTCATCCTCTTTATCAGCTCCACAGATCTCTTCTTCCGCATGTGAGCATCTGCTTTCAGGAAACTATTAATGTTCAGGTCACCTTTAGGAATCACCAAAGCAGGAACATGGGCATTTACTAATGTGCATATTCCTCCCCAATATTTAGGCAGTCTGATGTAGGCCTTGGATCCACAAGCCCAATAATGATCCATGATTACTGATGTCCCAATATTCATTCCTGGTGCATCGAAGATTCACCCACAGTTCTGATTCTCCCCCATTGTTCCTGAAGCACAGTTTAGAACTATCCAATGGTACTATCTGCAGGTCTCCTCCTCTGTCTTCGACCCATGTCAGTAATTTAGCAAGTTTTTGGCCATAATGGTTTACACAACATTTGTGCATTCTCGATTGTTGGTTGGTAGTGACCCATTATTAACGTGTCTCTGAAGATCACTACTACTTCCTCCCAGCCATCTGGTGATAGGACAGTTCTTCAAATCTGCATCTGGCCTCTGTTTTAACATCTACAAATTTCTTCTGCAGATTTTCCTGGAACTTTCATTTTTTTAATTTAATTCTCTTTTTATTCCAGTTCATTTTACTCCAGGTTTCTCGTATCTGATCACAAGAGTCTTAGGGCCTCATTACACGATAGGCGGTAACCATGGCGCTATTAGCGTCATGGTTGCCGCCAGTACCATACCGAGTCCGCCATGGTGAATGGCGGAATTACTGCCACATTCCAAGGTGTGTGGGGGCGGTAATTTCCCATTCACCATGGCACTTCCCCATTCCCATTTGAGCCCCCATAGGGCTCAATGGGAATGGGGAAGGCGGCAATTACGGTACTGCAAATTGCGGTACCATAATTGCCTCCAAGGTCCCTTTGCGGGCCCGTTCCTTAACGGCTGGTAAACCAGCCATTGAGGTCGGGTCCCGCAAAGGGACCTCGTAGTAAGGAGGTAAGGGTTTACTGGTACCGGTACCCTTACTGGTAACGGTAAACCCTTACCGCATTCCGAGTAATGAGGCCCTAAGTCTTGGTGTTGTTTCATGTCTTTATAGCTTGGATATAATCAACTTCATCTGTCCATTCAGTTGCCCATTCGAAAGAGGCAGTTTAACCGAAAAACTGGCCTCTTGTACTACAGAAAGCTAGGTGCACTATGCAGTGTGCAGTTAGGACATCTATTTCAATGGCTATGAAGATCTTCATCTTCCCCATGCTGTATGGCAGGAGTGCACATGCGAAGCATTCTTAATTTGACAACCTTCTTCCAACTTCTTTCATGTGTTGGTACCATATATTATTTCCCAAGTGAACTGTGCTGTCCAGGTAATCATTCAGTTCATAATTATCTTCTTTGATCCTTCTTTTGGTTTTCAAACTCTTCATGTAGTTTTCTATGACTATTTCTCTAAATGTATCAACATAAGTCCTTCTGGTTGGCTTAATTATAGGAACGTCCATCCGATTTCACTGTGTAGAAGAAAGTTCAGCAGGTCTCTTCCTCTCGGCACGTTTTATTCTCTCAGCGAGTCCTTTAGGTATACAATCTGGGATTTTCCTTTGGGACTTGTTCTTGGGTCACTTGTCACTGGACCAGGTGTATTGGCATGTATTAATTGGGTAGGCCCAACCTCTATTACCCTTTACTTTGCCTGATCCGCCAATCCTGTCTCAGGCATTTAAAAGCATTCTTTGAAACAAGTGTTGTGTGTGACTGATTACTAACAACATCTAGATACAAGATCAGGTATTCTGCCATCTTTTCTTGGGACAGGAATAAATATGTAGGGTCCAAGCTGCTTTGTAGTTGCCGCACGTATATCTTCCTTATGCTCAGGAAGATACCCAGGAGTCTTAGCTCCATTTGCACCTATGTAAAATGCAGTTCTCACAGTCAGTGAAAACAATATGAGTATAAACACAATGCAGGTGTAGATGACACAAAGGTATGACACCTTACAACATTTACTTCTTTGACAATCTGTGCATCTGTCCTTGTGGGGGCAACACAACTTTGCTGTTAAAATTCCCCATCTCGATCATTTGACGCTAAGGAAGGATAACATATTTTAATGGTTCTGCATTGTAGATTGCTTCTGGAAGCTGCTGTCTTCATCCAGTAACTTTTCCTCCATCAACCTGTTAACTGGATGCTAAGATCGACTTTATCTGTATGTCTGGAACAAGTTTTTACACCAATTGAGATGTAACGAGCTCTACTCCATAGATCAGCTCCCAATCTATGCCTCAAATCTGCTTGAATCTAGATGACATGATGCTTGCCTGTCAGCATGAACAAAATGTGTCCTTTATACACTTTCTTGATCTGTCCCTCGGAGGAAAGTTTCTACACCTCTCAGTGATTTCTTTCAGAATAGATGCTAACTTGGATTATAATTCCCTCCAAGATCACATTCAAATGTGCAGTGTTTCTTGGATCTCTCAGGAAGGTTACCACATCAGTGTGTTTCCCAACAAGATGTGTGTATTCCTCAATTAGACGAAAGAACACCACGCTGACTAGTCTATGTGCTTCGTCGACTGATAAGGGCATTTGTATTCTCTTCACTGTACTCAGGTAACTTTAAGAATTGTTCAGTGATTACTATGAGCAACCTTCTTATAATTTTCTTATTTTCAGGATCTCGAATGAAAGCTGGAATGCAGCAAGTTGTCCCCACCAGTGAAGGATAAGAACGCAATACCAACTCAAAGGGGCTGATTCATGAATTATGTGCGCTGAAAAACGGGCTTTGTGCGCCATTCTGCCCGCAAATCCCTGTTTCACAAACGGAGATTTGCAAGCAGAATGGCTCACAAAGCCCGTTTTTCGGCGCACATAATTCCATGAATCAGCCGCAAAATATGGAAGTATGTTTTTAGAAAGGTCATCACTGGGTAACACCATAAGTAGATCCAAAGAAGAACTCAGTGTGGAATGAATCAGGGTATTGTACCCTCTTCCAATTGCTGTATCCACGATCAGAGTCTGGCTTACTACTCTTCTTATCAAGGCTTTAAATATGCCTCAGTCTAAAATCAATAAGCTACTGTGTCTTTAAGAATGCATATTTTCCCTTAACTCTGCAACAGAGTGGTCATATGTTTTCTTTGAGCCTTTTATGCATATCTCAAATGGGAGTGTCCAAAGCCAAAGCCAAGCCACAGCCCAAATAAAAGGTTCTTTAATATTTCCAATTGTCAGGTTATGCGTCCTTCTTCCTCGTCATAGATCTCGTCTGCACATGCTGTGGTTCTTCCATGATGATTGCAGCTTCTTCGCGGAGGGGTGCAGTCAGAGGAGTTTCTCTAGAGTAGATCTTTATGTTCCCCAGGAATATCCAAGGGTGCCTGCCCTGCAATTTGACAGCAGACAGAGTTAGGTCCTCAACGACAAAGGTACCGTTGAAACGGGGCTCCTCCCACTTTTTCCTTGTGTGGTTATCCACTAGAACCACATCTCCGGGGTAAAGTTGGGGAAGACGAAACTGCAGAGGGTGGAATTGTGTTCTGTAATGCCCTCCACCCTTGTCTCTGCAACTGTTCTGAAATGACAGAAATAATGGCAGTCATACAGTTCAAATAGTTTTGCAATTCCAATCCTAGTGCTTCCGATGTTGGCTGAGCTCAGAATGGAGGCATTAGGGGTGTTCTCATTCTCCTTCTTGTCACGATTTCATGAGGCATGAGATGGTGGTCAGAACCTGGTTGTTTCCTCAATGCATATAATGCCAGTGGTAGGCGATGCAACCATCCTTTCTTCAGAGTAAGCTTCGACTTTGCTGCCCTTTCCTTATGCAAGCTGTTGAGCCTCTCACAGATACCATTCCCTTGTGGATGATAAGCCAAAGAAAAGTGTGCTTTATACCAAGCAACAAGCTGATCTGTTCAAACACTGTGTTAACAAAATTAGAAACATTATCTGACCTCATGAATTCAAATGCTCCCCATCTAGTTAATACATCCCGTACTAGAAATTTGGCTGCACAAGTGGGGTCTGGGTGTGTACATGGACCTGCCTCATCCATCATGAGAAAGGACACACCACAACAATTAAATACTTGTATCATGTCGACATAGTCGATATGCATGCTGAAAAGGGCCATTAGGTATCAGAATGACTCTAATAACTGTGCGCAGTGTATGTACAGCCGTGAATTGTTGACAAACTATACAGTTTACCATAAAAAATACAACATGTTGCATTAGGTTTGGTACAAACCATTCCTCAGCAATAGTTACAGCAAGATTCTAACTAGTTGTGTGTGCGGGGTAGTGTAGCTGTTCTAGCGCCACCCTTGATAAGGTTATAGACATCACTGGTTTACCAGTGCAGTCTTGTCGCCCCAATGTTTCAGAGGGGTTTAAAGAACACCCTCTTCGCGTCCATAAAATATTTTACTCTTGAGGTGCCTCCCCTTGGAGTTCCATTATCTGTGCTTTGGACATATTATTATATCCTTCAACTACAGTCATCATTACAGTAATTCTTTCATTCACATCACATGTTTCAACGTTCATCATTCCTATATCTGTATTTGCTATGTACTTGGCTTTATCGTCTGCTGCTTGATTTCCTCATGAGCTAATTTCTGTCCCTTTCGCGTGAGCTGTGCATTTAATGACTGCTATGCCCACTGGGAGTTGTAGTGCCTTAATAAGCATGTCCAATAAGGCTGCATGCTGCACTGGCGTGCCATCCGCTCGGAGGTAACCCCTCCTTTTCCAGCGCTCTAATCCTGCGAGCACCGTCGACGTCACATAGGCAGAGTCGCTGTATACTGTTACTTCCTGGTCTGCATGATTCTCGAGCGCAAGTATCAACGCCAATAATTCTGCAGCCTGTGCTGAATAATGGGACAGCAATCGAGTACTAACAAGCACCCAAGATTACCCATTAGCCGTGTGCTTTACTACAGCAGCGTCTGTGCATCTTTGTCATCATTTTGATTGATTCTCAAAGACCCGTCAATAAACACAATCTCTCCCCCTGCTAGTGCATTCTCCTTTACTCTAGGGATTTCATCATAAAACTCTTCATAGTTTGCGCAATCATGTATGGGCTCTCCTTCCATGATTGGCTCAGCAATAAACATAGCTGGATTCACTATTTTACATCGAACTATTTTGATTTCCGGATTTGATATAACTACCTCATAGACAGAAGCCCTTTGAGAAGTCAACGTGCCTTTTGGTTTTTCTAAAATGGCAAATAATGCGTGTTCAACAAATAACATCGTAGAGCATCCCTCACTATGCTTGTGGCCTTCTCTATGGGGAATGTGGTGGCTGGCAAACTTTGTTTGCATGGAAAATGACCTCTCATCACTGGGTCTAAGATTCCACTGTAATATGTAAGAGGCTTGTTCCCTAACGTGGTTCTCTGCGTGAGCACTGCTGTCATAACAATACCATCTGTATGTGAAAATAAAAAGAATCCCTCTGCATAATTGGGGATCCCTAAAACTGTAGCCGTGCAAATGGCTTTTTTCAATTCGTCAAACCCTTCTTCCATTTCCTCAGTCCACACAATTTTTTCTTGTGCTGCCTGTGCTATCTTCAAGGCTTGTAAGAGAGGCCTTGTATACGAGCTGTAGTCAAAGACCCATGCTCTGGGTCCATGAATACTCCCTGACATAAACTAGATCTAGAATCCATCAGAGAACCCATGTATTGGCCACGTTGTATTAATTCCCAAAGTTTCAAGGCATTAATTGCTTTGTTTAATGTTTGGCTAAAAATTGAAAACCTTCTGGGTATCTCCATGTAAGAACACTCGGCAATATTGAGTTCCTGTAAATCAATGTAGAAAGTGCCATTAACTACTGGGCAAAGACCAGCCAAAGGGCCTCATTACGACCCAGGCGGTAAGGGGTTTACGGCTCCGTAAACAGCGCCGACCCTTACCGCCTGAGTACGAGGTCCCTTAGCGCCATGGCGAATTTAACACCTGCTTTTAGCAGGTGTTAAAATCCATGGCGCTAAGGGACCATGGAGTTAATTACGCCACCGTAATTTACGGTGGCGTAATTAACGCCTTCCCCACTCCCATTATGCCCTATGGGGCAAAAATGGGAATGGGGAAGGGTAAATGGGGATTGGGGACTTACCGCCCCGCCAAGGTCGGAATGGGGCGGTAAGTCCGCCAACCACCATGGCGTAAACGTAGTTTACGCCATGGTGGTAAAGTCACGGCCCAGGCGGTAACTTACCGCCTGGGTCGTGATGAGGCCCAAAGACTGATATATGGACTTAAAATAATTGTGGTTGAAGCGATAATGGACGTGAGATGTGCCAAGCTTGTAGGCATACTGTATAGTGACAAATGCTAAAAATAATACTTAGATATGAGGAAAGATGTTATCATCCCTGTCTTTACATTGTAGGTATCCATTTCCGTTTCTATTATATGACTGTATTTGGTGACTGTTTGAACTGGAAGCATTTAGGAATGAGATCTTTTTTTAACTGCATACTTAATGTTTTTTATATTATGTTCTATATTTTTCTACTCATTTTCTTACATTTTATCTGTTTTTGCTGCATATTCAAATTAATTTGTAATCATGTGTAAAGTTTATTTATAAATTGTATCACATTATTAATATAATTAAAAAAAGATCTTGGCTCCAAGCAAAATGTCTGGATCCATTTGCACATGACATTCCAAGAGTGGAGACATCGTGTTCAAACATCATTAGAATACCACTGTGCTGGGCCACCTTACTTTATTTTGAGTATGCCAATTGCTTCCAGATATTTCTGGAATCTACTATGGAGCCCAGGTATGGATACTGTGTAACAATATGCCTCTGTGCATGCACAGACCAGAAACCAAGACTCCCAGATGTGGACTTACTGTCACATATAACTGCTGTTTTAAAATAAAGATTGTTACCAGTGACTTATCTTTCCAGGGTATACACGTCCCTTTGCAATCCCTTTGGTCTCTTGTCTAGCAGGGTTGGATCTTTTGCTGGGACAGAATTGGCAGCATTATGAGACTGGGGATAACCTGACCTTTGTCAGAAACACACATATTCCCCGAATATAGGTTAACAGGTAGAGGGTCAAGTATTACGAATAATTCCGTCAGTGCATCCAATTGATACCTGATTTGTTTCACACTTTTCAATTTACCCTTGATTGGGAATATGGTTAAAATAGAAGAATTCTGTTGCATTGGTATTGACATTAGTTTCCAAATTGTAGATGAATTTTGGAATATTAAAGATTCTAAGTTGCTTTTCATTAACTTAAACAGATGTGGATGGGACTAGCATATGATATCTGTTTATTCTTTTTCTTTTTACTTGTAATGATTAATAGTTGTTTGAAGGGAGAAATCTCTTCTGAGTCAAATAATTATTTAAGACCAGCTGCTGCTCTGATTCATTATATTTAAGTCCATATACAGCTGCAGGGACACCAGCAAGGACTTTCAGATTCAGCTCAAATGGAGACTGATCACGTTTCCCTGGGTCTGAAAATCTCTTCGAATTTCAGGCAAATTCAGCGGCATCATTTATGATTATAATTGTTCTTTTATAAGGTGCTTCATACCAGTGAGCGGTTTCTAAGATCGGGATTGGGGTGGCGCTGCGTGGTCTTGCTTCTGAGACAAACACATTGCCCCTTAGCTATCGTTCCTTCCTACCTCCTTTAATGTATTGTAAACCGGGACTATTCAATAAGAGAAGGTCGTCCAACAGGATTTTGAAACTTGTTGAACGGAACAAAACGGGGTGTATTTAAGTACTAATTGTTAAAGCAATTAATGTAGCCCCCCACTGTAGTAAGTTATTTTGTGGACCTTACATGGTCTATTGAGGTCAGACTAAAATCCTCTGTCCCAGAGAGGAGTCTTTCCTCTTTCCTACTTCCTGAAGCCCTCCATTCCATAGTAGATCTGTCAACACCAAGCTACCTTTAAAGAAGAATGTAAAACTGCACCCGCTTTGACAGAAGCAAATTATTTTGATTACGCAGCGCTTCCCATACAGTGAAATCTGCGCACAACGGTTTGAAAACCATCAATCGGTTTATTGGAGATCCTATGAAAACTCAGGATTTTTCCAAACCACTTTTCAAGGAAATCATCAACGGAATTGACATTACACTGACTGTAAAGGGCAACACACAAGTAAGGTGTTCTGAGTGTCTGGAGATTTGAGACACAGCTAAGCACTAACTATCGGTGCAACCAGCTTATTATGAACATTGCAGTATTAGAGTAAATTGTATTACTATGGTTGTCAATTCAGGAGGATAGATATTAGCATAGGGATGGGAATACTTTATAGGCCGGGTGAAATAATTCATAGGCAGAGATCACCTATTTTAGCTACCATAAAAGGCCATATTCCACTGCCATGGCAGTAGCCAGAGTTCATTTTAGTGCCTTCAGGAACAATCGTTAGTTTGCAGCAGCGCTTCAGAAGGATGAGGAGAACGCGGATGCCTCCTTCTAAACTTGACAAGCCACCAAGCGTTTACCATCTCTGTTTGTCACATATCCAATAGTTTAACAAATCTTAGCCAACTATTAGCTCCGCATGCACACCATCAATACCTCCGTGGGTGAAATCTAGGAAGACCATATAGGAATAATCACTGGTCGAGCCTATCAGCACATCATTCATGGTTATTTACGGTAGCACACCTAATCGGGCTAAGATGCAGCTATCTGCCCACTGTCATACTGTACTGACTCTATCAACACCGGCCCATGCATAAATTGTGTTGCTTTAACTCTGCCCTGATAATAACGCCTACTGGCGCTCCACACCAATCTGATTCTCTTAATCTGTAGATTCCTGCTGATAAACTGCCCACTATTCTGAATGTGTTCAGACTGTTGACATCTGCCCACTGCTTTGAACTTGCACAATCTACCGTTATTGGCCTTCTGCTTTGAATTTGCACATTCTGTTGATACCTGCCTACTGTATTGAACTTGCACAATCTACCTTTAAGGGCCTACTGCTTTGAATTTGCAAATACTGTGATTTCTGCCCATTGCCTTGGAATTGCAAAAATGTCTGTTATTGGTCCACTGCCCCTATAGCCACTGTTAGCCATTGTGTTGCTTTATATTTTATATTTTGCACAGCAATCTTTGATTACACCGACTAGTGTTCCCTATCACTAGGGATAAAACGTTAAATTTTTCTACCACCTTTCAAACCAAACTCATACTACCTTAATATCCGACCTACTACATTCTTACCCGCACTAAGCCAAACCATCAAGAACCCAATGCCAACCTAGTTGCCAACACAGATGCCACTGAAACCCTAACCCCTTCACAATGGATCAATCTATATGCTAGGAAACCTACACCCAACCTGCCCTGCCCCACGAGTGTAAGAAATGCCAGGCTTGGGTCTAGACTTAACAGAAACCTCTCCCTACAGCCTTTACCACCTGACATACCTATTACCCCGATAGTAACTTACAATGGTACCTTAAAGATGTCCAATAAAAGAGCAATTTACAACGGTACCTTAAAGATGTCCAATATTAGAGACAACCCAGGAAAGACTCAAACCAATCTCATAAATCTGACTAGCTCTCTGCTAAAATGTGCCTTAATCAACGCTAGATCACTGGTAGCCCATGCCACTGACATAGCTGATTTAATCAACACAGGCGACCTAGACTTCTTAGCGATTTCCAAAACCTGGTTACATGAGGCTGCAGGACCGTCCCTCCTATTGGCCATACCTGACAGCTACACTATTATAAGAGCTGACAGAGTTACATCGAAAGGGGGCGGCATTGCCTTTATCGCTAAATCAAGACTAGGGCTTAGAGTAACCTCCTCGCCTATTGTTAAGTCTTGCAAATTACTTACAGTTAAACTCTCCATGACTAAAACAAGTACATTAACCATCCACTTAATTTACTTACCACCAGGCCCCATTGGGACCTTTGAAGAAGAAATTATGACCCTACTCTCAGACAATACCAAACCTACCTCACAAATATTGCTACTAGATGACTTCAAACTAGGTTACCACGACCCTAATGACCATCAGGTGAAGGTACTATCCGAAGCCTGAGCTGAACTAGGTTTTACACAAAGAATGAATCAACCTACTCATGAGAAAGGTAGAATACTAGACTAGGTTGCTGACTTTAACTCCGAGACTGCCATTGCATCTATTCAACCTTTATCCTGGACTGACCACTACCTTATTACCTTTACTACGTAGACCAAACAAATAGACACCAAAGCGAAATAGGTAGCACCACCTACCCTCACAAGGAGCAAACTGAATATAACTACAGATAAACTTATGCTGCTTCTATTAACTACCTTAAACGCTTCATCAGATTCTTCTGACCCTGCTGAGCTGGTTGAATTATTCGATTCAACCATGATCCGTGCTCTAGACGCTATTGCCCCACTTAATATGTGCAAAAGCAAACCGAAAGCCCACCTTAACACGTGGTTTACCCCTCAGTTAAAAATGATACATTCAGAAAAAAGAAAAGTAGAAGTCCTATGGAGAAACCTCCCTTCTAAAGAAAATAAACTCAACCCGAGCGAAATATCTAGCAAATACAAAGCATAAATCATATGAACCAAAAGAGAAATGTATAACAACAGGATTAATAATGCCAGTTCTAGTACCAAGGAACTTTTTGTGATCCTAAGGGAATCGGAATCTCCTATAGCCCCTGAAGATTCCTGCATCAAAAATAAAGCATAGTGCCCAGACATACAAAATGATCTATCTAATAAAATTGCTAATCTACAAAATAAGATCACAGCCAAAAGACTGACCATGCCCAAGCTAGATTCACACCGGGAACCTGAAGAATCAAATACAAATTCACACAAGTCTCTACACAGAGGTAGAAAAAATGATCGCATCTCTCAAGCCATCAAGATGCCAAGGTGATTCCTGCCCTGTCCAAATAACTAAAGAAGCTGACAGAGACCTGGCCACATTTATTCCCAAATTAATAAATGCTTCTTTTCACACTTGCAGAGTCCCTACAAATCTGAAGGATGCCTGGGTCCTACCACTGCTAAAAAAAAGCACCACTTGTCCCAACTGTTCCAACTAATTTTAGGCCCATTACAACGGTCCCCTTCCTCCACAAAATCTTAGACAAGGCAGCATACTTCCAGATCCAGCAATACCTCGAGACTAATAATCTCCTAGGTCTAAGACAATCGGGTTTTAGACCACTCCATGGTACTGACAAACCTACTATGCCTTGTGAATATTCCTGGAATATTCCTGGATGTGCAAGTGCAGAGAGAGAAAAGTGCAAGAAGGAGTGGGGGTAAGTGCTGGAGTGTCCTTGCTCATGGGTGAGCAGCAGGTGCAAGTGGCAAGTATAGTAAGTGCTAAGTAGTGTTGAGCTTCAATAAGCAGGTAAGTGCAGGCCATGCACCCTTTCCAGTGGCCTCCCCTCTATTTAGAATCCCACCTAAAGCATTGATGTCTGCTTATTCTGTATCCGCACACCTCTAGGTGTGTCCTCATTGTTGGCAGCTTTGATTATTTTCACTTTGTTCTTCATGGTGTTCACGTTGCTTCCTTCATAAGAAGTCCATTCATTCTGTGTTAGTGTTTGCGGTGCTTCAGAATTTCTGTGCGGGTCTAGCCAAGATTTGCAGGTCTCACCCGTGGACACCATGACAATTGGTATTCACAAGGTGTTGAAGCATTTATTTTCTAGCTGCTTTCGCGTGGCTAATAGTTGGCTCTTCTAGTACACACAAGATGCTTCTTCTCCTCAATACCCATAGCCTGTCATCGCAGTTCACTCTCAAGATGTACACTCCCTCTTGCAGTCTTTCACACGTATCTCCCTTCTAGCTGATTTGCTCTAATGTTTCCTTCTAACCTCCATTAACCTCCAGATCTCCCATCTCTTTGGGACCATTTGTCCATTGCTTATCACACCCACCTCCCATGCACTGTCAGTGGCCATCTTCTCAATTCTATCTTGCTCTTCCTGCTCTAATGCATTCAGTCCCAATTCTCCTCTTGCCCCGTTTCCCCAGTCTGTCACCAACACACATTGCCTGCTATCTGGCAGTGCCTATGTATGCTGTTTTCACATCTCCTTTGTTTCCCATCCTCAGTCATTGACATCATCTGCTCCTATTCTTTGTCACCCAGACCTTTCCTTGCAAATCTCCAACAGTGCAATATTGGAGTACATTTGAACAAGACTTCACCTTCTGTTCCTATTTGTGTCCGCCTTCTTCCAAGAGAGGCATACTGTTCCTTATGAACCCTCACTCAGATTGGTGAGTGGGCACCACTGGTGTTCTCTCTTAATAAATATATGGTGGGTTTTCTGAAAACACTATAGAGAATATTTACAAATTACTCTAGGTCTCCTTTCTCCTTATGAACCCTCTGCCACTTTCTTTCATCTCCTTGTTTTGTCATTTTCTTCACCTTCCTGCTTATCATCCAAATACCTCCTTCTCAATATGGGATGCGTTACATAGTTTTGTCCTTTTCTTTGTGACTTAATTTTATGTCTTCTCCAGGCTACAACATAAACTTCCTCCTTCTTCTGTAAATGTATCAAGACAGAGGGGATACCTAACGCAGAACATTCTCTTCATCCAGACTCATTGGTACTCATTCTAAGTTTGCTGGTCTGGAAACAAGGGCGCCGGTAAGCTCATCGGCACCCTTGTTTCCGGACTGGAAAACTATGTGTTTGCCTGCCATGGCTGCTGTGCCCGACATGTCTGACCCTGCCTGGAGCAGCAGTCATGGTAAGCAAACCCTTCACGGAAACACCATCACCGTTAGAATGCTGCCGGTGAATCCGTGTCCCAAATCCTGTAGGACCCTATGGGAATGGGGACTTTCAGTTTATCGGTGCCTGACTCCCTGGTCCGCCAGACTTGTAATGAGCCAGTGGCACCAGGAAGTGAGGCGCCAGTAAATTATTACCGGTCTGGAGGCAACCAGCCGTTAGCACCGGCAGGATTACCGCTGGACCCCTAATGAGGCCTATTGGCTTAGTTTGTCCAACCAACATTCCATTCTTCATAGATATCCAGAAAGGTATTTTGTCTCATCACGAGGACACTCGCATTTGCCTGAGATGTCAGTTGGCAACGTATGCATGCATGCATGTATGCATGCATGTATGAGATTTACTGGCTAGAAAGCAATGGAACACTGTCTAATAATGGGAGTGGAACACATGAAGAACAGGAGGATCACCTTTTTGCACTAAAGTTCTCATTTGTCGGTAAATTGTTTCTAAAAGTGCAGGGACTCCCGTTCTTTCCTTGATTGCAGGAGGGAGGGAGAGAGCCATTATGCCTGATATTAGACGGGAAGTTGTTCTACAGCGTGTCAGAATAGCAGGAGAATGCTTGTTTTGTGTTCAATTTGGACTTATTGGATTCCAGTCTGGTGATATCTTTGCTCATGTTGCAGCGCTGATCTCCTGAAATGGTGACCTTTACAGCTCTTTATGATGGCATCTGGTACATTAGGGATTTGTAAGTGATGCGTGCCTTCTTGAAGGTGATGCAAGCTTGGAGGGACAACCAGTGTAGTTCCTTGACAGTGGGAGAGATGAGGTCAAATTCCTTTACACCTGTGATGAGCCGGGCAGAGGCATGCTGTACAGCTTTCAGAGGGGCTGTACTAGTGGGGGAGACACCTGCCGGGAACACGTTGCCAACATCTAGGAGGCGTGATCACCAAGGCCTCAACGAGAGATCTTCGGTGCAGGCAGGGACGAAGGGTTAAATTCATCCTTACCCCCACGCCAATTTAGAGGGCCTTAACGCTGGACCCCAGTGCTATTACCTTGCTGTGAAACCCCCTGACCAGGGGTTTATTGCTATGAGCACCCCGGGTTTTCATTGGAAGCCCGGGTAGCTAACAGTAATATATGTTGTTTGCATTGAACTAGACGCCTAGCAGTGTCCCGTTCATCGCCTAGCAGTGTCCCGTTCATTTCAAAGTACTTACGCAACATGGCCACCGTGGAGTTGGAAGACGGTGCTCCATATGGAACCCCTCTTCCATTTCCATGGCAAGTGACAAGAACACGGAGCGGCTGCAGTGGCTTGGCGCAGCCGCCAAGGAATCAGGTAAGTGGGTCAGGTGGAGGGTCGGGATTTCAAAACCAGGGGCAAGGAGGAAGGTGGGGGAGATGGCAGGGCGGGGTAAGCAGTCATCAAGTGGCTTAGGACGCAGGTTGGATCATGGGATTCAGCCCGCAATCCAAGCAACCGGATTGGCCAGGGCCCCCACCAAGGGTGCTAATGACGTTTTCAAAAACTTCAGAAACCACATTTGGGCCCTGATTTTGATAGAGCATCACCACAACGAAATGTGCACAGCTGTTCTTTGCGTCACTTTCATGCTTCACATCCATGTTCCTGTAAATTTAAAAGTGAAGCACTGCCGGGAGAGTCAAAACATATTGCAAAGCTGTATTTTCATGCTGTTATTCTCTAAGAGATGCATTCATTTAGTGGCACACAAGTATGGGTGCAAGGGCGCTTGCAATTGCTATGACTCTATTGCAAGTAGGGTTCTTCCCATCCTCAGCAGCCAAACCGAAACTCCAGATAAGCTGTCAAGGATCTTGTAGTGTATTCCCTACTTTTTTGAAGTTCGGAATGAAAGATGTCTTCTTCTTCAGAGAGAAATAAGGCACTTATGATTGTGGGCGTGGATATTTTTAAGCAGGTGCAATTACATTTTCATTTCGAAAATACAGATATTGTTGTCCTTACGGATACTTTCTTTGTGCCCAGTAATTGCCATAGATGAAACGATGCTTGTGTTCATTTGATAAGCCCTCTTCAGTGAAGATAATACAATGCTAGAAGCCCTCTGTGTGGAAAGCACAGCTGAGCCCTCGGGCCTGGGCACATTAAGGGAGAAGTGCAGTGAAAACAAAGGGTATCAGGCACTTCATTATCTGCCAATCTCAGGTTTATTTCTGTGGAGGCTGAGGTGAACAGGCCCCGTGACTAGAAACGGTGAATAAATACTGTGACGCCCATCAGTTTACTGGAGAGACACACAGACAGCTTCACCAGCAGTGATTGGTCCCGTGAAACCATGCTGCAAGAACACAGTTCTATGCACGATTAAGATGCCACGCAGCTCCCGTTTTCACGTAATCTTTCAAATAGTTTGGTTTCTTTCTTACTTTTTGACCCGTCATGTTCTTGTGTATTCTGCTGCTGTGGAGTTTACACCGCCGAGACCACTACAAACACATTTACCTAAATGCTTGTGGCAGCTTGACTCTCAGTCCTATACTCATTTCCTAACATGCGCCTGCTTCACTGATTTGCAATTGACAAAGTTCATCTTCTGTTCCTGATGTCTCCTACCAATCCTTATTCCGACTTCCTTCTAATTCATCTTGGATTAACAAGCCCTACACAACCATGGGAATGGAGTGAATGGTAGGTGATGGGGGTTCATCCCTTTGACTTTTCAAAAGGGGACACCGATAGTAGAGTGGGACAGGAATCCAAGGACACTGCTGCTTTCCAGGACCATCCTTTTCCAATCCCTACCAAACTCTATCATTGAATGAATGCCCCCTTTAATGACTCTATTGAACCTCTCAAAGCGCCATTTCCTCTGAGTCAGTGCACCATCTCCTCCCATTTTCTCTATGGAGGGGTATGTCTCCCATTGAACTGTCTCATCCAAGAATGGAATAAACCCCATTTCATCTCTGGTGCATTCGGAATATGCACTGCCAGGATCTCCCACACATTCTCAATGTTTTCTCAATTTGTCTGTAAAGTCTATGCCACCAGTAAACTTTTCTGATCAATTGTTTAGTCTTAGTCATTCCCTGGTGTCCCTCAATACCCAAGGCAATTATCCATGCTCCTATTCCCTCAGGTGGAATGAGCCTGTCACCTCTCTTTCTAAATTATCACAGCGTTCATCTTGAAAGTGCTTCTAACCCAGTGTTTCTAAAAACATCGCTCAGGTGTTTATCGCAGCACATGGTGCCCATCTGTTCCTGTCACGATATGACTGTGTGACATCAATAGACATATCACATATCACGTCTTCTTCCTGAGTTATTACAGTTGTATATAGGGCCTCATTACGACCCAGGCGGTAAGGGGATAACGGTGCCGTAAAAGGTGGCGGCTCCGTTAACCCCTTACCGCCTAAATACGAGGTCCCTTTGCGGGTCTCCACCTTAACGGAAAGGAACTCGCAAAGGGACTTTTGAGGTAATTACGGTACTGCAATTTGCGGTACCATAATTACTGCCTTCCCCATTCCCATTGAGCCCTATGGGGGCAAAAATGGGAATGGGGAAGGGCCAATGGTGAATGGGGAATTACCGCCTCGCCAACCTTGAAATGAGGTGGTAGTTCCGCCATCCACCATGGCGCAATCGGTAAAATACCGGCGTCAACCATGGCGCTAATAGTGCCATGGTTAACGCCTGGTCGTAATGACCCCCATAGTCTTGCTTGCTTATATCTCTTTATGTGTTGAACCCTGCATGGGTGGCAGGTGGGTGCAGTTTTCATGTCAATGTTCCTTCTCTGTGTTCCGTGTCCTAGAGTTGTGGACAGTTGTTGACATCATGACTGGTTAAAGGTTGCCCAGTACCCTCTCCCACATAGCCCCCTACCTGCAGTACCTGCGTTTTATCTAATAAAGGCACGGAGATGCATAGGATGCCTCTTGTCCTGCTTGGCATTCCAAAATCATTATATTTCAATGACCAGGCTGGAGAGGGCTCATGTGCATACAGCTGCAGACTACAAGGGTGGAAAGATGCTGTGTGAGGGGGCAACCAGCAGTTGTCAATGCCCAATAGCATCCTCACCTGAGAAGTGTCACCCTTCTACTTGTTCAAGCCAGAGAGCGGCCCACATCTGCATGCCCCCTACTTTCAATAGCAACCAGCAGACATGCCCCTCCCATACCTGGATGAACCAAGAGATGTGTCCTGCTCTGTCATCCACCAGTTATCTCATGTTACTTAACTCTGCTCACGCTAGTGGGGATCAGCTATTTATCGATCCTGCAACTCTGACAAGCAAACTCAACAGTGGTTACAGGAACTCAATCAACAATTGGCTACCACCAGCACTGAGTTCTTGCCCCTTCTCTTTACTCAGCCAGGAGGGTACATCAATTACTGTTTTTCTTTAGGGTTTTGGACATTTCTTTCTTTGTTACCAGTGCTAAACCAAAGAGAGGCATGCTGTGGTGTGTGTCCTGCCTTAAGCTACTTAAGGAAGGGGTTCCACAAAGGTGGCCCGAAGGTGTTCCAGACAGGGTATCCCCTCCCTATTAGTCATTTAGCTCATCTGCTGATAGCTTTTGGCTCTGTGTTAAATGGCCCACTTGGTGCAAAACACATTACCTACATGGGAAATATTTGACCCATGTCTTCATTAACAACATCGAAGTTGCCTTTTGTATGTATGTATGTATGTATGGGATTTATAAAACACAAGTGTTTTTTGCCTCAAAGACCTGGGGGGGGGGTCACATGATTATCTATGGTCCCTGTTTGTGTAGGCGTGTGCAAGGAACATACCATATTGGGCCTCTGGATGCCCGTATCCTTGGACTGGGAGACAGAGCCACCCTGAAACCAGTTCTGTTTGGCACATGCAAATTCCTAGAAGCCCTGCTGCTCATGGAAGGATATAAGTTCTGAGCCAACTTCCATTTATTCTCTGTTGAATCTGACAGCCAGGCTCTGCCTCTCCAGAAAACCAGAAGGACCTCACTGTGATTCTTCTACTTGTGATACAAGGTGGACCATGCGATCAAAGCTCCTGCTGGAAGGCCTGTCTCCCTGAATTCCCGGCCACATATGCATCACCAGATCCAGATGTGGGAGCACCTTCATAGCCAGGACCATGAAGTCTCTCTGTGTCATCTGGTTCTGTGTATCTTCTTTCCAGGACTTCAGACACGCGCATTGTCTCAGCTCCCTTACTGGGAAGATCTGGGGACCTGTGCTGCCCTTTGTCCTGCAACTGCACCATTGAATTTGCCTCGTGGTCCTTCCACTATAGCTTGTCCCTCAATGGTATTTCTCTGAGGGGTCTTTATAGGGGTCATCTCAAGTTCTCTCCACCATCTGAAGTTAATCTGGATCATGAGCAAAGGGTGGCAGATGGATCCTGCACCGCTAACTACCATTGACTGTAGCTTCGTTGCCTTTCTGCCCCTCTGGCATGAACCCTCATCCTTGTACAGGCTAAACCTTCAAAGATGGTTCTTCCCAAGGGCATTTGAGTCCCTGCAGTACTTGTGTGTCGTCTCTGGAACCGTCTGTCATCTCAATAACACTTGCACAGTTAATACCTCGGGAGGCCACAACACTTCCTGCTGCTGAACTGCATTTTGGAACCACAAAATTGGTCTCCCGGCACTCCAGCAAAATGCCTCCACTTGAATATTCTTCTCTGGGACTCCATTTCATCTCTAATGGTCTTTGGTGACCTAAAGTCCAGAAACGAATCCTTGGGACAATTTTGAAATGGCAACACTTTTTGACAAATTACTTTCCAAATCCACATAAGCTTGTTCCCTTTGATATTGCTGTTAGTCTTGGTTGAACATTTAAGAACTCTTTGAAACGTTTTTCCTTACCTGTTACAATGTCGTATTTTTTTAAAAATAACGTTTTCTACCCATCAGTGTAGAGTTGTATCTATAGCACAATCCTATATAAAGAATATATTGTTATTAAAACAATAGAGTGCGCCAATTCTGTAATTTCATATTTGTTTCCTATACCTGCTAAGCATCCCTCTCACCTCCTAAAGTGTAAGCATGGGCTGCTCTGACACACTACCACTGAGAGAGCCTTTTGTAACCTGAGGTGCCTATTTGAGGAAGGCATAACTAAAGACCCTGACCACACGGCTTAAGTAAAATCTTCGTAAAACAATGCAGATGCATTTCAACTTCATGTTCTCTACTGTGGCATAAGTGCATAGCTATTTTGCTTTTCTACAATATTGCTGTCTAACTTGTTTGTTTCATTTGAGCTTGTGTCTTTAAACACCATTCCTGCAAATATCTAATTCACATGTACACACCAGCCTCAATCAATTTGGAAGCAATGCAGACATTACCAGCATGAATACACTTCAGCACACTTTTTTTTTTGCACATTTCTCACTACTTTTCTTACACACTAGCATAGCTAGAATACCTCCTTGTCACACCTTTGAGCACTTCACATTCATTCATTTGTGGCCACAAACCTCTTTCATTGAGCTCCCTTCACGCACATTCTCTAAATCACACATATTTATTTGACTGGCATCAGCGTGATATGCTCCTGTTATCATTCCACCAACACAAGCCCCTCCAGGTTGCAGATGTGATATGTCTAACAAGCCCAGCAGCATCAAATCTCCTTTGGCATCCCTCACAACCTCGAGTTATGGTTCACACCACTTACCTCTGGAAGCCTGGTCCTAGCCGCCTCACTACTTAGATTTACAGAAATAATCTCTACTTCTTTGCAGGTACTTAATTGTACTAATCTTGCCTCATTATTATTATACATGCTTATGTTTAGGCACCGTTACCGGCAACCACTTTTCAGTTTTCGATAAAAGTGGCGCTTGCAGAAACTATTGCATTAAGTACAGCTAGGCAGAGATGGCATATGAGGGCGTACAAAAAGCTTGTAGGTGTTAGTTGATTATTTACACACCCACTGACCGCCCATGTTCATGCTAATCCCCATGGCCATTCCCACCCAATTCCTGCCTCTCCCTGCCCATAACACATCCTCCTGGGATCTCTGTGAGCTAGCTTAGGTAAGCCTTACAATTCAAACTTTGCACTGCAAGTGGCCGCCAGTGTTTTTTCAAAGTAGTTGTCATAATGGAGATGAGAGTTGCACCAGGTCTGGCCACAGCCCCACCCATTCCCGACTATGAACGAAATTACTAGATGAGAAACCTTTAGTAATACACTAGTGGTTATGTAGCAGCCATGAAGAGTAGAATAGGTTGTGCGACACAAGTAGGGCACAAAGTAGTTTGCATTTACAGAAGTAGCAGGGTTGCAGAATACCCAAACAGGGATACACAATTAGTACAGAGTTTAGCAGGTAGGGAGAGGTTTCAGCATACACGAGAAGGGAAGAAATAATGGTGGCATGCATGCAAGATACAAAGAACACTAACATGGCGGAGAAAGAACCAAAGCACCGCTTTTGCTCAGACCAAACCCTGCAAGGACTCATTTCTGAAATACTGCAGCCTGACATAAAATTGTGAAACATGAAGTTCCAGGCCACACAATGCTCAGACAGTAGCCCAAGCACCAAGGTCGGTGCGATGAGGGGAGTTCTGCTTAGAAGCTGAACCTGCACCTGATAGCGTTTAACAGGGCATAGCGGATACAATTATTGTAACAGATTAGTTTCAATTGGCACAAGTGAGAAATATACATATATATCCTTGAATTCCAGGTGGAAATAACTACCATGCCAATTGATCCCATAATGAATGAAAATACAGCACCCCAAGTGGATGCCGAAGGACAGCACACGCACACTTTATGATAGCAGAAAATCCAATAAATAGATGAAATTGAGCTCTGAACAGTGGTCCTTTACCATGTGATCCAAACAATGGTCATTTATTCTAGGCCCAATTAGAGAGTGCACCTGCTATTTTCTTATTACATCCAGACATAGAAATGACACACGAAGGCCACAAACCAGCTGGCAGATACGGCCTTAAGCATGGGAATGAGAAGGGAGTACATTCTTTAAAAAGGACCACAGCAGTTCACACCTATCTCCTTTCCTCACCACGTACCTTGGCACTGCATGAAAGTGTCCAAGGTTGGATCAGCAAATAGTGGCCAGTCAAACCCTGTTCTTCTTATTTTTTTTAAAACGTATTTTATTGGTTTTGATAGAAAAAAGAAAAAGAAAACGTGCAATACAACAAGAAATCAACATTGGTTTGAACTGGGGAGGAGACGGTGAGGGGGAAACAAGGGGGGGGGAACAAACAAATCAACAACAGTCTTCATGTTGTAGCAAACTTACAGTGGACGGGTGGGTTAGGGGCAATGACCCAAAGTTTCAGGAAGCAAGAGGGGTCAAACACAGGGGTGGTTCCACCAATGCCGGCATCCGAGCAGTGTCAATGCAGTGGTGTGGGACTTCAGGGGGGTTTGTAGTCAGCGCTGAAGCGTATGTCTCTGAGGAGGGCCTTCCATGATTCCAAAGTGCCACCTTCGGTTTCGCCACTGTTCGTGATTCCTTCCTGCCAGGCCCTGGTTTCAGCTGTTGTCCATCTCTCGAGTTCTTTGAGCCATCTCTCTTGCCTGGGGCCCGACGGCGTCTTCCAGGCCATCGCTATTGTTCTTTTAGCCAGGATACATGAGATGTCCATTAATTTAACAGCGTGCTTGGATTTGCTAGGTCTGGGGTAGGTCCCCAGGAGGCACTCGCCAGGAGTCCATTCGTATCTTGTCATTCCGGCGTCCATGCAGGTCTGTTTGGCCTTGGACCACAGTGCCATCGCCTTGGTGCAGGTCCAGAACATGTGAATCACATCTGCTTTATCATTCCCGCACCAGGGGCATGCAGGGGAGGATGTCTTATTGAAGGAGGCAACCCTATGTGGGGTCATGTATGTCCTGTAAAGAACGTTCAATTGGATCTGGCCAAACCTGGTGTTCCTGGATACTTTTTTGGGAAATATCAGCGCTCTTTCCCATTCTTTATCTGAAATCGGGGTCTCAAGGTCCGCCTCCCATTTTGTCCTCAGATCTTCGCATTTAGGGTTGGTTTTATCACATAGTCTGCTGTAAAGCCTGGAGACAGGTCTCCAGCCGTCCGAGAGGTCATGCATCTCTTGTAGCAGAGGGTCAGGGGAGGGCTCCTCCGGCCATCCGGTCCATTGTTTCTTAGCAGTTTGTTTGAGGCGATGGTACCAGAGGAACTGGCCCGGGGGAATTCCATCGGCAGCCTTAAGAGATTCGAAATCCCTGAATTCTCCCTCCTCATACATGTCGCTCCATGTGTAAATGCCGGCCTCTTCCCACCTCCTTGCCGTAGAGATGTCTGCAGCCGTTCGACAGGTGTCTGCTAGGATGGGATTGTCCGGAGAGTATGGGTGTCGTATTCGCCTGATGCAGCAGGACCTGGCCCATATCTTTCTTCCCAGGTCAATCACCATGGAGGGGACCGGGGGTTGCCATGTAGGGTGCCATAGGATCTCCTTGGGGATCACATTGTCCGAGGGTTGCCTCAGCAGTTCGGTCTCTGCTGAAGGCTCATCCGAGAGCCATCTCGTTATGTGACTCAGCTGGGCAGCCAGGTAGTACAACTGGAGATCCGGTAACTTTATTCCGCCTTCTTTGTGTGGAAGAGAGAGGACGGACAGCGACAGTTTATGCCTGTGTGGGCCCCAAAGGAAGTCCCTGATGATGGCCTCCAGCTTCTTGAAGAAGGACGGTCTAATGTAATGGCAAATGTTTACGAAGAAATACAGGAATCGGGGGAGTACGATCATCTTGACAATCGCTGCCCTGCCCACCATGGCCAATGGGAGCTTGGACCAAAACTTTATAGAACTTCGGAGACTCGTGATGGCGGCCTCGGTGTTGTGTTCATGCATGAGTAGCGGGGTGTGGCTTATGTTGATCCCCAAATAACGGAACTGGACCAGTTGCCAGCTTATTCCTATCTCTGGGAGATTGTTTTCCGGAATGTTGCGTAAGCCCGCCAAGGGGAAGGCAGAGGACTTATTCCTACTAAAGCGGATCCCTGAGTACTTCGCATAGTTGTCCAGTATCTCCAACGCGGTTGGCGCGTTAACTTCGGGGGAGCTTAGGTAAAGAAGGACGTCGTCTGCATACAAGGATATTATGTGGTGTGCATTGCCCACCTTAATGCCAGCATCGAAAAGCTGCTGCCTGAAGTATAATGCAATCGGTTCCAGGCCCAGTATGTACAGCATGGGTGAACCCTGTTCTTCTTATAGACCAGTGTAGTAGAATGAATGCAGACCAATGGCATAATAGATTGAAATGTATCATTTGTAGAAGTTTGAACCTAGGAGGAGTTGTTAGTTGTAGAAGAACTAATAGTAAAAGGTTCACCTAAAGATAACTATATGTACTATACTCTACCAAACAATCGAGTGAGAGAGCAGAGGTTTTTTAAGATGATTACTAACCATGACATCAGCCATGGCATTTCCTTTGCTTAAAATCTTGTTTTTCCTCACATCATTTTGAGATTGTCATTTGTGCCTCTCCCAGCGGCCATTTGTGTCTGAATAAAGCTGGGTTCTCTTGTGCTCATGGAGTTAGTCCGTTATAGATTTTTTCTCTTTATTAATGTATTTGGACCTACCTCAAAATGTCAACATTTGCCTTCAGCCACTCGATTTATAAGCACTATGCGTGTCTTTCACTGAAGTACTGTTAAAAAGAAGCATTGGCAAAGCCAAGAGTTTGACTTGTGTATAAGTATTAGACATTATCCAAACACTGCTATTATATGCATAGGTGCTTGCCCCATTTTGCAGCTAGGACCATCAATGTCTAGCTAATGCCACCATGGCAGTGCCTGACAAATGCCTGAACCATGCCTACTTCAAAGCCAAGTCTGTTGGCATTGCCAATGCTGGTTTACCTATGCATCGTCATTTGCACAGTGGTTTTGTTCTGTTTCCCCAATGGGGGATCTGAGTCTGTGCTGTCTTCTTTCATTTCTTTGTTTCATTGGGCCGTGTCAGTTCTTTGCCTCATTGTGTGCTGCCTGTCTTGCTTGCTGTCTCGGTGAACTCCCTTTTTTGCCAAGCTCTTTTATTATATGTGGAATCCTCTGGCAACTGTTTTTCCTCTTTGTGTTGAAGCCTCAAGGAAACTCACTTATGGGGCACTGTTTAGTGGGTTTTCACTTCTGTTAATTTTCAATACCGTTCATTCTGACCAACAAAAACAGGTTCCATTGCCTGCCTTTGCTCTGATGGTGTATTCCATGTGTGCGCGTTTGTTGCTTGTCGGCCATGCTGCTTATTTACCTCTTCTTTTTGGGGGTCGATATTATGGGTCTACAAAAGAGCGACGAAATACAATATTTAGGCTTTGTTCAAGTAAATGAAGAATTCTTAAGTCTCAGCCAAAAATTAGCAAAAGTGCCAGATCAAGATAGATTAGTTCTGTTATGGTAGAAATTAGATGACGTAGTTAATCAAACTTCATTATAACCCAGAATAGCTAACTGAGAAGGTATTTTGTATAGATTTGGGGCCTAGCGGTATTTTCTTACCGCCAAAATGAAAATAATTCAGTAATAATCACTCTTTGCATTCAGATTAGATTTGGTATATAGCACTACAGTATACATACATTATGTCAGCACACTGATACATTTAGTGGTATACATTATGTTGGTATGCGTTATTAGTGGTATTTCCGGTGAGCATAATTCCTTTGTTTTATATGTGGCCCCAATATCCAGAACCCCTTATTTTTGCTTAGTTTGTTCGTGTGATCACTAGAGAGGCCTCAGGCTTACATTTCAGGAACACCACATTTTCAATTGGAGTGCCACCATGGGCTGTCCTCGCTGTCTTATCTACGGCAGCGAGCTAACATGCAGTATTTATCACCAACTTATCTACATCGGTGAACTATGTCCAGAGCCTCTCTTTCTGCTGACTCATGTACCTCCAGCAACAGTCTATTTCATTATATTATTATTATATTCCGTTCAGAAACATACACTTATATACCAAATGGAATCATGCACACAGCTACCGCTAAGTCTTATTTTTAGCTAGCTTAAAAATGACAATTGCACTGTCTAAACCTCTCCCCACATCATCAGCACTGTAATGGTAAATGCACAAAGGAAAGAGAAAATAAAACACACTACCCGTCTGCTTTCAGATATTTTTGTGTATTATAAAAATTACATTTAACACGATCTTACTCTTTTTACAGAGATAAATGAAATAGCACAGTCAACATTATCTGTAACAAAATGAGAAGAGGGCGACGAGAACAGTCGCAACATTAAACCTGTTGATAAGACACTGGAATTCTTTCTTCTACACTGACTGAATAGTTTCGCATTCACGCACACTGCCCCCGTACTTTGCAATGTATAATTACCTAATCTGTTCAGCATGTGAAATTCTTCGGCTGGTCGCCTTCTGGATGTGGTAATTCCCTCTTCAAGCACCCCCAGTGAGAACAGGCATCTGCCGTTACTCAAACCAGGGATTATTGTCAGGGATTCCCAGTCTCTGCAGCACTGCAGCTGGGATCTGCTTTTTCAATCAGGAACTCAGCCACCAGCCAGGTCTTTCCCCCAGCTGTGTGAAAAGTCTTCTGCCTCTTTCCTTCCCCCAGATTCTACAGGAAAACTTGGTTACAGCCTCTAATATGATGCTTGTCCAATAAGAATCCCCTATGTCCTATCCTCCTCCTACACACAATAGAAATCTTTTACAGTAAGCAACTGTAACAAAACTGATTTCCTGCTTATTCGAGTCTTTGCTTCCTGCAAATACTGTGAACAGAGCAGCACAGAGCAGCAAAAAGAAAAACGAAATCTGGATGCGCGTTTAAAATGACTTTCAGAGCCTGTCTTTTCCATCCATTTTGCACTGGAGAACACATTATTTTATTAATGAGTTAGCATGTTAGTTTTTTGTTAATGAGGTTAGTTCATTAATCCTCAAATGTGTCTCCTGCAACAGAGGAATTTCAGGTAAAAAAAATATATGCTTTTAACAGTGAAAAAAATTATTTGCATTTTATATGTAGAAATCGTTTTTGACTGCATAGCCTGTTTTCATTTACATGTCCATGTTACACTGGCAACACATGCCTTGCAGTACCACCTTATAGCAATGCACCAAACCCATGCAGTGGTGCTGCACTTCAAAAAACATGCTATACATTGATCCTGTGCAGTGGTGCTGTACTCTGTGCTCCCAAAACACGCTAAACAATCCTACATATCCCCTCTTTTTTTTTAACTTGGCTACGATCCAAGCCAATTGGAAAAAAACAATTTGCCCCCCTTTTCAAAGTGTAGCAATCCCATAAAATGAATATTCACATGCATAAATGAAAAAGTTGAAAACCACGGCTCAACATATATTAAAATTCATCTGAGTCTATCAGTTCTTTTAAAATGTTCTACATTTGCCTTCCCAATGGAAGTGTCCATCGTTCAGTGTTTCAATTTTATACTTGAAGTCAATTGAAAACAATAAAATAAAACAACTAACTAAAACAAATAATTAACACAACAGATTAAAACAATTAATTAAAATAATAAATACGTCGAACTCCATATGCCAGGACACTTGTCTGCCTCATTTGGTTCATTGGGGTACTCTTTCATCTTGGCATTCTTGGATCCTTTTCTATAGATGTCATCTTTTCTTTGGCATTCCGGTTACTTTGTCTTCACCTCCACCCGGAGGCAGGCACCATTCGATCTTCATCGAGGGTACTCCAGGACTCCATCGTCTCCCGTGACCTCCGGTACAAATATGTTAATATTCTAAATCAAATAGAAAAGAAACATATTAAGTATATAGCACAATACTAACTTCACCCTTTTGCCAAAAATAAAACATGCTTTGTAAAACAGTTCGCCCTTTTTCTCTCGCCTACTGAAATTACCACAGGTTACAGAGAACAACACACATAAATTCAATATTTAATGCATTTTCATTCTGCACACCAACCATGAGCTTCCATTATTTTTTATTTTTTTATTTATTCATTTATTTTTCATATTATCTATATTTTATATATATTTACATATATTACAGTGTTTATGTACCATTTCAACCATCTTTTTTTTTTAACTTCTCTGTCACTGCCTCCTGACTAGACATATTCACTCCACCTTTTTATGTTCAAGGGACTTTATCTGTTTCTACATGCTCAAGCTGCCTGATCTCGTGTCTGGGATGGCATGGCTTAATCTGATTTACATGCACAAATTGCTCTATTGTTGTTTCACCTTCAGTCTTTAAAATTTTATAAACTACAGGAGAAACCTTATCTATAATTCGAAATGGCCCCTGCCAGGCTGCTAGAAATTTAGAATTTGTCTGTTTACTTTTTCCAAAATGAAACTTATACACCTGATTCCCTACACTGTATTCTCTCACTGATGTTCTTTTATCGTAGTATGACTTTGCACTGTCAGCAGCTCTTTCTAGATTTCTCTGTACAAAAGCAAATGCATGTTGCAAATGCTTCCTCAATTCATCAATGTAATCATGAACTGTGGATGCACTCACAAGTGTCTGCGCATGTGTTCTGTATAGCAGGTTTTGTGGTAACACCATTCTCCTACCTGTCAAGACCTCATGGGGGCTAACACCTGTTGCTTTGGCAGGAGTTGATCTGATTGCCATTAAAACCAACGGTAAACGTAAATCACAGCTGAAACCTGCTTCTGCCACAAATTTCTTTAATATGCCCACAACAGACCTATTGCTCCGTTCAACTCCACCTGAAGACGCTGCCCGATATGCGATATGTAGTTTCCTTTTCACACCAAGTATTTGCCATACCTTACTCATTAGAGTACTTGTGAAATGACTTCCTCTGTCTGACTCAATTCTTTGTGGCAACCCAAACCTTGAGAACACATGGTTCAAAAGCAATGTGGCTGCTGTTTGCGCACTACAATCTGGTGCAGTAATACATTCAATCCACTTCGACATCAAACATACCACACTCAAAATATAACGGTTTTCTCTGCCCGACCTTTTTAAAGGCCCTACATAGTCTATTTGCAAATCTGACAATGGAAGAGTTAGGCCTCTTTTCATTAATGGGGCACTCTGCATTGGTGAAGCAGGTTTAAATTGTGTGCACACTAGACATCCTCTAGTATATAATTCCACATCTTGGGACATATGTGGCCAGTAAGCATAATCTTTTACTATTTCCAATGTTTTTTGTGAACCTCTGTGGCCTGCAGTTATTGCATCATATGCATGTTGTAGCATTAGCCCTCTGAATGAAAGGGGTACCACCCACTGTATCTGTCCTGTTATGGACTCTCTAATCATGAGTCCATCCTGTAATCTAATTTGTTTTTTATTCTTTAATAGCACCCTCAACTCTTCTTTTCCCATACAATCATTTTCTGTTAAAGGGTTTTGTTCAGGATCTATCAAATGATTATAATAGATTCCCAAAATTCGATCATTCTTTTGTGCCTCAATCAAATCTTGGTCTGGCGTATCATGACCCCACTGTACCACTGGTTGATCTACCTCCATTGGAGCTTTAGAACGTGTTACTGCATCAATTTGTATTTCACCCAGTAAATCATCTATAGGTAGCAATTCTCCCATCACAGCCCCAATTTTAGCCAGGTGGTCTGCCTTATCATTTCCCTCCTTATCCTCTCCGGGTGTTTTTAAATGCCCACAAATTTTTCTCCAGTATATTGTTAAATCATTCTGTGACACCAATTTGTCTATGGCTTGTATCATTTTTCCACGTTTAAGTGGCTTTTTGTTGTATGTAATCATGCCTCTCGCTTTCCAGCCAGGTAAATACTCCACAAAGCTATTTCGTGCATAGTCAGAATCAGTCACCAGGACAATTTCACTGAATTTATTATCAACTGCAGTAGCAATTGCTTTATAAATGGCCGCCAATTCCGCCACTTGACTGCTTCTAGCTCCAATCCTCATCCCTATACTGGGGACGCCTTCACATTTCAACAAGACGTTCCCTATTCCTGACACTAATTGTTTATTACTGTCATTTTCAATGTGAAAAGCACAACTATCCACATATACAGTTGGCAAATCCTTGCATGTTTTTTCATCAAAAGCTTTGTGTGGTGATTGTTCAAATTCCTGCAAACTAGGTTCCACTTCCATTTCGTTTGATACTTGTTCAGCTGCACAGTCATGTAAGTCAGCTAACCCTTGAGCAATTGGGCTCTTTATTTTTTGTCCATATCTCACTTCTACAGGAAAACCTTGTAATGCCAGCGTCCATGAAGTGATTCTGAACTGCGCTAGATTACCTGACCTAATTGTTTTACTCTCTAAAAACTGCAAAGGTTGATGATTTGTTTCAATAATCACCTTTTCTACCCGAACAATAGGGCGGAAATGTTGTAGCGTCCACACAGTGGTTAATAGGGCCTTTTCACATTCATTGAATTTCATTTCAACTTGGGAAAATGCCTAACTTGCATAGGCAATGGTTTTGTGATTCAAATTGTGTTTTTGTGATAACACTGCTGACATACATTGTTCAGAGAAACCTATTTCTATAAAGAAATCCCTACCCTTTATGGAATATGCTAAACATGGTGCCTTTACAATACATTCCTTCAATTTAGCCACTGCCTCAGACTGCTCTTTTTCCCATATCCAGGGTGTATTCAGTTTAAGCAGTTTAGTCAATGGTTGAGTGATTTCAGCATAATTTTCAATGAACTTTCTATTATAGCCTGTCATCCCTAATACACTTTTTACCCCTTACACATTTTTAGGGTCCTTTAGTTTTTGTATGGCCTCTATTTTCTTCTTTTGTGGACTTAGCCCATGTTCAGTCACTTCATGGCCTAGAAAGTGTACTTTTTTCTTGCACCATTGTGCTTTTTGTAAAGATACTTTGGCGCCTGCTTTCTGCAATTGACCAAGCACATGTCTTATTTCATCAAAATGGCTTTTCAGGCTTTCGTTCTTTATTAGGACATCATCCACATAAACTATGGTTCCTCTTTCCGCTGCATCTGGCATGGCCTTTCTCAAAAATATGCCAAATTCACTCCCACTATTGATGTACCCGAACAGAGTTCTAAGCCATGCGTATTGAGTCTTATCAAATGAAAAGGAAAATAAATTCTGTATCTCCTCTGCCAATGGCACGCACCAATATCCAGAGGTGAGATCTAATGTGGTAAACACGTTTGAACCATGTACCTGAGCTAGGCCCTGATCAATGAATGGCAGTGGCCATCTGGACACTGGTACTCTTTTATTTAACTCCCTCAAGTCTGCACATAGCCGCCATTGATCATTTGGCTTTAACACACCTGAAATAGGTGTATTGGATGTGCTATGAATGGGCCTGATGATTCCCCGAGCTTCCAAATGTTTTATAATCTCTGCTAATGATTTTAAACATGCCAGCGGTAGTCTATACTGGCGTACAAATACTGGACTTCTGCTACACCCTTCTGGTAGTGGGCCACATGTAAATCAGTTGAACCGCAATCATAAGCATCTTTTGCAAATACATCCTTAAACTCCATAAATATCTCCCTCAGATTGTTTCTATCCTCATCGCTGTCACATGCATCCGCTGATAAAATCTGCTCTTCTACCATTTTGGAAAATTCTGGAAAATCTTCTGGTAAGGGAATCTCGGCGCTTTCCTCTAACTGTGTGGCTGTGTCTTTTTGTAAAGCTGCCACTTTTAAATATTTTGGCATATCAGCTTCCACTTCAATGGGCTGATTTTCTGTTTCATTTTCATTTAAATTAAATGTTATGCAATCCTCTTGATGGCAGCACACTGTCTCATTTGAATCATAAGGGTACACAGAATGAATTTTAAATATTCCTTTGGGCGGAGAGTCCAGGTATTCTGGTAACTCACCCTTGGCATCTACATACGTTTCAGGGATATTTCCAATCACCATGTTATTTAGATCTGCAGTATAATGTGATTTTTGTATGGCCATTCTTAATGGGGAGTTTTCCTCTAAATGAATATCTTGACAACCCTTATTATTTACCATAATTCTTACAGGCCCTTCACCAATATCTACCAATGGAATGTATTCATAATCCAGGCCTTGTTGTTTTATGGATTCATTCAGTCATACAAATGCATCAGAGTCTTTCATCTGCTGCCCATTTTTGCATTTCAGTGTTATTGCAAACTGTTTTGTAAATGCAGGAATAATAGTATCTTTCCTCATTTGTAATTCGATTGCATAAGGAACCAGTTGTGCACAATGATAAGCCCTTCTTTTGTCTTCAAATTCAGGTGCCGGCCCAACTAGGCGTGACCATATTTTTTGATTAAGGAAATCTAACACCATACACATTCTGTGCATGATGTCATTATTTAGTGCTCCACTCACTATCCATACATTATGGTAAATTGTTTTCTGCCCAATGCTAATTTTAAGCATGCATCTGCCTGCAATTCGGTTTTCAAAGTCTGGACTGTCCAACCCAGAAACATATTGGTTTTTAATTCTAAATTTCGGGAACTCCTCCCTCTCCATTACTTTTTGCAATAATTTCTCATTAATGAAGTTCCTCTCCTGTTCAAGCGCTAAAGTGGCTTTTATAGTTTTAAAACCGTCATTTATACCAACATGAATCCATGGTTGCTCATCTTCCATGTGTATTTCAGCAAGAGTGGTAATGTGTTTTTCTGAATCTGCTTTAGGAGTAATATTTTGTTTGCATATCTTTTCTTTTAAAAAAAACGTAATGTGTGCTCATCTATGGCGGTCTGACAATTTTTCCTTGGGTCCAAGTATATTTGTACAGGTAGTTTTTCATTGTCGCTCTGCATTTTGTCTTGACACATTAATATAACAGTGACACTAGGTATGCAACTATTCTGGAGATATACCTCCACAGCATCATTTGTTTTGGCAAAGGTGTGACATTCATTTATGTTGCTGTTTTGTGATTTTAGTTTCTTAGGTCTCAATGGTTTTTTGGTTAAGGACCACAGCACTCCATTCACCCCATCTATGAGAGGAGACAATCTTTTCAGGCAATCTGTCCCCATCAGAAATGGAATTTCACAAATAGATGTGATCAATACCTCTTGTTTCATTCTGTGCTTTCCTATTTTTATGTCAACCTCAGTTACACCTATGATGGGCACCTCCTCCCCATTAAAGTTATGCACTCGACCTTGATTTTCCTTCACTGTGATCTGATTCTGTGGGGATCTCCCTTCATTGATACTCTTTACCATCTCCTTGGACATAATTGTGGCCTGTGCGCCAGTGTCAATCATTGCAAATGTTTGGCATTTTTCTTCTACAGTGATGGGAGCGTAATACCTGTCCTCAACTTCCTCCAATACACATAAGAAGTGTGAATTCTTACTGATTTCAGGACTCACCTTTCTCAGGTCTTTTTCACTTTTGGCTAAGCACATTGGTAAATGGAAAGACATTTTCCCTCCTTTTTACCAATTTCTGCACGAGAGACTTTATTCATTTCTCCATGCTCAGAGGTTTTTTGGAGTGTGGCCACTGTTCGCGCATCCATCTGGGTATCATCAGGGACCACATTACAACCTTCCAACTGAACATGTGTAACAACATCATTCAGCAATCTGTCATTGTTTAATTCTGTGCATTTGTGATCATTTAGTGTGGTACCAGCCCTTTCATCCTCTTCAAAAATATGTGGCTCAAAGAATTCTTCAGGTGATTGGCATGTACCCTCCTTTGGAGTTTTTCCTTTTTCTGCCTGTGTTCGGTCATTGTTTTGACTGCCCAGGGAAGAAATCATAGCATCCCCACTTACTCCCTGTTTAATGGTATTCCTCAAGCATGAGTCATTTTTCTTAAATCTGTCTCTTTGTTCTCTTGGAGTTTCAGGTTTTCTTATTTCATTTGTACAAATCTCCAATGTTTGATTTAGCTCTAGGTTAAACCGTACCTCTCTTTTAGAAGTGTTTGCACTTTCTGTTACATGTTCATTTACTGGCATTTTCAGTTTTAAATCATTAGACATCTCAGAGTCATTATGCAAAATTACATCAGAGCAATCTGTCTTTTCGGCGCTGTAGGTATCATGAGTACTTAGTCACTTTTCAGACGCCCCCTGGTCATTGCTATGGCCATCAGCCCCCTCCTTTGTTGACTGTTTTTGTGCTGTACAAAGCTTCCCTATTTGCTCAGATAACATTTTCACTTGGGCCTCGAGGCACTGGAACCTTTCCATCTCTCTAGAATCCTCTTTTTGTGGCCTAGGTCGATATTGGTTGTTTTCCCCCTGATTGGATCTATTCTGATACCTCTCAGGTGAGTGATTTCTATTGGGACGGTTCCTGAACTCTTGATTCATTTGTGGAGGGGAGCGGGGTGCACCCATCCTTTGGTTGTAGTCCCCTGGTGGGGAATCATTGTACTGACGTGGAGTGTAATTCATGTTCTGTCTCATTTCCTGTCTCTCATGTTGTGGGTACTGACCCCTATGTTGATTCCCATTATCAGCAAATCGATCCACATATCGGGGTCTATCCTGATTACCATATATCATGGTGTTGGGATCAAATCTGCTCTGTGTCCCCAATGTCTGGTAGGGACCATCATTTCTTTGATCTTGATTTTGTCTTTGGTTATTATTCATACCTGACATATCAGGCCGATATCCTGCCCGGGGTCTATCCCCTAAATACCTAGGGCTGATGTAGCTCTCCCTATTACTAGGATCATGTGATTGGAACATTGGTACAGGAAATGACGATCTTTGTTGATTACCCCTTTATTCAGGTGTCACATTATTTTTACCTGGACTTTGAGCAGACTCAAGGGACATTTTGGCTGACCTGATTTCCATCACTGTGGCTGAGGGTTCTTTAGATTTAGGTCTAGCATCTTTCATTTTATCACTTTCTCTACCCTGACAATAGAGTACCTCATATAGTTTTGTGCTTTGACGTACAATCCATTCAAGGAACTTGTCACAGTCAAATTCACGGACTAATTGTGATATGATGTCTTTCTGTAGCCCATAGAAGTAGGCAGTTTTAAACTCATTGGAATTGGGGTCAAAAGATACATCAAAGCGAGAAAATGCCCTTATTAAGTCCTGTAAAAATTGGCGAGGGGATGTGATAGGCCCAGCAGTGATTGTGTAAGCGACTTTCTTTGCCTCCTGCAATGACTGAAAAGGAGAAAAATGACGCCTAATTTCTTTTTCAAACTCCGCCCATGTCATATTCTGCTGTTCATTTAATCCCCTTATGATGCTGGCCGTCGGGGCATCTAAAGTTAAATGAAAATATTGTCTGTACTGTTCCTTAGGTATCTGGAGTGCTTTAAAAATGTCATGCACCGCTTCTAAGTGATCCTCAATGCAGCACTCCCCTCCCTTTTTAAATGGTTTGATCAGGGCTTTAATGGATTTCATTATTTTTATGGGGCTACTTGTTGCAATGCATGGAACTGCGCTACTTGGTGACTCAACCCTGGTTCCAGGTGTATGGGATTGGTGGCGGCCCCCAATGGGAGTATCAAATCCCCCAAGGGCGCTGCTACCAAGTTCAGTCACCGGCCCAGTCACTGGAGCACTAGCTCTTTGGGCAGAACTAGAATTCACCTCCACTCCATTGAATGTAGTACCCTGCCGCCTCTCCTGGTACCTGGGAATGCACATTTGTTGTTCTAAGTCTTTGCACTTTTTAAGGAGCCTGCGTGCTTCATTTTGCAGATAGTTGTTTTCATCACTCATTTTATCTATTACCTCCTGCATGTCGCACATTTGAATTTGGCATTCATTGAATTCTTTGTTTCTCTTGTCTCTTTCTTGAATCATTTTAACCATGTCTTGCTCTGCACCTTGGAGATCACTTTCTTTTTCAAAATGTTCTTTTTGGAAAATCTGCATTTCTGAAACAATCTCATTTTTATCATGTCTAATGTGATCCACTAAGGCTTTTAAGTGTACCAATTCTTGCTCACTGTCTTCAAACTGTTTCTTGCTTTTGGACAACTGAATATCAAAATCTCTGCATTTTAATTGCATGTCTTTCTGAAATCCTTCTAATTCTGTTCTTAACATCTCCTTTTTTTTACTTGCCCCATCTAAGTCAGTCTTTAACCTGTTAATTAGCTGGGTATCATTTTCTTGCATTCGCAGGGTCCTATTCAATATAAACAAGATCTTGGCACATAGCCGTATTAGACAATCTTTCTCTGCATGTTTGTCAGCTGCATGTAATAATCTCAGAAGGCAGACCTGAAGTATGCTGCCTGCTGCAAAAATACTGTCTAGTTTTTCTTTCTGCACTTCACCATGAATGCGGTCGTGCCATTCTGTGGCATTGTTCGATGACCACGTCCCATGTGCAAATAACTTTGCCTCTAAATATTGCACTAGCTCTGGGAATGTGGCTTCCATTTGAGACATTCTGAAATTCGTTTTTAGTGGCACACTGCTATTATGAAATGGGTTCCCTTTAATGTACAGATGGCAGTGTGAGACACGCTTGCCACGCCTAGTAGGTGCTCTATGATCACTTTCCTGGCCTGCAACGCACTATAAATATGTTGGATATTTTGTATAGATTTGGGGCCTATCGGTATTTTCTCACCGCCAAAATGAAAATAATTCAGTAATAATCACTCTTTCATTCACATTAGATTTGGTTTATAGTAGTATACATACATTATTTCAGCACACTGATACATTTAGTGGTATACATTATGTTGTTATGCGTTATTGGTGGTATTTCTGATGAGCATAATTCCTTTGTTTTATATGTGGCCCCAATATCCAGAACCCCTTATTTTTGCTTAGTTTGTTCGTGTGATCACTAGAGAGGCCTCAGGCTTACATTTCAGGAACACCACATTTTCAATTGGAGTGCTACCATGGGCTGTCCTCACTGTCTTATCTACGGCAGCGAGCTAACATGCAGTATTTATCACCAACTTATCTACATCGGTGAACTATGTCCAGAGCCTCTCTTTCTGCTGACTCATGTACCTCCAGCAGCAGTCTATTTCATTATATTATTATTATATTCTGTTCAGAAACATACACTTATATACTAAATGGAATCATGCACACAGCTACCGCTAAGTCTTATTTTTAGCTAGCTTAAAAATGACAATTGCACTGTCTAAACCTCTCCCCACATCATCAGCACTGTAATGGTAAATGCACAAAGGAAAGAGAAAATAAAACACACTACCCGTCTGCTTTCAGATATTTTTGTGTATTATAAAAATTGCATTTAACACGATCTTACTCTTTTTACAGAGATAAATGAAATAGCACAGTCAACATTATCTGTAACAAAATGAGAAGATGGTGACGAGAACAGTCGCAACATTAAACCTGTTGATAAGACACTGGAATTCTTTCTTCTACACTGACTGAATAGTTTCGCATTCAGGCACACTGCCCCCGTACTTTGCAATGTATAATTACCTAATCTGTTCAGCATGTGAAATTCTTCGGCTGGTCGCCTTCTGGATGTGGCAATTCCCTCTTCAAGCACCCCCAGTGAGAACAGGCATCTGCCGTTACTCAAACCCAGATTATTGTCTGGGATTCCCAGTCTCTGCAGCAGTGCAGCTGGGATCTGCTTTTTCAATCAGGAACTCAGCCACCAGCCAGGTCTTTCCCCCAGCTGTGTGAAAAGTCTTCTGCCTCTTTCCTTCCCCCAGATTCTACAGGAAAACTTGGTTACAGCCTCTAATATGATGCTTGTCCAATAAGAATCCCCTATGTCCTATCCACCTCCTGCACACAATAGAAATCTATAACAGTAAGCAACTGTAACAAAACTGATTTCCTGCTTATTCGAGTCTTTGCTTCCTGCAAATACTGTGAACAGAGCAGCACAGAGCAGCAAAAAGAAAAAAAATATCTGGATGCGTGTTTAAAATGACTTTCAGAGCCTGTCTTTTCCATCCATTTTGCACTGGAGAACACATTATTTTATTAATGAGTAAGCATGTTAGTTTTTTGTTAATGAGGTTAGTTCATTAATCCTCAAATGTGTCTCCTGCAACAGAGGAATTTCAGGTAAAAAAAATATATGCTTTTAACTGTGAAAAAAATAATTTGCATTTTATATGTAGAAATCGTTTTTGACTGCATAGCCTGTTTTCATTTACATGTCCATGTTACACTGGCAACACATGCCTTGCAGTACCACCTTATAGCAATGCACCAAACCCATGCAGTGGTGCTGCACTTCAAAAAACATGCTATACATTGATCCTGTGCAATGGTGCTGTGTTCTGTGCTCCCAAAACACGCTAAACAATCCTACAGTACCGTATATATACTCATCTGAGTTCTCAAAGCTTCTAGTTGTGAATATTATTATTTTTCCATTTATTATTTAAGTGCATTTGGTTGAATCTTGTGACCTTTTACACTGTTATAAAAGACAATACAATACACAATAGACAATTGCACCATATACCTCAACATCAATTTAAAAATACAATTCATATTCCACTGTATACTAAATAACCAACCTATACTTTGAGAAAAATACATTTCCTAAATGAAAACTTCCCTAATAAAAGTGAAACAACTGACAATTTAACCGCCACCATTTGCCATATGTGGTAAACCGATGAGAGACTCACCAGTGACTCTGCACTAAATAGCATGCTCCTGAATTGATCTGATGTGTGGGGAACAAATTTACTGTAGCCTTTCTCATATTCCAGACTGAGTGCTTCGCATTGGATTAACATATGACGCAGGGACTCAACTCGGTTACCACATAGTCTACACAGTCACTCTTCCCAGGGAATACCTGTCCAAACGCCCATGTTTTCAAGGGTGGCTTTTAGGGGCAGCTGAATGGGAGGGGTGTAGATGCCCTTGGGTGGCCTTCAGGACGTGGTTAGACTATTATGCGCTTGGCTGTGTATGCCAAGATTGACCCAGGCAGTGCTGCGTTGATGCCCAGAGCCGTCAAAATAAATCACTGCATTTGCTGGGGTGTCCTGGAATGAAGAGAAGTGCTGGGCAAGTGAAGGACCTGAGGGAGTGCCCCTTTCGCCCATCCAGGGGAACCAGCGCCTTGACTGGGTAGCAGAAAACAGCTGCAGTTTAAAACTCAAGCCACACGTGTGTTGTAGCCTGAGAGGAAAGGAAGCGGCCAGTGGGAACAACAGCCCACCCAAGGGTTATTTATTTAGCACGGACCTAGCTTCGGGAAGCAATGCAGCCCTTTACAATTATAGGGGAAAGAATAAGGTTAGGGTGCATAGAAACAAGGGAGTTGGGATTTAACAACAAGGGAGGGTGCGGGGGGGGCAATTGTCAGCAATGGAAAAAGCAGTGGGGATCAGATCAGCCTGTCTCAGGTATGGTAGAGAGTGGACGGTGTATAGACCCAGGTGTTATGGAGGAGCCATTTCTTAAAAATTATGTGGGGAGAGTAGTGCCACTAGAACATCAGAGGAGTACAGTTGCAGAGTCTGCTGTGCGGTCTTAGAGTGCCAAGTATCAGTGAGTGTTCCCGGCGGGAGACAGAGTAGTTATGGGACATTTGAAAGGTGACATGCCTCTGCAAGTCGTACATGCTGGTGAGTTATTTATTTATTTAATTGCTGGTATATTAAGCGCCAGAGCCCGCAGGCATCAGGGCGCACAGCAGCATATATTCAGAATTTACAGTCAAAGATCAATTATTCGAAAAGTACTGTTTTCAGTTGTTTCCAGGAAGTCAACATGTTTCTGTCTGCACATAGTTCATTCGGAAGGCCATTCCATAGACGTGCTGCCTGCACTTGGAAGGACCTAGTGAGACACCTCACCTGCTTACTCTTAGCATGGTCAAGCGAATAGAGTGGCTAGATTTTGTTACTCTCTTAGCTCAGGAGACGCTAATAGAACCTTTAGATAGGTGGGTCAGATCTGCATGAGACAGCAAGCACTATAACAGAGTTTCTTGGGCCATGCATATCAGCCAGCTAGCATACGTTACTGTGACCCAAAGGGCTCCTTTCATGGACAGAGACTGAAAGGTGGGGCTTATATAGGACCTGGGCCAAGTAAAGAACAAGGCCGAATGCAGCTGCCAATAGTTATGGGTGGATGATGGTATGCGGTTGAAGCTTGCCTGAAAGCTCATAGGTTGCAGAATGAGCTCCGCTCGAGGGCAACTAGAAAAAAAAAAAAAGATTGTCTCGGGGGTTAACATATAGCCTTTATTTTGAGGTGTAGCCAAAGGAGAGGAGTGTAGTTTGTGACTGCAGGAATCAAGGCATTGCAACCGTTATCTGGTTAATGTCTGTATGTTGCAATAGATTCACTTTTGTGTGAAGTGAGCTTTTAATATTCAAAGAGCATAAACAACTCAGGAAGTAGCACATGGCTTAGTATGTGTGTGCAAAGCAGGTTGCATAAGCAATCATGCTTCTGGCCTGGGGATGGAGGGTTAGTTCAAAGAGGTCCCCCTCTGACCTAGTGGTGATGGTCAAGCCAGTGGCCGTCATTCAAATATTCTATCTGTTCCTGTACTATTCTGCACTTTTCCTTTTACAATTTACCGTTTACACATTTACGCACAGGGTAGGCTGTCAGTTGTGAAGTGGGGTCGACTCTCTATTGGGGAGTGGGGCAGGCTCTCTGTTGTGCAGTGGGGCTATTTCTCTGTTGTGGAGTGTGCTTAATCTCTGTTGTGGAGTGGAGCAGGCTCTCCATTGTGGAGTGGGGTAGGCTCTATGTTGTGGAGTGGGCTTGCTCTCTGTTATGGAGTTTCACAGGCTCTCTGTTGTGGAAACGAGTAGGCTATTTATTGTGGAGTGAGGCAGGCTCTCTGTTGTGGAGTGGGGCAGGTTCTCTGTTGTGGAGTGTACTTGCTTGCCGTTATGGAGTGAGGCAGACTATCCGTTGTGGAGTGGGGCAGGGTATCCATTGTGGTGTGGGGCAGGCTTTCTGTTGTTGTGTGGGTAAGTTCTCTGTTGTAGAGTGGGGCTTGCTCTCTTTGGTGGTGTGGGACAGGCTCTCTGTTGTGGTGTGGGGTAGGCTGTTGTGGAGTGGAGCTTGCTCTTTGTTGTGGAGTGGGGCAGGCTCTCTGTTGTGGTGTGGGTCAGGTGCTCTGTTGCGGTGTGAGGTAGGCACTCCATTGTGGAGTGGGGAAGGCTCTCCTTTGTGGAGTGGGGCAGGTTCTCTGTTGTGGAGTTGAGCAGGCTCTCAGTTGTGGAGTGGGGCTTGGTCTCTGTTGTCGTGTCGGGTACGTTCTCTGTTGTGGAGTTGTGCTTCCTCTCTTTGGTGGAGTGGTGCAGGCTCTCTTTTGCGGAGTGCAGCAGGCTCTATGTTGTGGAGTGAGGTAGACTCTCTGTTGTGGAGTGGGGCTTGCTCTCTTTTGTGGAGTGGGGCAGGCTTTCTGTTGTGGAGTGGGGCAGAGTCTCTGTGGTGGAGTGGGGCAGGCTCTTTGTTGTGGATTGCTAAAGGCTCTATGTTGTGGAGTGGGGTAGACTGTTGTGGAGTGGAGCTTGCTCTCTGTTGTGGAGTGGGTCAGGCTCTATGATGTGGAGTGGGTCTTGCTCTCTTGTGTGGAGTGGGGCAGGCTTTCTGTTGAGGAGTGGGGTAGACTGTTGTGGAGTGGGGAATGCTCTCTTTTGTAGGGTGGGGTTTGGTCTCTTGTGGGGTAGGGCAGGCTCTCTGTTGTGTAGTTGGTCAGGCATTCTGCTTTCCAGTGGGGTAGGATCTCTGTTGTGGTGTGAGGCATGATCTCTGTTGTGGAGTGGTGCTCTGTTGTGGATTAGGGCATGCTCTCTCTGGTGGAGTGGTGTAGACTCTCTGTTGTGAAGTGGGCTTGCTCTCTGTTGTCATGTGGGGTAAGGTCTCTGTTGTGGAGTGGGGCGTGCTCTCTTTTGTGGAGTGGGGAGGTGTTCTGTTGTGGAGTGGGGCAGGCGGTCTGTTGTGGAGTGGGGCAGGGTCTCTGTAGTGGAGTGTGGCAGGTGTTCTGTTGGGGAGTGGGGCATGCTGTCTGTTGTCGACTGGGGCAGGCAGTCTGTTGTGGAGTGGGGCAGGGTCTCTGTAGTGGAGTGGGGCAGACTCTCTGTTGTGGATTGTGGCAGGCTCTATGTTGCAGAGTGGGGTATACTGTTGTGGAGTGGAGCTTGTTCTCTGCTGTGGAGTGGGGCAGCCTCTCTGATGTGGAGAGGAGTAGACTGTTGTGGATTGGGGCATGCTCTCTTTTGTAGGGTGGGGTTTGCTCTCTTGCGGGGTAGTGCAGGCTCTCTGTTGTCTAGTTGGTCAGGCTTACCGCTTTCCAGTGGGGTAGGATCTCTGTTGTGGTGTGGGGCATGCTTTGTGTTGTGGAGTGGTGCTCTGTTGTGGATTGGGGCAGGCTCTCTGTTGTGGAGTGGGGCATGCTCTCTTTGGTGGAGTGGGGCAGGCTCTTTGTTGTGGAGTGCAGCAGGCTCTATGTTGTGAAGTGGGCCTGCTCTCTATTGAGGTGTGGGGCAGGTGCTCCACTGTGAAGTGGGAGCAGGATCTAAGTTGTGGAGTGGGGCTTGCTCTCTGTTGTCATGTGGGGTAAGTTCTCTGTTGAGGAGTGGGGCAGGCTCTCTGTTGTGGAGGGCAGCAGGCTCTATGTTGTGGAGTGGGGCATGCTCTCTTTTGTGCCCCACTCTCTTTTGTCGAGTGGGACAGGCTTTCTGTTGTGGAGTGGGGTAGACTGTTGTGGAGTGGGGCATGCTCTCTTTTGTAAGGTGGGGTTTGTTCTCCTGTGGGGTAAGGCAGGCTCTCGGTTGTGTAGTTGGTCAGGCTTCCCGCTTTCAACTGCGGTAGGATCTCTGTTGTGGAGTGGGGCAGGCTCTCTGTTGTGAAGTGCAGCAGGTTCTATGTTGTGGAGTGGGATAGACTCTGTTGTGGAGTAAGGCTTGTACTCTTTTGTGAAGTGGGGCAGGCAGTCTGTTGGGAGTGGGGCAGGCACTCTGTTGTGGAGTGGGGCAGGCTCTCTGATGTGGTGTGGGTCTTGCTCTATTTTGTGGAGTGGGGCAGGCTTTCTGTTGTGGAGTGAGGTAGACTGTTGTGGAGTGGGGAGTGCTCTCTTTTGTAGGGTGGGGTTTGCTCTTCTGTGGGGTAAGGCATGCTCTCTGCTGTGTAGTTGGTCAGGCTTCCCGCTTTCAACTGCGGTAGGATCTCTGTTGTGGAGTGGGGCAGGTTCGCTGTTGTGAAGTGCAGCAGGTTCTATGTTGTGGAGTGGGATAGACTCTGTTGTGGAGTAAGGCTTGTATTCTTTTGTGAAGTGGGGCAGGCAGTCTGTTGGGGAGTGGGGCAGGCACTCTGTTGTGGAGTGGGGCAGGCTCTCTGATGTGGTGTGGGTCTTGCTCTATTTTGTGGAGTGGGGCAGGCTTTCTGTTATGGAGTGAAGTAGACTGTTGTGGAGTGGGGAGTGCTCTCTTTTGTAGGGTGGGGTTTGCTCTCCTGTGGGGTAAGGCATGCTCTCTGCTGCGTAGTTGGTCAGGCTTTCCGCTTTTAACTGCGGTAGGATCTCAGTTGTGGAGTGGGTTAGGATCTCTGTTGTGAAGTGCAGCAGGTTCTATGTTGTGGAGTGGGATAGAATGGGTTGTGGAGTGAGGCTTGCACTCTTTTGTGGAGTGGGGCAGTGTGATGAAGTGAAGGAACAGGTGGTAGATCTGACACTGGGGAGTTCCGGTCTGACCCAGCATCACAGCAAGCATAGAACATTTGGCTGATGTCATAGGCTGATGTCATAAAGGTGTTGAATGTGCTTGAGTGACAGGGATTTTAATCCAATGGAGTGAGAGGAGGGGAAGTAAGGTCGACTTCTCTAATACTGACTGTTGGGTGAGGTTTGTTTTAAAATAGGAGTTGGCGTCAGAAGAAGGTCAATCCTACGAGTGGGCATACTGATGAAACGGTTGTAATAGACTTGCTACGAAGACAGTGTTGCACCTGTTGTGCCCGAGTGCAGTTGCACCTGTTGTGCCCGAGTGCTGTTGCACCCGAGTGAAGTTGAAGAGGACAGCCTGTTGGCTGTGATATGTTTTAAGCAAAGCGTATCCGTTTCGTAGCAGAAGAGACACAGACTTGCTAAACCGCAGATTGGCAATTGATGCAAGAGTGAAGAGACTAACCGCTCCTCCTCCTGGCCCCCACCGACGTGTTGAGTGGGAGGAATTCTCTGTTGGGAACTTGAAGCAGAAAGGCCGGAGGGGAAGGACTGACAGACGCGTCATTACACGTCAGCGAACAGCTGAGGGATGCTGGACCGAAAGGTAACTGACGGAGGAGGCAGGGATCTGGAAGCGGCCTGCAGAAGAGCGCCACGCCAGAAGGAGGTGGAGACCTGTTCCCCCGAGGGCGTTGAGCGGTCGCCGGAGACACAGCTGATCTTCCACAAAGGACCGAAAGTAAGTGGAGCCCCGAAGTAGTGTGTGAGAAGCTATGCTACCCAGACGCTGGACGAGGGATTATTTGACTTGAACCAACTGTAGGATAATGTGAGCATAGCTAACTATAACAATACGGCAAACCGATACATGTGTGAAGTGAACTGATTGGGGAGAGGAGGAGCCATTTTCTCCCTTTAACTGTTTGTTATCTTAAGGTTGGCAATAACGAGGAATAGAGACATATGCAATGAATCTAAAACAGCCGGTCTCTCAAAGACTGTAAAGAATGTGTCTGGCTGCACTGTTAGAACTGATATAATATTGTATCGTCCTCATTGTATAAGTTGGCCTATGCCCAGTCGCTTTGCAAGGAAATTCGTATTACATGGTCGTGACCTCAAGTGAATCAAGCTTCCATTTTAGGTTAGAGCCGCCATTTTAGTTTATTGTACAAAGTCACCCTGTAGTCTAAAATGGCCGTCTCATGTGCTCTTATTCTTGCCTTAACCTCTTCAACCTCTGTAGGAGAGTTAATGTCCAACCTGCCTTCAGGCTACATGTTAGGGTCAGGTAGACCTTGTCCTTTGTTGACCTCGGGTTCAGGGGATTACTTGAATCAGCGATGTTAACCTACAAGTATACAAGAACAATAACGCTATCCAAATACGACATGCGAAACATTTGTTTGATCTGTATTAAAGCAATGTGTAAAGAGTGTAACGTTAAACTAGAGAATAATCATGTTTGTTAGTGAATGTATTAAAAAAGTAAACCGCATACACGAGATATGTAAATTAGGAATGAACCTGGCGTGACCCTAGCCCAGTACATGATTAACTTGAAAGAGGCTGGACATCGTTATAATGAAAATGTATAAATACACCAATGTCCAGCTAGCAAATCCTGCTCACTGCTCACATTGAACCCTGCTGGTGGTCTCTGTGATGTATTGACGGCCAAATAGCTATTTGTGTACTTTGTTTTATAACTGTTCAGTTTTGTAATAAAGATTCTGGGAATCTTTACAAGTCCGTGTCAGTGTATTTTCCTTTTGCATGGTGTAAAAGCCTTAATATTGTATTTTTCTGATTCAACAGATGGCGCCCAAATAGGGACCCTCAAGATCGACTTCGTCTCGTTGAAGGTTGGCCCGGGATCGGACGGTGCCAACAGAAACGGCCACTGTGGACGAGAAGCGAATTCCTCGACAAAACTGCACGATCCGATCCCTGAACGGTGTGCTGTAGCCTGAGATGACGTTTTGACGAGGGTCCATATATCGAGGTGGGTAAATTTGCAGAAAATCACCAGACACACGGGTCCTTAGCATTGTCCTTAGTAACCCGATCAGGCCTCCAGTACTTTGGTCAGGTGAATCGTGACCCGATTCTTAATTTAACCCTGACAATTTGAATTTGGCGCATTGTACTCGCGAGCACAATTACTTGACCAGGTAACACCAGAACTTTGATATGCCTGGGAAATTGTCTGCCTGCTTTAGGGCATTATTCTACAGCGGCAGACAATCTTTGGAAGATAGCCGTCCCGCACCACAGGAGGGGTGGCCGGCATGTACTATGTACTGTAAGAAAGGCTTTGGTAGTATAGCATTTAATGTCTTTGGCACAGACAGACCAGACTTAATTCTAATCTTCGGTGGCCAACCAATGGTAGTTTTGAAATCCCTCGTATAGAATATCTAGAGTCTGTATTAGTAAAGAAAAAGGCTAGACCTGCAGCATTTGACGCATTGCATAGTTGGAAAACAGAAGCTTTGCAGCAACAAAAGAGTAGAGAGAAACATATGCGTAGACATATGACAAGTGTTGAAAAGGCACGGTTATATGATCATAATAAACAATTGGAGTCAGACAGGAACACGGACAGGGTGTTTCAATTAGGCATTCAGAAAATCTACCCTTCAAAAGATTTTCATACGTCAGATGAATTGATTAATAAACTTTTGCATGAACGAAGGCCCGATGCCTCCACGCCACCCCCGTACGTCCCTCCTCCTGGCGCTTTGCCCCTTCCCGTTGTCATTCCCCCTCCTATAGTTCCTCCGGTCCTCCCTGCTGTTCTTCCTGTTGTTCTTCCAGCCGTTGCTCCTTTGCCTACCCCCTTGCTTCCACCTGTTGATATTCAGAATGTGCCTACTCTTCCTCTTCCAAGTGATTCTGCATCGCTTGTAGTAGACCAGGGAGCGAGCCCAAGGGTTGTGACTCGTAATACTGTGTCCCCAGAAAAAAAGAATGAATTGATCGCTTGGGCTAAACATTGTATGGAGAAGGGTGAACTAGCTGATGTTTTTTCCACACTCGAAAATTCAAGAGATACTCCGGAGAAAAATGTTTTTATTGAAGGATTAGGGACTCATTTGAGTATAATGTGGAATAGATTAAATGGTGTAGATTTCCCACAAGGGTTACGGGATTTGAACGCCTTAGCATTGTCCATAGATACTGCGGAGAAGGTATATGAGCATGTTGAGAGGATTTTTGAATATAGGAAGGAGTTGGAAGGGTTACAGAATGAGGAAGCAGATGGTGGTAGTTTAGGTATTATGTACTTACAGAAACAGTTTTCTCCTCGCCGTGAATTAAAAGGTGAGGAAGCGCAAATTTGTACTAAGGATGCGATAAGATGGATTTCGGATATGTCGATAACTCCAGATGAAGTATATGACACATACAGTCAGTATACATTAGAAATGCAAAATAAGGTGATACAGGTGATGGTAGAGTACCTGCAGAATGAGTGTGTAAAAAGAAAGATTTGTTGTCCCGCAGAATTGTTGAGTGTTTATAAGAGAGCCTTTTCGATTGATACTTCTTCGACTGCCTTAGCACTTGATTTGGCTCTGTTGCTTAGTAAGCGTTCAGAGCTGCCTACTTCTCAGTTGCCTATGAGAGAGGTCCCTCCGACATTTGTCCCGAAAGTTGAGATTGCGGCCGATGCTGCGCCAGGAATACTTGCGGGGGAAATTCCTGCACATTACGTATCACAGTTTGTTCACGTCCCGTTTTCAAGAAAGGAAGTGAACACCATAAAGCAATCTATTCCCGATGTAAGAAAGAATCTGACCAGGTTCTATAAAGAAATAGAGTCGGTCTTTCAGTCGTCAGTATTCACCTTAAGTGATATTGATTTATTATTTCCCGTACTCCTGCCAGTTGATTTATGGAAACAGATTAGGACTGTAGATGATGTACCTGGGTTAGGAGATACATGGGATAACATGTCTAGGCTAGATAGAGAAAGACCAGCTGGCGAGCGACCGCCTCAAGTGATATTAACCTTGCCTGATAGGATTATTGTAAAATTGAAAAGCATAGTTCCTGAAAAAAGAATCATTTGGGACAAGCTTCCGGTCTGTGTCCAAGGAAAGTCTGAGGGTGCTACCGATTTCTTCAATCAGTTTGAGCAGGTATTTTCAGAATTCAGTGGACAAGACGTAGGCACAGAGTCAGGGAAAAGGCTGTTTGTCGACAAATTTGTACGTGGATTGCTGCCTGACATCCAGTTACAGATTATGTCTTCCGAAAGCGCTTGGCAGGCAAAGTCTCAATCAGAAGTACTGCATATGACTCACTACTATGAAAATCGTGTAAATAATGAAAAGGAAAAACTTGAGAAAAAAAAGGGTGACCTGAAAACAAAAGTCCTATTACAACAGATTGTTAGAAACCCTAGAGGGGGTAATCAATTTAGAGGTCAGTACTTTCCGCAGGGAAGTACGCCCCTGGCTCTGGTAACCATTAACCAGTGTGCCTATTATCGACAGGAAAGCCACTGGCGCGCACAATGTCGGAATTTGCAACAAAGGTCATTTGGGACCATGGGTAGACGATCCAGAGGTCGCCCAGGTGCAGGGGGCCCTGGCAGAGGTCAGTTTGCACCAGAATCTCAGCAACCTCCTTCACAAGATAAGCAAGTTTTGAATGTGGATAATAGGAACATTTTTGATCACCCTTCTGTCGCGTACCTCTCTGAAGAGCTTCCTCTTGATAATATTCTGTTTCGCTAGGATTGCCCGAAGCAGGATTTGGAACCAACGCCTATTCCCGTTCATCAGAAAGGCCCCTACGTTGAGATGGCGGTGGGAAATAGGAAGCATCTATTTTTAGTAGATACGGGAGCACAGAAATGTTCCATTGATCATTCACGGGTTCCAAATATTCCCCTGTCAGGGCAGTCCAACGTTTACGTAGGGTTTTCAGGCACACCTGTAGTTTGTCTGGTCTCTTTGCCGGTACCGATAACAATGAGTCCCTTCACGGAACAGTGTCCATTTCTACTTACCACAAACTGTGGGGAAAACTTGCTGGGGTTAAATTTGTTGAAGGGATTGCATGCAGTAATAGATTGTTCTCCGGACGGAGTTCGGTTAACAATTTCACCTCAGCAACCACTCACCTCTCAGTTTTTGACTCGACCTTTACCGCCAGAATTCAGTAATGTTCCAGAATGCTTATGGGCAATTGATGATAATGATGTGGGCATTCTTCAAATTGAATCTGTTAAAATTATTTTGAAACATGGAGTAAAATTGCCCTGCATCCCACAATATAAGATCTCAGTTGAAGGCGAGCAGGCTTTGAAATGTATAGTTTCTGATTTTGTACATTGTGGAGTAATTGAGGAAATTACGGGTAGCCTATGTAACAGCCCCATTTTGCCAGTATACAAAAAAGGTGATAATACGATTCCCTTTCGGTTCATAATTGATTTACGCGCTATCAACAAAATTGTGGCTCCTCAATTTCCTATTGTACCTGATGTTACAACTATACTAACCATGCTTCCGGCTTCTACCACTCATTTTAGCGTTGTTGATCTTAAAAACGCGTTTTTCAGTATTCCTATACACAAGGATAGCAGGTATTTGTTCGCGTTTACCCTGGGCGGACGCTCATTCACATTCACTCGTGCACCACAAGGGTACAATGAGAGTCCGAGTATTTATAGTAGGGCATTGAAAGAGCAGCTCGATACTCTCGAGTTGCCTACTACTTGCACGTTACTACAGTATGTAGATGATCTCCTCTTGGCTGCTGATTCTGAGAGCGCCTGTAAAGAAGGCACCATATTGTTGCTTTGTCATTTAGCGAAACATGGCCACAAAGCTTCACTCAAAAAATTCCAATATTGTTGTCAGGAGGTCTCCTATTTAGGCTATCTCCTGTCAAAGGAGGGAAGACGGTTGACACCTGAACGAATAAAGACTATTTCTGGCATGTCTGTCCAAAATACGGAGAAGGAAGTTAGAGCCCTGATAGGTATGGCTTCTTACTGTAGATCGTGGATCCCTAACTTTTCGTTAACGATTAAACCAATGCTGGCTTTGACAAAGAAGGGCATTTCTTTGCCATTGCCATGGACTTTGGAACACCAGACAGCATTTGATTTGCTCAAATCCGGGCTGTGTTCAGCGCCAGTTTTAGGAACTCCGAATTATGACAAGGCCTTTGTGTTGTATGTGCATGAACATGATGGATGTGCTTTGGCTGTGTTAACGCAGGAACATGGAGGAAAGAATAGGCTATGCGGCTATTTCTCATCCGCCCTTGATCCTGTTGCATGCGCTTTGCCGAGATGTTTGAGAGCTGTCGCTGCTGCTGCTGTGTCTGTAAAACAGAGTGAGGGGATGGTCCTGGGTCATGCATTAACCCTAATGGTACCTCACTCTGTAGATATTTTATTGAATAGAACTCAAATGCAACACCTCACTTCTGCAAGATTGACAAGATATGAACTAATCTTGTTTGCCCCCCACATTCAAATTCAGAGGTGTTGTGTATTAAATCCGGCTGAACTTTTACCTGTCCCGCAAGATACTGTTGAAAGTGACGAAACGTCACACGATTGCCTTTATGCGAAAGAACAAGAGACTAAAGGTGCCACGCCTCCATTTTATTCTGTTAATCATAGCCCCGATTCAGTATCCTTCTGCATACAGAGGAATGGAACACGGTCAATGGGTAATTTTAGAAAGTGCACCAACGTTGCGAATTTGACTAGTGAGAACAGACCTCTGTACGTACGAAACTGTCTATTTTGTTTGCAGTAATGTGGCATTTCCATGGTTGCCCAGGGATTGGCAAGGAACCTGTTATTTAGGGATTCTATTACCTGGGGTATTTATTGCCAGTACTGCAGAAATTTCTAAAACTCGTCCACGACGAGGTGTAAAAGGGGATACTCCAGCACAAACTCTAGGGGACATTATGAAATTCTTTGTGCCATTTTTTGGGCAAATTATGAATTCAGAAGATATCAGGGGACTAGCGAGAGTATTGGAGAGAACCATCAACCGGACCACTGACATACTCTATAATATGACGTTAGAACAGAAGGCGATATGATTAGTGGCTCTTCAGAACCAGATGGCATTAGATGCCATTTTGGCTGAGCGTGGAGGAGTATGTAAATTAGTGGGGTCCGCTTGCTGCTTTTACGTACCAGACTCCTCTCCAACGATCTTTAGGGCTATCCAAAATCTAAATGTTCTTGGTTCAGAAGTGCATGTTCCTGAGGGAAAATGGGAACTTAGTGCATGGTTTTGGGACCTCCTACGGTCGTGGGGATGGAAGTTGTTTTCGGCCCTGCTGATTATCTTGGGAAGTTTTCTATTCCTTTATTGTTGTATACAGTGTCTCCCTGGTATATGTTCAGTGTTAGGCGGGTGTTGCGCGCAAGCAACAAGTGTATTAGGGCATAAAATATACGCCCCAGATAAGGCTTCCAAAGAGTATGTGTTGAAAGAAACTCTAGTGTCTGATCTAATGGCAATAGATATGTCTGACAATGATTCGGGATGTATAGACATTGAAATGTGGAGTTAATCGCAAAACAATTGAAGGTAGTTTTAGCGCTTGGCATAGGCCAAAAGGAGTGTTTGTTAGAGCTGGTATAATATTGTTTCGTCCTCGTTATATATGTTGGCCTATGCCCAGTCGCTTTGCGAGGAAATTCGTATTACAAGGTCGTGACCTCAAGTGAATCAAGCCTCCATTTTAGGTTAGAGTCGCCATTTTAGTTTATTGTACAAAGTCACCCTGTAGTCTAAAATGGCCATCTCGTGTGCTCTTGTTCTTGCCTTAACCTCTTCAACCTATGTAGGAGAGTTAATGTCCAACCTGCCTTCAGGCTACATGTTAGGGTCATGTAGACTTTGTCCTTTGTTGACCTTGGGATCAGGGGATTACTTGAATCAGCGATGTTAACCTACAAGTATACAAGAACAATAACACTATCCAAATACGACATGCAAAACATTTGTTTGATCTGTATTAAAGCAATGTGTAAAGAGTGTAACTTTAAACTAGAGAATAATAATGTTTGTTAGTGAATGTATTAAAAAAGTATACCGCATACAAGAGATATGTAAATTAGGAACGAACCTGGCGTGACCCTAGTCCAGTACATGATTAACTTGAAAGAGGCTGGACATCGTTATAATGAAAATGTATAAATACGCCGATGTCCAGCTAGCAAATCCTGCTCACTGCTCACATTGAACCCTGCTGGTGGTCTCAGTGATGTATTGACGGCCAAATAGCTATTTGTGTACTTTGTTTTATAACTGTTCAGTTTTGTAATAAAGATTCTGAGAATCTTTACAAGCCTGTGTCTATGTATTTTCCTTTTGCATGGGGTAAAAGCCTTAATATTGTATTTTTCTGATTCAACAGCACAATCAGTGGAAACCTGATGTGAGTAAAGAGGGATTCTGGAGGAGAGAAAAGGGCCACTAATTGAATACCCAGAGACTACTTTAAGCCAGTCAAGGTGTCAACCGAGGGGTCTGCAAACCCACCCCAATACGGGTTGATTGAAATATGCTCTTCAGCGAAAACGGATGTTTGATAAAATTATATAAATAAAGACTGTTTGATCTCCAAAAATCGTCTTACTGGTGTTTGTCCCTCCCGCAAACTGATAACATTGGTCAGGCTTTCCGCTTTCAACTATGGTAGGATCTCTGTTGTGGAGTGGGGCAGGCTCTCTGTTGTGAAGTGCAGCAGGTTCTATGTTGTGGGATAGACTGTGTTTTGGAGTGAGGCTTGCACTCTTTTGTGGAGTAGGGCAGGGAGTCTGTTGGGGAGTGGGGCGGGCACTCTGTTGTGGAGTGGGGCAGGCTCTTTGTTGTGGATTGTGGCATGCTCTATGTTGTGGAGTGGGGTAGACTGTTGTGAAATGGAGCTTCCTCTCTGTTGTGGAGTAAGGCAGGCTCTCTGTTGTGTAGTTAGCCAGGCTTTCCGCTTTCGAGTGCGGTAGGATTTCTGTTGTGGTGTGGGGCATGAATGCTCTCTCTTGTGGAGTGGTGCAGGTACTCTGTTGTGGATTGGGGTAGGTTCTCTGTTGTGGTGTGGGGCATGGATTCTGTTGTGGAGTGGTGCAGGTTCTCTGTTGTGGATTGGGGCAGGTTCTCTGTTGTGGAGTGGGGCATGCTCTCTGTTGTGGAGTGGGGCAGGTTCTCTGTTGTGGATTGGGGCAGGTTCTCTGTTGTGGAGTGGGGCATGCTTTCTGTTGTGGAGTGGTGCAGGTTCTCTGTTGTGGATTGAGGCAGGCTCCCTGTTGTGGAGTGGGGCAGGCTCTCTGTTGTGGAGTGATGCAGGTTCTCTGTTGTGGATTGGGACAGGCTCCCTGTTGTGGAGTGGGGCATGCTCTCTGTTGTGGAGTGGTGCATGTCTCTGTTGTGGATTGGGGCAGGCTCCCTGTTGTGGAGTGGGGCATGCTCTCTGTTGTGGAGTAGTGCAGGTTCTCTGTTGTGAATTGGGGCAGGCTCCCTGTTGTGGAGTGGGGCATGCTCTCTGTTGTGGAGTGGTGCAGGTTCTCTGTTGTGAATTGGGGCAGGCTCCCTGTTGTGGAGTGGGGCATGTTCTCTGTTGTGGAGTGGTGCAGGTTCTCTGTTGTGGATTGGGGCAGGCTCTCTGTTGTGGAGTGGTGCATGTCTTTGTTGTGGATTGGGGCAGGCTCCCTGTTGTGGAGTGGGGCATGCTCTCTGTTGTGGAGTGGTGCAGGTTCTCTGTTGTGAATTGGGGCAGGCTCCCTGTTGTGAAGTGGGGCATGTTCTCTGTTGTGGAGTGGTGCAGGTTCTCTGTTGTGGATTGGGGCAGGCTCCCTGTTGTGGAGTGGGGCAGGGGCACACTTGTTCCGCAACAAAAGGATTCTTTTGCAGTACCTAATGCGGGTCCTCTACCCTAGAGAGTTGTTATGCAATTGTTTAGCATCTTCGGGTAAAGGGTAATGGGATAGAGGAATGGTCAACTACGGTCATTACATTGCCTAGAATACATCTGATGTACCTAACTGCTTTATATCCAGTGCGTTATTTAGATACTGATATGAACTCGTTGGCAAAGACTTCCCTCGCAATGCCTAATACACGGGTTATAAGGCCTGGAACAATGGCCATATAAATCTCTCCAGTTGCTGCATTCCCGAGAAAGTAGATTTCAGCCGAGAAAGCGGCGATAAATATTAATGCAGCTGAAATCTGCAATATGTCTGAAGTGGGTCATTTATTCTCCCGTAAGTGCTAGAGATCTGGGTTCTGAACGAGGCTGTAAATAACACGTGTTTGAGCTGTGACACGGGCCGAGTGTTTCACAAGTGAGGCGAGGCAGGGAAGGGGCCCACGCCTGCTCACTGCTGACAGAGGGGCAGCAGCTCATTGGCTAATTGAGCGAGGCTTTCCTTTATGCTGTCACCGGAAGTTAAACATGTTTTTGCTTGTACCATTTCCAGTTCATGTTAATCTAGTGTTGCTGACAGCCCTGCAAAGGCAGGATCGTGTTTATTGGGAACTAAGCATTACCAATTATTTGATCTTGTAAATGCATTATAATACATGGCAGCGTGCAATGTCCATATGCACGTTTGGAAATAATTGTCATATTACAGGCTAGTTGTGACATCACAACTGATCAGTAATGAGAACATGACTTCACAATTGCTCTTTACTTAGTTAATATGCTTCAGTTGTGACTTCGCACAGTGCCTGCCGCATGAGCCAGCATAGAGCACAATTCCAGCTGCCACTGCAGCACCAAGCCTTTCAATTCGGTTGCTTATAGAATCGTTTTCTTTCACACTTTACTGTCATTAAATGACAAGGAACTGATTTTGATTGTGGATTAATTTAAGCCATCACCAATGAAAGTCTTCATGCCAAAATACTAAATGATGTCATGCTCAAACTCAAAGAAAAAAAAAAAAAAACATCAAATCAGATTATCTCTCGCGGTCTCTACCTGGATGTTACTTCCCGGTCCCATCATGAGCTGTGTGATGTTTTTTTCTTGATTATCTCTGCACATATACGCGATGGGGTTATTTGTGCACTCTAATAATACACTTTCTTTTTTTCACACTCATGTTCCCAATGCTTTGGGTGTTGTGTGACTTTGTAATTCAAACAATAATATAGCCTGGATTCGCGATACCAACAGTTTAAGGGAGAAGACTCCCACATTTTGCCCCTTATGTAGTGGGAATTTCTGAGCATTTGATGACAATCATTACCAATCGGGTGAGAACGGATCTATGTGATCACTGCGACCCTCAAAATTGCGACGGCCGAAAATGCTGACTTTTTCATTTGTATTTTTTTTTTAACCCCTTTACACCACATATATATGCGGGGGGGAACCCCCCGCACACCATCCATATGAATAGTATATCCTATACCCCCACCCAAATCCATATATGTGGTTTAAGGGGGGGTCTAAAAAAAAAGTCAGCATTTTCGGCCACCGTCATTGTGAGGGCGAGATTTTTGATCATTACCGGTGAGAACCTGGACATTTGATTGCAATCCATGCTAACGGTGCGAGTGTGTTGCATGGAAATACCCAGCAATGCTGTCGGTACATGGACTATGGATTACAATGCCTGTGCATGGCTTCAGTACCTGCACAGTGTATGGCAGTCTCTCTTGTCCATAGTGTGAACACATGGGTCTTTAATGACAGTACCCAGCAATGGTAAATGTACCTGGACATGTCTACCCCTCAGGAGCTTATAATGACCCCCCCCCATACTGATTCCCATCATAAGACTATATGCATGAGGCTCCCTATAGCCACACTTTGTTTGGAGATTCCATGATGGTCAAAGTATTTAACGGAGATTCAAAAGAAGACAGACACTAGGCCTAAGAGACTTTCATCAGCCAAAGGAGGGCAATTATCCCCGGCATCAGGTTGCATAATGCATAGATCTAGCGGGAGTGAAAAACCTAGATGGGCTCCAAGGAAATATAACTCCAGGCCGGTAGAGGCCCACCTGAGTTGCCTCTGGTGAACGTGGCTCCAGCTGTCCAGTGATGCCTAGGTCAACCGGATTGTGAGATGGGAATACCAGATGGCATCCAGCGCAATCCCAAGCCCCACATTGACAATTTAGTACACTTTGCCCAGGAGCAAATTCAAGAAAAGAACCTTGTGGCAGGCCATCATGGACTTGCTCCATTGTGTACCTGGTTCCCAAGCTATCGGGGAACTTGCACCTGATAATAGTCTTAAAAATCTTGAATCTTTCAATCATATCACAACACTTCAAGATGGCATGTCTACAGAGGTTCATCTCTATGGCTCAAGAGGGGGTGTTCGTAGCAGTTCTGGATTTCCAGTATACGTATGTGCCCATTCCCATATGGAAGTGGCAGTACCAGAGAATTACTGTAAGGGGAAACTATTTCCATTTCAGTGAAGTTCCCTTTCATTTGAATTCAGCAGCCAGAGTATTTAAAAGGTTGTAGGTCCAGTGTTGTTTTTTTTGGCATCTCAAGGAAATTCAGATATTTCCATATCATGATGACTGGTTCATCAAGGCCTCCGCAAGAAACACATTACTCCACCACATACAACAGAGCTGGCCAGATACATGGCCTGCTCTGTGTTTCTAGCCCTGTGGGCCATCTACAGATGAGCCATCTTCTGTGTCATCTTCACACGCTTTAGAAGTAGAATGACCATGATTTTGAGGCATGGATCCCGGTGATATCATCCCTGAGATTGGAGATACACTGGTGACTTCAACAGAACAACCGTTGATGGGATTTCTTGTAAATCATTCCTTGGTGAACATTCCTACCACAGGCACCAACATAGTGGATTGGGGAGCGGTGGTAAGACACCAGTCTCATCAGAAAGAATTCTTGGCATATCAGGCATCCATTCCTCCATTTGAATGGAGCTAACAGCAGCAGAACAATGCCTTTGGGCCTTCTCACCAATTCTACAAAGGGAGGTTGTGTTGCTACATACAGACAATTCCACGGCTGTCTCGTACATCAATAGTCAAAGAGATTCTCACTCCAGGTCTCTGGGTCTTGTAGGATAGAGCCTGGGATTTTGTTTGGAGTAGTACCTCCTTTCCTTCAGGGAAATTCACATCAGAGGCTTGCACAATGTCATAGCAGACAGACTGAGTAGGGTATTGCCATCTGCGGAGTAGGAACTTCAGGGAGGGATGTGTTCCTCAGTATCTACAGGAGGGGCACGTCACCCAATCTAGACCCAGAAGGTGAAGATTTCCAGATTTTGACCCCCAGCTCCCTTGCCAGGGAACATGGGGAGTGAATGTTGTGGCCATCCCTTGGACAAAGGGCCCCCTGTATGCATTCCCTCCACATCCTCCCGTTCCAAAGGTACTTTTGAAGATAAGGGAGACTGAAGCAATGGTCACTTTGTTGGTTCCCTTCTGGCCTGTGGCCTCTGTGGCAGATCGAAGAAGGAGTCAGACATGCTATGGACATTTATATAATCTTTTAATGGCATTATAATCGAGCAGGCCCTTTCTCTTCCTATCACTATAGTGATTTCCCTACTTAACTAAAGAAACTAGAGGTGTTTATCTGTTGCCAAAAAGTCCAAAATAAATGTCCTCAGTCCAAACCTCACTCTGAGCCTATTATGAACAACTAAAATAGGCCAACATAATGTCTTGCGTCTTCTGGCTGTTTCTGTTTTTGATGTCTCTCTTGCAGCTTACTCTCAGGGTTTACCTTGGTCCAGATATATCTTCAATATGCAAATGTCTCTCTTCTGAAATAGATTTCTTGTACCGATCGCCTCTGACAATCTTTGGCTGTTTCATCCAGGAGCTCTTGTACCTCCTCCTGACTGATCTTGACTACTGGTTTCTCGACAATGTTATATTTATAACGGTTCGTCTTGAGAAATTCTCTCACACTCTTCCCTCTTATTTTATGTCTTTCACGTTCTTTATATCCAACCTTTCCGGGGTCTGTTATGTCTTTATCTGAATTTAGGATTTCCCTCTCCCGGTATTTATGTATGGGATTCCTTTTCAGGTTATTTGGTTCACTTTATTGCCATTTGTTAGACTTGCCAAGGTAGTTTTCTCCCCATTCTTCAACAATTATTTCTGTTGGCGTTTTTCCTCATTCCCACGGTATTTGTTTCTACTTTCTCTCAACTTCACATTCAACCTTATTCGTCACATTCTTTGCTTGTTCCATTTTTGTCCAGTGATTTTGGGTCACTGTTCGAATGTCGCCCTCATGGCTATTCCTCTCTTCAGAACGCATTGTCTTAGTGGCCTCCTGCTTTTCCCGTTCACCCTGGTACCTTTGGTCATCAAGGCTTACCTCGCAGGGATCGGCACTCGCTCAAGTAAGTTGCTTTGCTGTCTTGCTTTCAGGTCTCGGGCATCACATTTGACCTGCTCTCAGTGTCTCTGCAGGATGCTGCATTCAGTCGACACTGTCGGGTTTGAGCTTTCAGCGCTGCCAGCTGTACTGGTCTCGGCATTGGAGATGGGAACCTGGCCCACCACCATACTATCGTGGTCATGCCACCACGTCAGATTGATCATCTCACCCCGTCCTATCAACGGTGTCTTTGTTGTCTGTAATGCTGCATCGCAGACTGGAATTGTGCATCCTTCAACTTGCTGTGGTCTCCGTGGCATCATACATTTCCACCTCTACAAGATGTAATTACATCAGGTGGATTATCCTGCACAACACACTGCCTCTTTCTCTGTGATCCACTCTTCCCACTTACATACAAATCCTTCCTTCAAGAGATATTTGGCCTCATTACGGGTCAGGCAGTGAATATTTACCGGGGTGTCCAGTTAAAGTTTCCAAAACAAAAGGATTGAATGCAAAAGGTGCATTCGACCGAAAAAACAAAGGATCGAAAAAAAAGTACTTTTTTTTTTTGCTCTGGTTTAGCTTTAAAAGGGTGTTTTTACACCAAAAACATGGGTTTGTGGAGGGGAACCCAAAAAAAAAAAAAAAAAAAGTCCATCCTTTTATTCGGTCGAATTGACTCGACCCTTTTGTCATTCGATCCTTTTGATTCGGTACTATGACCTATAACCATTTACCGGCGCCTGACTTCCCAGGTCCACCATGATAATACAACCCCGGCGGGCCGGAGAGTCGGGTGCCTGTAAAATGTAAATCCCCATAGACTCTACGGGAGTGGGCACACGGAAGTGCTGACACCGTTGCTAAAGGCGCAGGTGTTTCCATGACCGGTCCGGAAACAACTGTGTCGGTAAGCTTACCGGCACCCTTGTTTCTGGACCGGCAGGGTCATAATGAGGCCCATTCTCTTTTACTGCAGATGGTGTGGTTAAGTCAACATTGCTTGAAGCCAAATAGGAGGGAGAAACAGTAATACTTAAAGAAGGCAGTCTCGTATATGCAGATAAATTGGTTGACCTAGAAAGTTCCTTGTGGGAATGAGAGTCCTTGTACCCTAAGGGGGAATCACTCCCAGTGAGGCCCCACTTGCCCAGACCCCTAGGGAAGGTCTTGCAGAGTTGGCTCATCTACCTAGCCTCAAAGAGGGTGGCTTCCTCTTCGGGAGAAGGGATGAATACCCTTAATTTGTCACACCTCACAAGGCCAGGTTTCACATTCTACTGGAGCTCGCAGTTGCACTTGTATTCCTCCTCCTGAGACTTACAGCTGCAGTCCATCAGGCGGCTCAGGGGAGATGTATTATAGCCTGGTGGGCATGGAAATTGAGCGGGAATGACTGCAGTGACAGGGTATGTCCTAGAAGCTTGTTGAATCCATTTAGAATGATAAAATGCCTTCTACATAGAAGACATAAGACAGGCACTGGAGGGGGATTTAGGATTGCTGTTTGAAAAAAAGTATTGAGTCGACACACAGCCCAACTCCTAGCATCCTGCAATTTGTACAGGAATGCTTTGATCTAGGGCTTGCTGTCTCTACACTGTGGACCCTGTAGGCTTCAGTTCAGGCATTTCAAGTCTGGTGGGATGGACTCTGATGATTGCACCTTGGTTAATAGACTTTTGAAGAGTTATTCCCTATCTAGAGCAGTGCCATCTTCGTGTTATGCTCAGCACCAAATAACATAAAACACTAACCTGAATATAGAATGTTCAGTCAGATTGCTACTAGAAAAGATAAGGGCTTTCCTGTAGCACTTTGCTCTCCAGACATCTTAAACCACAGAGAGGCAAGAAGCTCCAGGGAAAGCCTCTGGGGAAGAGAGCCCTGTACAGGAGCATTGATGAGAAATGTCTTTCAGGTTCTTACAACCTCTGGCTTAAATTCTGGTCAGGTTCTATGCGCTGTGTTCTGCAACCTTTGATGACAGTGCCGATAAGTTTGATAGACGTGGAGAATGGAGAAGGAGAGATTGGGGCACCAGAGGAAGAGAAGGGCAGTCGCAAGAAGCTGGGAGTTCTGAGGTAGATACAGTGATACTGCAAGAAATCTCTCATCACAAGCCATTCACACCAGTTTCATAAACCAAATGGACTTTAGAAACTAGTACTCATGAGCGCCAAGCTAAATAAGTAGCGATGCCTGGTCTCCTGCTTCTGTGAGCACTTTAGTATTCTGCAGCATCTCCTTCCTTCTGGACAACACGTCACATTTAGCACATTGACGTGCATACACTAGAGCATGTTGCGCACGCCATATTGGATATCCTTAGACCGAGCAACACACAAGCATATGGGAAACAATGCACACAGCAAACAATGCCAACACTGCCATAGTGACCACCATGTGTGGTGCACTGTGACACTTCAGAGGAAACGTCCCTTAGTACCCTCCCAATCAACACCCGACTCACGCTCTCTCTTCTACACTTCTGGAAGGAGCTCAGGACTCACGTATTCAGACAGACAGACTGTGGTGGATTTTGAAGGAGGTGTACTTAGTGCAGGTATTCTCTGAATCCCATGATGTCTGTGAAAAAATGTGTTAATTAAATGGGGATGGCAAAGCCCCCTCATGAAAACAGTGGGTTGTGTGTTTCTTTAAACCCCTTCAGCAAATCCAGTTGGATTACCTCATAAGGAAGCACTCAGATGAGAAAGAGGGGTGTGAAAGTAATTTGGTGAGTACTTATCTAAAATATTCATTACTCCTAGTCCAACTCTTTTTCATCAAGTACTTCCGTAATACCTTTCCTTCCTGACATGGCTGAATCGGGTATGGCTTGGTTAGTCTTCACCAAAGGTGGTTGGACTCAGGGGAGGTTATAGCCCCAGGGAGTGGCATGACAAAAGGAAATAAACAATTAAATTAGAAAACGGGTTCATGGAGGAGGTTGGTCACTTCACAAGTAAATACTGTTAAAAGAAAGAGTTAGACTAAGAATACTGATGATTACCGGTAAGTAGTCCCCACATTTTGGAACAGTGTTTGTTCTTTTTCTCTGATTGCAACCAGCACAAAAGAAGCAAATGAATTGAACGCTTTTCAGAAAAATACAAAGTTACATGTGATTGTTTAACAAAAAGCGGAGCACTGAATTTGTAAAAAAAAAAAAAAAACAATGAATACAAACATTAATTACCATTTGCTTTTGTTGTCTCTTAAATTAAATAAACGATCTCTGGACCAAAACTCTAATTACTAGTGTATGTATGTACAGTGTCATCCCAAACATGCCCTCCATATTTACATATGACATGCTGTCCTGAATGGGAAACTAATTATGCTACTTTAATTTTTGTGCTGATAAGATGCACAATTCATGGCGTCCTCATGCTTTATATTGCTAAAGAGGGTGAGAGGATTTTGAAGCCATCATAGGATTGCTGATGATCAGATAATAGGGAAATGAACAGTGTTCTGTGTTGGATGTGGTTTCGGTGGGGATGTGTGGGAATTCACAGAGGTGTATAATAGCAGTGAGTGTTGAATGGGTGGGGAGATAGCCAAAGGATATCTGCAGAATCTCCTCAAATGATGTTTTCATGTTTCTGTAGCCCTATGCAATATTTTAAATGCATATGTAGATAGTGCTACCTATCAGCTACAACTAAAAATGATATTGCAAGCCACCTTAGAATTCTGTGCCCTTGTAAAGAATCTTTGCCTTCTGCCTTGTTCCACTATTTGGTCCCGCAAATCCTTGGTGACTTGCAATAACCTTATAATGTACTTTAGGAGACACTTTATCCCCAAAAAGTGTGCATTTCCTCATAGATGGTATAAATGCCAGAACAAGCAAGAACTGCTGGTGCTTTTGGTGTTCTGCCTTACACCATGGTGTTTTACCAAAAGAGAAAACAGCAATGGGTGGCTAAGCCAATATTCAAGCAGTCTGACTTTGGAAAAGGTCTGACTTTGAATGGTTCCATGTAATGTCCCCACAAAAATTTCGCCATGCAAAAATATCGCCGAAAAATTGCCGTTTTTTGTGGGGACATTATTGCATGGAACATGCGGGGGACACCCCTGCAATCCCCAAACCCTTTCTTTTTTTTTGGCTGCCCGTATCCCCATATATATGTATATGGTCACCCATATAATATCGCCACAACCTTTTCCCGGCGATATTATGTACAGCGACCATATATATGGGGATAATATTACCTGATACCCTTTGAATATGCTGGCTTTGCAACCACATGGACTGTCAACAGAATATGTTCCCAGGGGACTCTCTATGCCTAAGAACATTGCTAGTTTCGTTAGACCGCCAAAGACAGAAATTGTGGCACAATTGGCAACACAATTCAAGTCAAGTGGTGTGGTTTTTAAAAGGTATTTTCATTGATGTACTAGTCTTCATTTAAGGAACAAATAATTCTAGAAATGTATCTCTAAAACATTGTTTTTAAATAATTGGCATGTACATACATTTTTGAGGTTTCCTCTATAATAATGCTATTTTTTTTTTAATTGCAAATTATTATTTTCAATTATTTTATCTGTTACAAACTAGAAAGTATTATTTGTATGCTTATTTAAGTTGTCAGTGTATCATTGTCTATGTGTGTATAATGGAATATCTTGTTTTATCAATTCTTTATTTTTGATTAATGATTATCACTGTTACACTTCACTTTTTTAACATGTTTGTTAAAAAATATATTTTTATGGATTTTTGTGTCCACACAGATGTAGACAGATATTGTTGCTAATAAATGTTTGTATTATTGTATGCTTAAATATAACATTATGTTTGTATAACGCATAGACCTATATCTGTACATTTTAAACTATGTACTTACAAGTCAAATTAAATCTCAAAATAAATGTAGGTAGTATATATCTATTAGTTCTGTAGATCTTGTTCATACAGGATGATTGTGTTAACTAACTAGTACTTGTTATTCTCTTTATTTCCTTTTTGTATTATTTTAATTCATTTTAAAAATTTAAAAAAATTTGCAAAGTTATCAAGATGTTGAAAATCGTATGCATTTCCATTGTTTTATTGTTTTATCATGTTTATGTTTAAGTATCCTATCTTCTGTTTCCATGTTGATTTGTCAGAATTAGCATGGACACTTGTCATGTTATCAGCTGTTGTCTTTTAACAATAAACATATTTATATGCATACTTAACCATATATGTTGCCCATAAATTATTTTTAGATATATGGAAATCACACTGCTACATATGTGTATTTCTGACAGGATTTTTTCTGTCTCCAGTAATATTAGTGTTTTAGTTTTTGTTTCAAGTATATTTTTTTTGCAGCCAAACATCCTCTGATCAAAGGTTCATGTGTGACTCTACCATTATGGATATTTATATCTATGCCCCTACAATTGCACCCCACATTCAGCACTTCATCTGAATATGATGCCTTCTAAAACCATCACACTCAACCTCCATATCTCCCTGTATGCATCTGTATGCATCTGTCTCTACAAATATATCTAGCAATCTCTCCCCTTGCATCTCTCAATCTCCCTGTATACATATGCCTCAAGTGCTTTAAATGGGTAGTCAAATCCAGATATCAGCACCTGCATGTCTTAGTTTCGAGCATTTGAGTACCTGTGCTTCTCAACGCCTGAAGAGAGTACCGGTACTCAACTGGGTTGCGAGGTGAAAATGAACGTTTTCAATTCACTTTTTCTCAACTTAAAGGACTAAGCTTCAGCAGCCTTTGGTGGGGAAAGCAGCATCATCACCCTTCTTCTTTCTCCACCACCTGCTTTGCCCATAATGTCTCCTTCAGGGCCCGCCCCACAGAACAAAAGGAGTGACAAACATGAATCTACTCTACTCTCAGCACACTAGGCGTGGAACACTGTTTTGCTAAATTGGCTTCACCTGTTACCATTGGTGTGCTTTGATGGAGCAGGGATTGATCTGCAAAAACTGTGCAATGACTTTCTTTTAAGATGTTTCTTTGTTATTAGCAGTGCATATAGTTATATGTAAATGTTTAAGGAATTGGAGTTGTGATGGAATGTTTTGACTGAAATCTTGCATAGCTCCAGTTACCAACCAAATTGCTTATAAGGCAATGTATAAATACTGGAGGTGGCTAGCTGTACTTTTTGTCACTATATAGTTGGGGTAGCGGCATAGAACACTCCAGCCAAGCCTCTCAATTTGAAGTATGGATGAACAACCAAGGCTGAGACTCAAATGAGGTGATGCAGGCTGGTTCTGAGGTACAGTGAGCACCCAAGCTCCGACAGAGGAATGTCCACATAATATGTTAGGTGCTACTCTAATTATTATATTCACCAACATAAAGGGTAAATGGTCAAGCCGGTATACACTAATAAATACAACTCATTTTGTACTAGAAATCTAAACAGGTAATTTGACCTAATATAAACAGTTGCATTTGGTTACACTGTTACCTTTAAATTCTACTTTAATACACCAACTGCTGATAGTTGTTAAAAAGCATTTACATTATTAGGCAACAGTTAATTTCATAAAAATTACTGTAGATAGGCAGGTAATCATTAGAACATATGCAGGATGCTTTTTTAGGATAACAATGCAATATTGTGTGAGAGTCCCCCCTCCTAGACAACCTTTAATGAAAAGTTAAGGTGTACTTTAAGATGTATATTACAGCCCAGTCCAAATATTTTCATTAAGAGTCCCCTGCTCTTTCTACAGATCCGACTACCCTGAAGTACTTGGGAACCAACAGGACAACAGGATCCAAGACGAATGTGGGACCCCTGGACGAATCCTGAGGATGGAAGATGCTCTTCCATGGTGCTCTTGGAAGGCGAAGTGATGGAGTTTCTTGGTTTCACTCAATGATGCGCCTCGAGGATGAACCTCCCTTTGGAGAAGGAGCCACTCGGACATTGGGGTTGGGCAGGAGAAAGGAACCAAAGAGTGTTTGAAAAGCAGCAAAGCAGGTCTGTTGCAGTGGTCTCCGAAGTCAGTTTGCTACACAGGCTTTGGATGTCCCACCAATATGAAACCTCCTGTGGACCTCGACAATGCTTGGCTGAAGAAAATAAGATACTTTCTAGTGGTTAATGACATTCATGGTGACAGGTGCAGTGCCAGAAGTAGGTGTTGGGTTATGGGATTTCGTGGTGTACTGCCTTTTGGTTGTTTGGTGCTGCAGCCACAACACAGACATAAGGATGTCTTCAGGCAACCTGGACATAGCCACTGTAATGGACTGCAGACTCTCACCAATTCTGGACCCTCTTCACGTCTTCTTCGGATTATGATGGTGGGAAACACAATGGCAGGCACTCCTCTGCAGTCAGCAACACTGGATCTTCACTGGTATGAAACAGTGTATGGATGTCATTGCAGATGTTCCCCTTGAACGATTCTTCAGGTGTTTAGGACTTTTGCAGTTCTGGGTGTCAGTCAGCACTATGCTAGGTACCCCCTCTTCTGGGTGATACTCAGCAGCTTGGCTTCCAGTGGTCACAAACACTCCTCAGGAACCTGGGCGACACAGATGGACTTCTTGGCTTCAAGATGTCCAGGCATTCCTCTTCTAGACCCATGAAGATCCCTTCTCCGGATGGGATGAGCAGCAGTTGCACAATGTTCCCTCATAGCTACAGGAAAAGGGCATCTATCCAGGTCCTCTCTGGTTCACCCCTTGAAACAGCACAGCAGCTTTAGGATTTGATGAAGAGATGCAACGCAGACATCTTCCTCCAGCTGGATTCCATGATGCAAACTTAAGATGACTTCAGCATCTGCTTCGGGTTTCTTGTTTCATCTTCCGACAAGGAGGTGAGTGTGAGGTAACCTGTTATACAAAACACTCCCCATTCACTCAGGCTGAGCCAGACTCAGCCACCCAATCACACACAAGTGCATTCATGAAAGCTGCACTCTATCAGACTCACAGGCATCCACGCCATTCACCCACAACCAAGCCCCCACAACAGAGGATGTAGTTGGGGGGCTACTCACCAGCCTTTCAGTGCACTACACTGAATTCCTTCCAATTTCAGTCATGGCTGGCTCAGGCATTGTGTCAAACAATCAAAACCAGACACACACAACACACAATGAATATTGACTACTCACTCTTTTCAGGTAGGCTCCAGCCAAGGGTGTACCCACAACAAGCAGCCCTTGGAATGGCTCCAGCCAGTCTGGCAGGAGGTAGCCCCAGAGCCATATATAGCCCTTACACGTAACAGCCACACAGGGGAAAGCAATGGAGCAATAAGGGAGTAAGGCAAAGGAAACCAAGAAGCCACCAGTGGCCATTTTGCCTTTATGAAGGAATCCATTGAATCCTATGGTAAGGCCTGGGTATCCCATACATAAAGTATACCCAGAGCCACTGCCAGGTCAGCATATAGCGGCCACCAGCCCAGTCCCTGTGGACAACACAAAGGTGCCCAAAGACCTACACTAGGGGAACAATGATTTATCTCTACCCATGGGTTCTCCAAGGGAATGCCATGGATACTGTTCATCAACATGGAAGAATAAATAGCTGCACTGCCAACACAACACATACAATGCATAACAACGAATTGGAAGTTTGTGTGAAAAGTTCTCAGATCCACTGCTCATTTGCACATAATTTAATCTTACTGTGCATTGCCTGCAAACAACGGATGTGCCAAAAAGGGACCTGTGCCGGGGGAAATGGTCAGCACCGAAGTTATTATGGTCATCGCATAAATAATGTTCTTAACATGAATGGTTTTGTTTTAAAAGGAATGATTATAAAAACATTTATATTTTCTTTTCAGAGAGAAAGCATGTTACTCTCAGTCTCGGGAGGGTAGCTCAGAGGAAATATGCTTGCCTTAATGCAGAGCAACACTGGTTCGATCTCTGCGTACACGCTTAGAAACCTCTGGGTATTAAGTGCGTTATAAATTACCAATTATAATAATTATCAAAGGCTCCATATTACAAAACGAAAGCCATTGGGACCTTGAGAGTTTGCAGGCACGAACAGTGGTCTCATTGAAATGTGTCCGTAAGAATTGTATGTAGTCAAAATTCCAAGCATTTGCTTATAACGTTGAGAGACAATTGATAATATGCATCTCAAAGTAAGAGGTTGACTGAACCACTAATTTCTCAATTGCTCTCAAACGACATACGTACATCCAAGCAATATGTAATGTGTTATATAGTAAGGTGAGAAAAACAATTACGGGTAAGATCCTAAAAGTGGAAGCCGCTAAAACGCCACTGAGCAGTATCAAAGTGATAAATAGTAGGGGGCAGCAACCACATAATGACCCGCAGACCCACCCATATGGCCTCATAAACAGGTAAGTTGCAGCAACATCAAGATTGGGTCTCATTTTCTCAGCGCTCTCCCTATACTGCAAAATCAGAGTAATGATATAGTTTACAAGGCTATTTGTAATATAAAGGGCCTCATTACACGGTAGGCTGTAAACCATGGCGCTATTAGCGCCATGGTTCATGCCAGTAAAATACCGGCACCGCCTTGGTGGAAAGGGGAATTACCGCCCTATTCCAAGGTTGGCGGGGCGGTAATTCCCCCTTCCACCATTGCCCTTCCCCATTCCCATTTTTGCCCCATAGGGCTCTATGGGAATGGGGAAGGCGCTAATTACGGTACCGCAAATTGCGGTACCGTAATTAGCTCCACTGGTCCGTTTGCGGGTTGGTTTTTAACGCCTGCAAAAGCAGGCGTTAAATTCCCCAACCCGCAAAGGGACCTCGTAGTAAGGCGGTAAGGATTTACCGGTACCGGTAAAATACCGGTACCGGTAAACCCTTACCGCCTACCGTGTAATGAGGCCCAAAGTCAATTATCCATAAAATTACAAGAATTGTCTTTTTATTGTGTGGTCAGTACAGCCTACACATGTTTCCACCGACACTTGGTCGTCCTCAAGGCTGTTAATCCATGAACATTACCGAAAAAAGAAAACAATCCAAATTCATCATTTTATTGGCACAGATGATAGGCAAAAGATCATAATAAACATACACAAACATAGGGTAAATTCATCAAAACAAACAAAGATAATGTCACGGTATTGGAACCACGTAGGTAAAACAAATTGCAAAAAAACAAAGGTTACATTCCCATATTTGGCATATTGGGGATGGAGGTAAAACAGATGGAAAAAGAGACAAAGTAAAGGCATTGTTGATATTCCTAATAACATATGACATATTGGTAAATACCAAAATCATTGCTTCAGATACTAGTACTCATGAAGTGAAGATTAAGAGCTCATGCCATTAGAACGAAGCACATATCCCGTGGAATGGGCTTTGGGTAAGCGATTATGGGATGATGCTATTGATATGAAAAGCCTATCTCATCAGTTGAACATGAAGTGGGTTTAATTGGTGCATCCCCTGCCCAGGTGTACCCATGCCAGAGGTTAAGATTTATTCTAAACCTTCCAGCCATCACCTCTTTTGTTTTGCTATTGTCACCCCGAGTGGGACGGGTATGCCCAGACGTGAGTCCCGTGCCTGCTGGGCCTAGAGACCCAAGCTACTCCTCACTGATGACGCCCAACAAGGTTGAAACATGTCTAGGGATGCTTGTGGTCTCGTGCAGAAGGGATGTGACCTAGCAGTTCGGGCTGGACTACCCCTTCTGGGGTGGGACCAAGCCTGATTTGCATATGGCCTTTCCCCTTTTGTTATGGCTTGGCAATCAAAGACGATGGTCTGGAGGGTTGGCCAGAGCAATGCCAGAGGTTAAGATTTATTCTAAACCTTCCTACCATCACCTCTTTTGTTTTGCAGGTGTACCCATGTATTAGTGAGTGGCGTTACAAAAAAAAAGAAAGAAAACCTGATGCGCTACTGCACTAGTTAAGTAAAGCCGTCTGTGTTCAATTGAGTTAAGGCCCTGTGCCAGAAGAAAGTCCTAAAGAAATCCTATAAACAACCCCCAAGCCGTGTGTCAAATACGAGGAAAACTACATGGGATGGGACTACATGTGCCAGCATGCAGGTTGAAGAAAATCACAGCAGTCGCTCCAAGACACCAGCATTTTACTGCATGCATGTATCTCTCTATATGGACCTTGAACTGATTCAAATAAAATCTTTTCATGCACGATCGAAGTACTCGGAAATAAAACATTGGCAACTATCATATAAAAGAAGTCACCTCTTTGGCCAGCATCTCAAATTAAAAAGGAGCAGTGTAAGAACAATTGCAACAACAACAAAAAAACAGAAGGTGGCCATCAATTATAGCAGTATTCCATTCACTTGGAGTACACTTAATCCTATTGATATTGAAGGAGTTCTTTCAATGGTTATGTATACAAAACGTTTGAATCACTCCGTTCAATGTACTTTGATGTTTTTGTTGCAATACAAAACATAAACACATACTACATACCAGACACTGCAAAACTATGGAAAAGCATAATGTATCTTCCATTTTTTGAAAAGCGACTAAACATGCACATGTGTGTGTGTAGATTTAATAATCTTCTGCCTTTTGCTTTCTGAAACGTGATGGCATAGATGCTGACAGTGGGTGTTGCATATCTGTGGCACATGCTGATTTCAGATTGAGGGGTGCGAGTTATGATGTATTGCATTCATTGAACATAGGGGGATTGATCAAAATGATCACAAGATGGCAGTTTCTGAACTGTGCAGTTTGCATGTCTAAATGTCAGAATATTGAAGGTAAGATGCACTGGAAACAAAAAGGTAATCAATCAATGTACGCTCAAAAATGCATGTCCTTTCCATTGGGCCAATACATTTCCTGGGATATCGTGTCCTTTAAATGGAGAACAAGCAATTGGGAGTGTTCCTCCATCTAGGATGATCCTCTTTTAGGATTGATGGCTTAGGAAGTTGATTCTTCCGTGTCTCCTGCCATCACTTTGTGCTCAAAACATGCTGTCTTAAAAACTCTATTGGCCACAGGAAACCAATGTCCATGTCATAGGGCCTCATTACACGGTAGGCGGTGGACCGAGGTGCTATTAGCACCTTGGTCCATGCCGGTGAAATACCGGCACCGCCTTGGAGGAAAGGGGAATTACCGCCCTATTCCAAGGTTGGCGGGGCAGTAATTCCCCCTTCCCCCATTGCCATTCCCCATTCCCATTTTTGCCCCATAGGGCATAATGGGAATGGGGAAGGTGCTAATTACGGTACCGTAATTACCACCCTGGTCCCTTTGCGGGTTGGTTTTTAACGCCTGCTAAAAAGCAGGCGTTAAACTACCAACCCGCAAAGGGACCTTGTAGTAAGGCGGTAAGGGTTAACGGTCACCGGTACCATTACCGGTGACCGTTAACCGTTACCGCCTTCCGCGTAATGAGGCCCATAGTCTGTTTATTCTGAGGAGCAAGGGATCAGCTGTGTTCCGAATTATCTGCATTTGACGCAGTGATGCCTTTAGGAGCCGCAGACAGAATGGGTTCCATTACTCGAGCTTAGCGAAGATAAAGACATTTTTCGGGCATTAATCTGTATGTAACCACAGCAGTTCACTTCTGTCACACACCTATTGAAACAGGCTGCTGTCTTTTGAAAGTTGCCTCCCAACTTCAAGAGATTATGAGTATCATCCAAAAAAGTGTAAAGCGGAACTCCATGATGTTGCAAGGGGGAGGTTAGTTGACAGATATGCAGATTAAAAAGTATTAGCACTTGCGCAGTCCCTGGGGCACGCCACAGTCATACACGGTGGAGACTGATATGGGGGCATGAGTTAAAAAAAGAACACCAGCCCATCACTTCTTTATTCCACTTCCATGCAGACACCCTTACTGGATTGCATGCACAACAATGATGACCACTGTTACCAGGTCCTCTGGCAGTGCTTCTATATGACCTTCTACCTTTCAGACGGACTCTCATTTATGAACAAAGGATACCACACACATCATCATATCCTATGCATCCATTTATTAGAAGCATACTTCAATTGCTATAATGCTAGGAACACCATGTGTGCATACCATGCTTTATATTCAATATTAAACTGTTGGATGAGCTACCTTCCTGGAATTAACCTAATTGGTTGTATCTCAAGCCTCGAAAGGGATGTATGGAAATATATCTGAAGTGGAGACACCCTGAAATTCTTAGCAGACTTTAAAGTGAGCTTAAGATCTATCTCAGGCCACAGGTATATAGTTATCGGTAGTGCAATATGTACGAAAGTTGTGATAAAGTTGAATATGTTAATATGTTCTTCAAAGTGACTGTTTTCCGCCTGGAATTTGGAACGATCCACGTGTTAGGGGGAGAAGGGTTAGGCTTCAACCAGCTCCTTGTTTACGTAGGGATATCTTCTCGGCAGCAAGAACATGAAAAGAACGAGAATTAGGACATGCTGAAATTGCTGAAAAGCCTATCCCCTGTCTAAACTATAAGGCACAATATACCATATCATCCTTCTGACTTGAAGCCAATGATGGCCGGATGGCCTTATGGTTCCTAACCACGCTAACAAATCTTAGAACATCTAATGAACATCAGGGCCGACAATGGATAACACAGACAACCAGAAATATTCCACATGCATTAGTGGAAATGCATATAACCCACCCACATCCAAAGGAAAAGGAGCCTCAGATATCAAATAAAGAAGTATGAATGCAATTTTGGTATTGCTGTTTCTATCACCAACACATGCCAACTTAAACTGAGGATAATAACACTCAACTTGGGCATGAACCCCTTAATACTGACCCAATCCAGATGTCCCTCCCATCTGGCAGTGAAAGCAAGACCTTCTGAGCTCTGTAAACCAGAACAAATAAGCATAAAACCTTGCGCTTTATGAACTCCACCTTGGACATCCCACCATCATCTCATGCATGAATAACCAGCCCCATCTGAATCAGAAATCCAGATGCCCAAAAAGAGATTAGAAAATCATGAATATCTGGCGGTCCTCATTAAACTGGATCTGAAAAAGTACTCACCTGCACCTTTGGAAAGAGGATGCAACAAATGCCATTAAATGAAAGGACACAAGGATAAGCCTGAAATCCACTGATATGTGCGTGGTTTGAAGGAACTATGCCAAGGTACCCTGTCGGGTATCATAGCCCAGCATCGCAGTGCCCCAAGGGGCTGGGTCCCCCAGGTGTCTCTAGAATGGAGTTTCTGGGGATCCGGCGGGGCACTGCGCTGTGGTCCCACAGCTTGACAGAGACCTATCACCTGACCAGGACCCTAACAATGACTCCTGGCTACCATAATTGATTCCCCCAGGGGCATACAATGAAACCAAAGGCAGCTCCAAGGTATGTATCCTTTAAGAAAAGCAAGATGGCCAAAGTAAACCTACAGGGGATAGAGAAAAAAGATATCTGCCTCTTACAAATAATTTCATGGTACGTGGGATTCCCGAATCTGAATCCTGATCCACAAACTCCAGCCGGTCCCGTGGGTCTGAATTCAAGACCGCAGATCAGTGAAAGCTTAAAACCAGCAGAAATCTTGCTATTAACCACCTATTCTAAGCAAGCGTGTAAAGAGGGAGAGGGCAAGAGGACAGGCAGCTGGAGTCCTAAACTCATGCCAAACACTTCAGAGAGGGACCCCCTTACCACAAACAGGAAAAAGGGAGACTGACAATGGGCTGAGATTCAAGATAACTGTCCTAAGTGATATAGCGTTTGGCCCAATAAAACCCTCCGCGGGTCATGCTGAGGAAGAAAGGGGGATTATCCAAAGTTGTAGGAGCCTACCCTTACACACACAGATGCAAGTGGTTCCAGGAGAAAACCACCAAGGGGAGGGGGCAATCACTCAAGTTGCAGGTAGGCTGTATGAGTACAGGAAGGACAGCGAGTGGAGGGAGCTGTAGGATGACTGCTGGATGGAGGACTATGGCTGAAGGAGGATCCTGGAAGAGCAAAGTGTATTAAGAGAAAGGGTGAGACACTAGCAGAGGAGAACATAGAGGAGATTTGAAAGTCATCACTAGAGCTTTGAGGGAAAGAGGAGGTTGGTGGCAAAGAGGTGGTGGAGGTTGGAGGTGAAAAGACAGATTCAATTGGAAGGTTATTAGTAGAGCTTGAAGGCAACGAAGTGGAAGAGATTGGAGTTCAGAGGAAAGGGAAGTGTGAAGGTTATCAGTGGAGGTTGGAGTGAGGTGGTTGGTTAAGCTTGGGGATGAGAGTAAGGCGTAGGTAGGAAAATAATCTGCCGATGTTTCAAGTGAGTGTTGGAAATGTTTGGGTATAAAAGGAAGGAGGAGGAGAATAAATCTTCAGAGTAGGTGGAAGACTAGCAGCCAGAGGTAGTACCAAAATGTGCCTGAGACCAGATAGTGGAGGTAAGAGTTAGGACTAGAGGGTATACACCGATCTGAAAGTAGGAGGAACATGCTCAAGGATTAGCAGTGGAGAGGGTAGCAGATAGGTAGGTTCCCCAGATAGATCAGAAGAAGTGGAGGAATTCTCAGAATACTGTGTTCCAAACCAAATCTCCCAACTCTACGGTAACAGCAGCAACGGCTGGCTTAAAGTGGACTTTATGACAACTATGTTGTCTCTTTCACCAGAGGATGAGTGTGCTGGCATATCTTGTGGAATTAGTTGACTCAATCGAGAGCATGTAAAGAAGACCTCTGGTTTCCAAGCCTTTTGTGGATCCTCCAATTGTGCAAGCACTCAACAGAATCTATCTCCTCTGAAAAGGACCCTCTCCACCCATTAACCAATTGATTCATCACCACCATCACGCCCCTTCGATCACATTACACTCAATACATAAACCAATCAAGATAAACCCAATAGTGGTTTGCCAGCTCATGTAGTGAGCCCCATCAGACTCGCCACGTTTAAATGCCCTCTCACCACAGCGTGCTACAGCCCCATACCTCCCCATACTCATAGGGTGAATTCCACTACCACACAGATAATAAAACCTGGAAATCCCATGGAAACACCAACTCCACATGCACAACTCACCTAAGATCACACACGGGACAAGAGGGACTTCATATCCTGCACTCATCAACACATCAGGATTCATTTTTTTTTTTTTTAATAAACTTGAATGTCAAATGTGGGCCTCATTATGACACTGCCAGTGCTGTAATAACGTGCCCGTAATTCTGTTTACTGACACATTACCTCACCGACAAAGTACAAAAGTTTGCCGGTGGGGCACCTGATTGACCTCCAAGTTCTGCAAATAATGCAGGTGCCTTACCGGCCAAAATTGCGGAACATACCAACACTGGTCAATATTGGTGCCGGTAATACCATCAACATCAAATCCCCCTATGGGTTCAATGGTACTCAATGGAAGGGGGATTTACAACTGCTCCCAGTCCTTGTAATCTGACGGTAATACTGCCAGACCTAGTGCCAGTAACGGTAACACAGTTTGGTGGTAGCCTGGCAGATTTACCGCCCAGATATCACCAAACTTGTAATGACGCCCAATGTGTAGTAATGCTACTCAGAAATGTAGAGGTGAGCAGCACATGTATTTTTCATCCAGTTGGGATTTATCTGAGTGACTGTGGGCTGAACATGGGTGGCTGAAGTGAGAGAAGCATTTAAATAAATATATCGCTACTCTAATTTACTGATGTACAACTTGAATCTGGACAACACGATGCATGCATATTCTTGTTAGAATCTGTAGAAACCCATAAACTGCGTCAACAAGCATCAGTGCCCATATCTAGTATCGATTGCAGTGTTTCTTCTGTTATTTGAGACAGTGTACTCTTATCAGACAATGATCTATACAGCAATTGATAAGAATAATTGGATTTGCTTGTGCTTTTGTGGTTCGGAATTATTCAATTACTGTTTTGCCCCACTGGGATACATTAAAATATCCATATCTGGATAGAAAACAAGAAAAGCATTTCAGGTGGGGACTATTTCAATTAATTTAACATTCACAGCTCGCCAACAAGTCCAATCGATGAATTGTAAATGAGGTTGGACCCATGCGTCAATATTATACGCCTCAGATATCTTCTATAGCAATGCAGTTGTCATTTTTTAAAAAACTTTTTCTGTTTAACCTCATTAATTTTATACATGGCACTTTGTAATTTTTGAGATTTCAATCTAGGAACAATTATGCATGTGATTATGGCGGCACTACCTGATGTGAAAGCGGTGGGTTTCGGGCTGTTTTTCCCTGCCTGGTGTGTTCAGCACGCCATCCCGAATACCGCATACACAGCCTCGTGTGCATATGACTAAACGAAGATACTCTGACGCTTTAGAGATACACAAGTGCAAAACCCTCCGGCAGCAGGTCCCTCCATGAGTCATCTTCCAGGTACAGCCAGCCCATGAAGTTGTGGCCCTCCTGGTTGGTGATGGCTAACCTGAACTGGCAGGGAGGTGAGGTTGGGGGACTGGGAGGAAGCGGGGCTTTGCCCCGGTGTGCAGTTATGTGGCTCTGCTAGGCAACCTGTGTTTTCTCCGATTGGTGCAGGTAACCTTAATCAAGGTAACGATTGGGCTACACTTAATGACATATTAAGAATGAACATTATACACACATAGAGGCCACAGGATAACATGTGCATCACGCCGGTTTCATACATATTAATCACCAAAACGGAAGCACATGTATTTACAAAAAAATAAGTCAGCCGATGTGCTGACTTGTTTCTTAAATAAATAACCTTTGTTTGTGATACATGAACCAAAAGGAATGAGATCAGACATGGGCCCTCATTAGGACCTTGGCGGAGGACCATGGCGCTATTAGCACCATGGTCCATGGCGCTAAATTGCCAACTCCGCCATGGTGGTTGGCGGACTTACCGCCCCATTCCGACCTTGGCGGGGCGGTAAGTCCCCAATCCCCATTTACCTTTCCCCATTCCCATTTTTGCCCCATAGGGCATAATGGGAGTGGGGAAGGCGTTAATTACGCCACCGTAAATTATGGTGGCGTAATTAACAACAAGGTCCCTTAGCGCCATGGATTTTAACACCTGCTAAAAGCAGGTGTTAAATCCGCCATGGCGCTGAGGGAACTCGTACTCAGGCGGTAAGGGTCGGCGATGTTTACGCCGGCGTAAACCCCTTACCGCCTGGGTCGTAATGAGGGCCATGGTGTTTTGCATCATTAATTTAGTTCTTGATATTCGATCTTATGTTTCTGAGATGTTTATGAAATTAACATGAATTTACTATGTAGTGAATGAAGACATTTCTGGTACTTTTAACTTTTCTGATGATACGGGTGCCATAGAAACGAGGGCTCCATCATATGGGGATGCTTGTTCCCCAACGCAGATGAAAGATTACTCTTTGTCCCTGTGAACAATCGCAATATAGTAGCATGTACTTGGGCAAAGATGCCCAGGGCGTTGCTGAAAAGGTCTACCTGCAGTAAGCAGTCATTTGGAACAAGGCTTCAGGACACATTTTCAAATGTCGAAACTCTGGAACCGCAGCCTTGATCACTGTAGCACCTCTCTCTCTCTCTCTGCAATGCCATCCCTCAGGAGGCGTGTGTCTCTTTTTAGAGAACTGCTGATACGCGGTATTGCCCCCAATGAGTGATATGATTTGTGCATCTCTTTTCATATTACTGCCCTGGTTCCTGATTGGAAGCCTAATAGTTCCATCTTCTACCTCTTTTAGTGGCTTTTACTCTCAAACATGTACCGCTCTTGTGCCTGATTGAGTAATATGGATGGGCCCGTGCTGCACGTCTGGCTGTCGGATGTAACATGTTGGACTCAGGTGGAGCCTCGAGCCTCAATAACATATAACATCCGCTTACCTATGTATGTCCACTTGTGTTATAATAATAATTATTGTTCTTTTATAACGTACTTAATACAAGAGACAAGTTGCACAGTGCAAGGCCAGGATTCGAACCTGTGTTGCTATGCATTGTCTTGCCTCCAAGACTAACATGTATCCCCTGAGCTATCGTCCCAGCCTAAACAAGTTTTGTCCCCGCTGACTGCTCCATTTACTCCCCTACACAACCTGGTCGGAATGCCCCTCCAACTCACCCCCATTGTAAGAAGCTCACTGCTTCCCATCAAATCTGATTTCTTATCTATTATATGTTCTTTTGTGATCAAGAGATCATGGTTCCTCCTGTACATAATTAAGTAAATAAATAAATACATAAATACATATTTTAAAAATGTGAGCGTTAATTTCTCATCCAAGCACGGAATCACGATTGAAGTCTGTGTGGCTCATCAAACCACCTACATGTCCTATGTGTATTGCACAGCAATCCTGGGGTGATTCTTCGTAGGGTTTTCCCTCTTGTAGTGTGACTGACATTTCTGAACACAGTGATAAACCATCATTTTCCTCTTTCATGAGACACATGTCCCTTGAGTGATGTGGAGTCGCCTTATTAATTGTGGCAGTGGCTGTATTCTAGGATAAGCCTGGGAAGGACAGGGTGAAGTCAAGGGGATCCACTGTATACCAATTCTAGCTGTCGTATTACGGAGCGGGTGGCTATGACTGGGCCCAGAGATCTTCATGTCTGACTCTATATGGGCGAAAAATGCATGTCTTCATCACACTTGTTAAGGAGTACACAAAATTCACACAAGGAGACTGAAACAGTAATCACGACTGCTGATGATAAGAGACTTGGTAAAGTAAAAGCCGCAGAGGCACTGGATTTTGTAAGAGGATTCAATTCAACACTACAGCTAAGTCAATGCCTAGTCTGGGATACTGAATGGAAACCCTTATTGATATATCTTTACGTCCAGTTCATGCGTTCTGGATGACTACCCCTATATAACACCCCTCTCTTGGAATCCCCCTGAACCCACTGAGCCAAGAAGTAGTTCTGTTTTGCAAGTTTAAAAGGTTTATTTGATAATTTAAACAATATATATATATATATCACACTTTATAATAAATTAATAATTGAATATCACACTTAATCTGAGCAGTAATCAATAATGGATAGTCCGGCACTAGCACACTTGTGAATAGGAACAGAAGAATAAGGTGGTAGAGAATGCTTTATATAAGTTCAGATGGATGCAATGTTGAATGAAATGCAATACAGAAAATACTCAATATGATTTCAACAAAACAATGTAATCACTTTTCTCTGGCAATCCACTCCCCCCTTTATGCAATGCAAGGAAATGGAAGGGAAGCACACAGTTCTCAGAAATGCAATCAAATGTAATTCAGTTCAATTCCCCCCCAGCATCTTATACAACAAATAGGAGTTTTGAAACATAGGCAAAATGCTTTGAATATGGTGACAATGCAGTGAGAAATATGCTGAAAATGGTTTTAATTCCCTTTAGGAGGTTCAGGGTGAGTGAAATATACTTGGGATGAGTTCAGGCTCACTTTAGCAAGGATCTAGGAGTAACTTGCAGGTTAAACGAATTGTTGGCAAAGGAAAGCAAGGAAGCTGCTGTTTCCACACGTGGCTGGATTTTTAACCAAATTGCAAATCGCGGTAAAATTCACGAGTGCGAGAATCGTGATTACGGAGAAAGTTCCTAGCCCAAACGGTTCCAGAGATACGAACGATTAAATAAAGGTAGTTTTTTTGGATTTGAAATTTTAAAAGTTCAAAGCGACAGGTTACAGCTTGCAGATGGAAAATGACAGGTGACAGCTTTTAGAAATGACAGGTGACAACTTCTAGGAGGCAGTTCTTGTTAGATTAAAATAGCTTGCATTAGATTATTTTAACTAAGAGATTGGGTTCTGCACAGTTCTGCTAAGTACTCACAATATATTTAGAAATAGGCCTCGCCACAGATCTGGTCAGGTTTTCGGACTGGACTCCGGTCTGGTCTTGGCACTTCACAGTGATCTGGGTCAGCTCTCTGGTTCTGCTAACAGCGGTCTGGGTCAGCTCTGCTCTGCTGGTCTAGCCTCTCTGGATTCTGGATACTGCTCTGCTTTCTAGGTACTGCTACAGGTTCTGTCTATCAGCATGCTCCGCAGCAAATGGAATTGAATGTCTCTATCTGTCCTGACTGTCTGCTTTTATGTGTTTTGAAAGTGGGTGTGTGTGCAGCATCACTAGCCAGCCCCTCTTTCAACTTGTCATTGGCCCAATTCTCCCCTCTCCCATGATTGGGGAAGGAACTGTGAGTCAGAGTGATGCTGTAGGTTTTATGGGTCAGAGGATCCTCCCCTGGTCAGTTTGCCCACAAATCCATATTTGATTCAAAATGCACATTTCTCAAATACATAGTGGTTTGTCATTGCATGTACATATTACCTATCACACGAGGTAGTCTCTGTCCCAAATCTGCTCTTCCTAGGAGCTTGGGTTCAAAAATGGCAACATATTTCACTTTTTAGTCGGGTTACCAATATTGGATTTTTCCCCGCATTTACACAGATGTGCCCATGGTGTGTGGGCATTAGGTGGTGGAGTGTCAGATTTTTAACATACATACATTTAGAGTAATATCCTCTTTTCCGCTAAAATCCCCCTGAACATACCACCGGGTCCTACCACGTCTTCAAATGTGCACAGAAAAATCACAAGAATCATGATATCACTTATAAAATTTTCGCAAGCCCGCTCTATGAATGATCCATCTTTTTAGATTTATGTTCTGGCCCCTAAAGAAGTGTGGTTTCCCCCAGCACAAGGTTGAATTTCTGGTTTTTCCAGTTCTGCCAAGCCAGCTTGCTCTCACAGGCAGTGCTCCTCCCCTTTCCTTCCAGGAGTTAGCCACTTTACGACCCCCATAATAAAACATTTGCCTGAGTCAGGACAGGGCTTTGTTCAATTTCCTGCAGAGCCCAGGTAATTCAATCAGAGAAGTGTCATATCCCTTTTGGTGGGAGCAACAAAAGGCACCTAGGCCTCGGAACACAGCTGTTGTGCAAGTCTCAACTCCTGTCGGGGGTAGCTGGTGGGCAAAATTCAGTTTCATTAAGCCAGGTTTCAGATAAAATGTCACTTTTTGTTCCCCAGTTTAAGTCAAGACAATTTTTACATATGCAGCTAGAATGCTGATTCTAAGTTCAAAACTATGACATTTTAACAGTGACAAACTATGTGGCAGTCACAAGTCTGTCCCTCAGTTTATTTACACATTTCGATTTTTGGTAATTTTAAATACAGTTTCAGTTTAAGCCGCTGCAGACCTGCAGATCTCAGCCAGTCTTGTTATAAACCTTCAAGTCACTTCAGACTATAACTTTACATTGTATCCACCTCTTAGTAAGTCTTTCTTTGGTCTGCTTTGGGTTCATTTATTCAGTTTTACACAAATGTCTGGTGTTGTTTTAAAACGCCGGCTTTCTGATAGTGGTGAGTACTGGTAATGCAACCATTTTTGGGATTTAAGAAATGAATTCCCCACAGTTCTAGGTTGCTTTTGGCAATCAGCATTGCCATTCCCAATGATTTCAGGCTACTGTGTGGGTAGTCCAATGGTGGTTTTAGGCAGTGCCCTTCTGTGCCCATAACATCGGCAAAAATGGGTGGCAGCCTATTCTTCATGCATTTCCCTGGGCATTTTCTGGGAAGCTCTGGCTATCATGATGTTTTCAATGCCAGTACTGCACAGTTTTTGTGGTAGGGCTCGGATGCATGGGTACAAACATCCCACAAGCCCCCCTCTTGCGATGGCCATTCTGTTTCACTGATGGAACTCGCAAGATCTGGGATGTTTCCTCATCTTCTTCCAATAGATGGCACAGTTCAGCATCTTTTTCTCCATCCGGTCGGATCGATCGGTTCTCCTCGCCGGTCCTGATGGGAAGATTGGGCGGTACCCCGGGCCCCTTGCGTCTCTGCTCCCGGTCTCCGGATCGTCCTCCCTGGCCAGTCTCAAGGTTTTCCTTCTCCTAGGACGACAAAGGAAGAGCGGCAATACCTATTCATAGACATTTTTCCCCCACCATTGATATAGTGGGGTGGCATATAAATTTATAGTCAAAGCATATGAACATGCACATTTCTTTTTGCATTCAAAAGCGAAAACACCCACATTGATAAACTCAGAATTTGATAGGCGATATATAGGATATTTTAAGTTAGAACTGAATTAATCTGAGACAGTACCCTCTAGGATTCCAGAGGATTCCTCCAGTTGCTGCAGAGTGTGCCTGGGATGGCAACACTTCAACTGGTTAATGTGGACCCACTTGTCTTCCCCCTCTGCCAAACCGCCTTTGGGGATGCGGATCTTGTAGGCCACAGGGGAGATCTTGTCTATAATCTCATAGGGTCCCTTCTATGTAGGCAGAATTTTTCGCTGCTTGGCCTGGTTCCTTTGGAAATTGTATAGATAGACCCGGTCCCCCACCTGATATTCCTTCCTGGAAGTTTTCAGGTCATAGTGGGTCTTCATACTCTCAGCTGATCTTTCTAGATTCCGCTGAGCTTAGGCAAAAGCATGCTGAAGGTGTTTCCTTAAATTCTCCACATACTCATGAGTTGTGGAGGCATTCATCAACGTTTGCTCTTGGGTTCTGTAGAGCAAATTCTGAGGAAGCACCATCTTGCGTCCAGTCATCAACTCAAAAGGTGACATTTTGGTTGCAGATGAAGGGGTAGATCTGATGGCCATTAGGACCAGAGGTAATCGGCTATCCCAACTTGGCCCAGAATCTACCACAAACTTCTTTAATATGCTCACAATGGTTCGGTTATATCTCTCTACTGCCCCAGAAGAAGCTGGCCGGTAAGCAATATGCAACTTCCTTTTGACCCCCAGTATCTCCCACATCTTTGTTATTACTTCACTGGTGAAGTGGCTACCTCTGTCTGACTCAATCCTTTGAGGTAGACCAAAACGGGAAAAGATGTGGTTAATCATCAGGGCAGCTGCTGTTTCTGCCTTGCAGTTTGGGGCTGGGAGACATTCCACCCACTTGGTAAACAAGCATCTAACGGTCAACATGTACTTGTTTCCTCTAGACGAGCGAATCACAGGGCCTACAAAGTCGGTTTGCAAATCTGACCATGGCAGTGTCATTCCCCTCTTTTGGAGAGGCGCCCGGTGTGTGAGGGATGTTGGCTGAAATTGTGCACACACAAGACAACCCTTCAAGTATTGGTTGAGGTCCTGGCCCATGTGTGGCCAGTATGCAACCTCTCTTAAGATTTCTAGTGTTGTGTGAAACCCCCTATGACCGGCGGTGGCCGCATCATGGGCGTGACTTAACATCAAGCTTTGGAATGAGGTAGGAACCACCCACTGATCGTGGCCAGCTTTGGATTTCCTTACCAACAAACCGTCTTGGATCCGGAACATTTTTGGACATTTCATCAACACTCTTAGGTCCTCTTTCCCAATGTAATCGGTATCCGTCAGGGGAAAGTTCTCAGGGTCCTCAAGGTGTTGGTAAAACTTACCAATAATTGGATCCCCCTTCTGAGCTGTAATCAAATCAGCATCAGGGGTCTCCTTACTCCATTGTGCAATTGAAAGATCATTGTGAGCTTTTGTCTGGGATCTAGTGATAGAAGTGACCTGGATTTCCCCCAACAGGGACTCAATCTCAATTAGATCCCCATGGATGGCCCCGGTTTTGGCCAGCTGATCAGCTAAGTCATTTCCAGTTTTGTCTGGTCCCTCTACTTTGGAATGACCCTTGATCTTTTTCCAATAGATGGTCATCTCATTCGAGGTGACCAGATCGTCAATGTTTTGGATCAACTTCCCATGTTTCAAGGGTTTGTTGTTAGCACATAACATGCCTCTGGTTTTCCAATTAACCAGGTGCTCCACGAACCCGTTCCGTACATAATCAGAATCTGTGATTATGACCAGTTCGTGGAGTTGATGTTGGACAGCAGTGAGGATGGCTTGATGCACAGCCATCAATTCTGCCACCTGACTACTTCGGGGACCAATTTTGTATCCAGCGGAGGGTTCTGGGGACTCATTCACCCATGCATTCCCTACGCCGGCCACCAGTTCTTTCTCCCCGTTGTTGTCAACATGGTAAGAGCATCCATCCACATAGACAGTGGGCATTCCCTCACACTTGTCTTCTTCAAAGACTTTGTGTGGGGAATTAAGGTATGCCTCCATGTTGTCCTTGATTTTTAGACTTTCGTCCTCGAGACAGTTTTCTCTGGCACAATCATGCAAGTCAGCCAGACCTTGCGTGAGGGGACTCTTCTTGTTTTGGCCATATCTGACCTCCACAGGAAAGCCTAGCATTGACAGAATCCAGGAAGTAATTCGGGAATTACTCACATTTCCGGCCCGGATTCTGTCACTTTGGAGATATTGCAGAGGCTGGTGTGGAGTCTCCACTATGATGGGTTCCCTCTGGATAAACGGGCGGTAATTCTTCAATGCCCACACCGTTGCCAGGAGTGCCTTCTCACAATCGTTGAATTTTTCCTCCACAGAGGATAAAGTTTTGCTCGCATAGGAGATTACTTTATTGACCTTGTCATGCTTTTGGTATAATACTGCCGTCAAGCACGTATTAGAGAACCCTGTCTCCAGGAAGAACTCCTTGTTTCTGACAGGGTAAGCTAGGCAGGGCGCTTGTGAGAGGCTTCTTTTGAGTTGTCTTACTGCCTCGGCTTGTTCTGGACCCCATTCCCACTTGACCCTCCCCTTCAGGAGATGAATCAGGGGTCTGGTGATTTCTGCGTAGCCCTCAATGAACTTTCTGCTGTAATTAGTCAGTCCAAGGAGGCTCCTTAGTTCCCGCAGAGTTGTGGGGTCTATCAGTTTCTGAAGTGCTTCCACATTCTTTTCCTGGGAACAGACACCCTGAGGAGTAAACTCATGCCCCAAGAAATTAACACGGGTTCTACACCACTGTGCTTTCTGAAAGGAAAGTTTTGCTCCAGCGGCCCTCAACTGGGTCAGAACATAACGGATCTTCGCTATGTGTTCCTCCACAGAGGAATTTTTGATGAGGACATCATCTACATAAGCCAGGTTACCCCTTGCACCTAGGTCGGGCATGGCCTTGTGTAGGAAAATGTTGAATTCATTGCCGGAGTTGAGGTATCCGAAGGGAGTCCGGGTCCATGTGTACTGCTGGCCCCCAAAGGTAAAAGCCAGCTTGTATTGGTCCTCCCTACTGACCGGCACGGTCCAGTATCCATTGGTCAGGTCTATTGCAGTGAATACCTGTGACCCCTGAATCTGGGCCAGCCCTTGGTCAATGTAGGGAAGAGGCCATCGGGAAGTATGGACCCGTTTGTTGAGCTCCCTATGGTCAGCGCAAAGTCTCCACTGGCAGTTTGGCTTTAATATTCCCAGCACCGGATTATTGAAGGTGCTGTGGACGGGACGGATTATTCCCCGGGACTCAAGGTTCTTAATTATTTCAGTAAGGGACTCCATGGATGCGAGAGGCAAACAATATTGCTTCACAAACACTGGAGTCATGCCGGGGTCCGTGGGGATTGTTGTTGTGTGGATGTCAGTGCGACCACAGTCATATGAGTCTACCGCAAAGAGATCTTGGAAATCCAAGAAAACTTGTTTCAACTTTTGCCTTTGTTCCAAAGTCACACAGGCATCAGCTAAATTGACTCTCTCTTCCACCATCTGCCTGAAGCCTGGAAAGACTTCTGGTTTGGCTATCTCAGCGGCCTCCTCCAGCTGGGTGGAGAAGTCCCTGGTCAGAGTGCTGATTTGGACTGGAGGCCTCAGGTGGGAAAGGCAACCCTCATGGACCTGGAAAATCACCTCATCCCTCCTGAAGTCACAAGTCACATCTTCCTTACCATAGGGGCAGGAAGTGTACACCAGGAAGTTCCCCCCATGCCGGGTAAAAATCCTGTCTGGTGTTGTATTGTCATCACTGTCACTGTCAAAACAGTCCTTGGGGATTGGTCCTAACAGTTAATTTCCTAAATCGATGGAAAAATGTCGGTCATCAACCGCCATTCCAATAATGGTGCCTGCGGCTAGAGTAATACTCTTTAAGTCGCTGTTATCCACCTCTATTAGAATGGTGTCATGTTCTATGTTGACTAATGGAGTTGGGTTTACCCCCAACCCTTGCTGTTGGAGAGAAGCGTTTAGATGTATGTAAGCATCAGGGTTTTTCAAATGTTGTCCTCTTTTAACTTTCACTTCCAGGGAGAATTGTCGGGTCCTTTCTGGGATGGTGACTTCCTCTTTGATCTGAATCTCAACTGCATAAGGTAGCAATTGAGCTGACCTAAATGCTTTTTCTGGATCATCAAAGCCCATGGGATTAACCGCTAATCGGGACCAAGCTTTGAAGTTTATTAGGTCCAAACTAATGGCAAAGCGATTGAGAATGTCACTGCCTAAGTAAAAAGCGGCAGTGACGTCTCGCCCGACCAACAATTGTGGACTATGCTCTTGTTGCCAATGGAGATTTTGAGCATGCACCTGCTTGGCAGGAGATGTTTGGAATTGGGTGCTTCCAGGTCCATTTCCCATTTGTCTATCAGTTTGAATGTGGGAATGGCTGGATCTTTTGGGAGTTGGCGGAACATGGCTTCGCTGATGAAGCTCTTACCGTTGTTCACACACACTCGAGCGAGAACAGAGTCCTTCCCATCATTTAACTGAACAGGAATGAACAACTGCTCTCCAATTTGCTGAATATCAGCCAGGCTCTGAGCTGATTTCACATCTTTCTGGACTATAGGAGTGGGAGTTTCTGATTGTGGATTAGTAAAGAATTTCAGGGTGTTTCCTTCCAGTGTGGAATACCACTTTAGACTGGAAGGAAGGTTGATTTTCAGAAATAGAGAGGACCCCCCATCACCAGTGTGTTGTCCTACTGCTATTACTGTCACGTCTGGAATTTGGTTATTCTGGAAGTGGAATTCTACTTGGTCAGATTGTTGTTCAACCATGTGGCATGTGTCGTTTAAACTAACATGGTTGACACTCTGTTTTAATTTTATGGGTCGGCTAGTCTGGGTCCAGACCTTGTTTACGCAATCTATTAGGGGTGACAACCTTCTCAGGAGGTCATTCCCTAGTAAACAAGGGGTGCCCTCTGGAGTGACCGGGTGTTTCAACTTGTGTCGCCCAATTTTAATGTCCAAATCTGCCTTCCCCTCGACGGGAATTTCCTTCCCGTCAAAGTTCTGGAGTTGTCCAGGAAGTGAGGTGAGAGGAATGTGGTAATTCCCTCCCCTTCCTGCATTCAGTTAATCAAAGGCCCTTCTGGACAGAAGGGTAGCTTGAGATCCCGTGTCCACCAGCGCTGAAATCATACCCTGCCCCTGTACTTGTACCGGGGCATAATATCTTCCCTCCTTCTCCTCAAGGGGGCACAGATAATGCACATTTCTGGACAACTGGTGGGCTAACTTTCTGGTTTTGGACATTGCAAGAGAAGAAATTTGGGCAGAATTCTGTGGAGAGCCTTGGGAATCTGAAAGAAAAAGTTGGCAACTGGAGATCAGAGCCATTGTGGGTTCCCCTGGTTCCGGTTCTGGGCCGCCCCCCCCCTTTCTGGAGGCAGTCACCAGGATGGGTTTGAACCAGGGGATTTCGGTATTGTGGGTTCTGGGATGAGATGATGGGCGGCGGTAGCTCAGTCTCCATTGTCTGAATTGGCATCCCTTGGGACCCATTTTTCCTTGGGAGGAGTTCCCCCATCTCTGAAGGAGAAGGTCCTTCCCCCAGGATCCTCTGAGGATCCCTCTCCCTCCAATTGGAAGACCTGTACCTCCTCCACAAAGTGGGTCTGTTTGGGTCCTTTGTTTCTCCTACCCCCCCTCTGCTCCTTGGGAGGCAGGCTTTCAGGGGCAGGAGATTTTGTTTCCGGTTCCTGGTTTTCCAGGGGCTGTTTACAAGTTGGGAAGGAAGCTTCCTCCAAGGCTTTACACCCACCTTCCCCTTGTGCCTCCTCCCTGGGAACCGGTGTGTTATCGGGGTGCTGCCCCCGTCATTGTTCTGGAGTACCATGTCCAGAGTTTGGGGTATTCTGTGCCGGCATGCACATCTGAGGGTTCTGCTGAGCCCTTAGCACGCGACCTAGCCCCTGTGCCATGTTCTGAACCTGGCGCTCTAACTGGGAAACCGGCTCAGGCTGATACGGGGCCCTGTTTTCTCCCCTGGGCTGATCCCGGGAAGGGTAGCTATCCCTTCTCTGGTAATATCCCGGATTGGGAAGATTTGGGTACCCCTCCACCCTTGGCCTCCCCTCTCCCGGATTAGGTTGTCTGGGCTCAGGGAATTGGGGAAAGAAGGATGGATGATTTTGGAGTTGGAAGTTGGGTGGATACCTGGGGAAAAAGTTCTGCCCAGGATTTGGAGAATTTCTGCCCTCTGGTGGGAAGTTAGGAGGGAAGTTCCCTGGGTTAGGTGCTTGGCTGGATCCCCCCCCTTGGCTGGAGGAGTCCACACATAACCCAGGATGGGTCGATTTCCCTTGTAACGGGGACTTACATAATCAGGAGAGCGAGGGACCCCATTTGTGGGGCTGCCTCCTTGGCTCCCTGTCTGTGACTGGCCCGAGGACCTTCTGGGCCTAGCATTATTAGGTGCAGGTAGGTTTTTAGGCCCCCCCATCTCCAAATCCAAAACGGGGGCAACCTTTACCTCTGCCACCTTGGCAGCAGCAGGGGTGCTGTTGGTTTTGGGGTTTTTGGGCTGGTTTTTGTTTTCCACCGGTTTCTTCACCTCGTAGATGCGGGTGGCTTGTTCAATGACCCATTCTAAAGATCTTTTCTCATGAAAATCTCTCATGAGCTGGGTCATTATGTATTTGGGCAAGGCATGGAAAAAAGTATTAACAAATTCTCTGCTGTCTGTGCGCACCCTTCTGGTGGTCTGCGCAAAGGCACGTTTCAGTTCTTGCACAAATTCTTGTGGGGCCTGATCCTCCCCACATTGCAAATTGTAGGCTGCCTTGCGAGCCTCTTGAGGATTTTTGTGAACAGATTTTTTTTTCAAGATGGCCGCCTTATAGGTGGACCATCTTAAATGATTTTGGTCCTCCAGCCCTGCAAAGAAACTGGAGTATTCTGGTGAGAAGGTCCACTTTACATATTGGATACGGTTTTGGCTGTCCTTCAAATGAAAAGTCTCCATCATTTGCTCATAGAGCTCCAAGTGTTCCCAAACAGAGTACTTGGCGTTCTTATGATAAGGCGTGATAACACTCCTTATTGCCTTTATTTGCTTCAATGGGTCCTTAAGCAAGGCCCTTTTTGCCTTATTGGCCTTTTTGGTTCGGGTAACCCTGGTCCATTCATCCTCTGACTCAGAGGCACTGCTCCCAGAGGTTCCTGTCTGATCTTCCAGGTTTTCCCGGATTCTGCGAGCCTGGGAATGGCTGGCAGAATGGGGGGACCTGGTCTCCTGTGTCCTGCACCGTTCAGAGGAGTCTTCAGATTCCTCCTTGCTGCCAGGATTTGATGGGTACCCCCCCCCCCACTGACCTAACTGGGCAGAAGTTTTCAGGATGCCCTTAATGGGCCTATTCTCCTGGGGTTCCCCACTAAATTGCACTGTGCTTGGGTGCCCATACCCGGATGCCCGCCCATCCATTCCTGGGAGGTACTGGCCTATGAGCCCCATGCTTCTGGCTGGATAGTAATCTGTCATCCCTGTGGCCCGGTGCTCATGTGCGCCCGGGGACATGGGGGTGGCAGAGTCCATGGACTGAGAGAGATAAAGGCCACTGGTTCTAGGGCTCCTGAGGTTATGCTCAGGAGTTTCCCTTTCCCAGCGAACCTGGTCTCTATCCGCCCCTGCTCCCTGTTGCAACGCAAGAGCCTGCGCCTTCAGTTCCTCAGTTAAGGCCTTACTAGACTCTATCAGTCTCTCCTGCATCGCTACCTGTTGTTGGAGCCTATCATTGTGCTGGCAGAGAGCCTCATTCTCTCTCTGCGTTTCCTGATTGGTCCTGGAGCACTGGGCCAGTCTTTGCTGCAGGAGGGTTACCTCCTGAGCTGTGTCCCTATTGGCCTGCTCCTGTCTTTCCAGAGAATCCTCCACCCTCCTGGTGTGCTCTAGCAAGTCCTGGTGTTCTTTTTGGAGGTCACCCAGTCCCTGGTGGGCCAGGTGATTTTCTTCCATTTTTCTTCTTAAGTGGCAGACTTCCTGGCCTAAGGTGTCCCTTTCCTGACCAAGAGCTTGAATTTGTGACGCCAGGTCGTCCCTTTGCCTTTGGAAGGCACCAGCTTTCTGGCGCTCCTGATCAAACTCTGCCTAGGTATCCAGGTCTTTCAGGATCAGTTTATTGCTCTACTCTTTCTCTCTGTCTAGTTGGATTTGCAGGGTGGCTACCTGCTCTGTGCATGCCCTGTTGAAATTGATCTGTTGCTCCAGCTTTTTCTGGCTCTGCAGTAGGGAGTCCAAAGTGTCTTGGTGTTCCTTCTGCAAAGCCAGAATTCTGGTATCCTGGTCAGCCTTTTCCTGTTGCAGGATATCCATATCCTTCTTTATTTTAATGATGTGCTGTCTACTCACATTTTCGGACTCCTGGCTTCTGTGCAGCCTCTGCTCAGAAGAGACCAGGTCAGATTGGACCTTCTCTAACGCCATCTGTCGCTTATTCACCAGATCTTGGCTTTCAGTACATTTATCCTGCATGTCTCCCATATATAGGTACAGGTATGCTGCTATCCTAACCATCTTGTCTTGTTCATCCTTAGCTTTAGGAGCCATGTATAGTTCACTCAGGGCCACATGTAAGGGACCCTGATCTCTCCATGTATCTGACCCTGTTTCAGTGACCTGTTGCGTGATGGCCTGCAACCAGACCATGCGGTCCTGGTGAATCCACTCACCTCTCACAAATATCTTATGTAAGAAGTGCTCTCTGGCTATTTTCATGTCTACTAAGGTCGTCATTCTAGAGATTGGTCTCTGTCCTGACTTACAGAAGTTTGTATTTTATTTTTGCAAAACAGACCTTTTCCTTAGAGCGTTCCTTTGAGGAGTGCTTTACAGCGTAACACAGCGTGGTGATCCGACAGGATATGTGTATCTGGTCAGCTGGCACGCTGTATTAATCTGCACAAGTGATAGATCAAACCCAAACGTCTGGCCCGAGCCCCCAATTTGTAAGAGGATTCAATTCAACACTACAGCTAAGTCAATGCCTAGTCTGGGATACTGAATGGAAACCCTTATTGATATATCTTTACGTCCAGTTCATGCGTTCTGGTGACTACCCCTATATAACACCCCTCTCTTGGAATCCCCCTGACCCCACTGAGCCAAGAAGTAGTTCTGTTTTGCAAGTTTAAAAGGTTTATTTGATAATTTAAACAATATATATATATATATATACTTATATATATATATATCACAATTTATAATAAATTAATAATTGAATATCACACTTAATCTGGGCAGTAATCAATAATGGATAGTCCGGCAATAGCACACTTGTGAATAGGAACAGAAGAATAAGGTGGTAGAGAATGCTTTATATAAGTTCAGATGGATGCAATGTTGAATGAAATACAATACAGAAAATACTCAATATGATTTCAACAAAACAATGTAATCACTTTTCTCTGGCAATCCACTCCCACTTTATGCAATGCAAGGAAATGGAAGGAAAGCACACAGTTCTCAGAAATGCAATCAAATGTAATTCAGTTCAATTCCCCCCCAGCAGCTTATACAACAGATAGGAGTTTTGAAACACAGGCAAAATGCTTTGAATATGGTGACAATGCAGTGGGAAATATGCTGAAAATGGTTTTAATTTCCTTTAGGAGGTTCAGGGTGAGTGAAATATACTTGGGATGAGTTCAGGCTCACTTTAGCAAGGATCTAGAAGTAACTCGCAGGTTAAACGAATTTTTGGCAAAGGAAAGCAAGGAAGCTGCTGTTTTCACACGTGGCTGGATTTTTAACCAAATTGCAAATCGCGGTAAAATTCACGAGTGCGAGAATCGTGATAAGGAGTTTGGCTTGTTGGAAAGGTAAGATTCTAAGCTTTCAGAGGAAAGTTAAACCAAGTTCCTAGCCCAAACGGTTCCAGAGATACGGACGATTAAATAAAGGTAGTTTTTTTGGATTTGAAATTTTAAAAGTTCAAAGCGACAGGTTACAGCTTGCAGATGGAAAATGACAGGTGACAACTTTTAGAAATGACAGGTGACAACTTCTAGGAGGAAGTTCTTGTTAGATTATAATAGCTTGCATTAGATTATTTTAACTAAGAGATTGGGTTCTGCACAGTTCTGCTAGGTACTCACAATATATTTAGAAATAGGCCTCGCCACGGATCTGGTCAGGTTTTCGGACTGGACTCCGGTCTGGTCTCGGCACTTCACAGTGATCTGGGTCAGCTCTCTGGTTCTGCTAACAGCGGTCTGGGTCAGCTCTGCTCTGCTGGTCTAGCCTCTCTGGATTCTGGATACTGCTCTGCTTTATAGGTACTGCTACAGGTTCTGGAGATTGATGGATTTGAAGCCGTTGATCAGCATGCTCCGCAGCAAATGGAATTGAATGTCTCTATCTGTCCTGACTGTCTGCTTTTATGTGTTTTGAAAGTGGGTGTGTGTGCAGCATCACTAGCCAGCCCCTCTTTCAACTTGTCATTGGCCCAATTCTCCCCTCTCCCATGATTGGGGAAGGAACTGTGAGTCAGAGTGATGCTGTAGGTTTTATGGGTCAGAGGATCCTCCCCTGGTCAGTTTGCCCACAAATCTATATTTGATTCAAAATGCACATTTCTCAAATACATAGTGGTTTGTCATTGCATGTACATATTACCTATCACATGAGGTAGTCTCTGTCCCAAATCTGCTCTTCCTAGGAGCTTGGGTTCAAAAATGGCAACATATTTCACTTTTTAGTCGGGTTACCAATATTGGATTTTTCCCCGCATATACACAGATGGGCCCATGGTGTGTGGGCATTAGGTGGTGGAGTGTCAGATTTTTAACATACATACATTTAGAGTAATATCCTCTTTTCTGCTAAAACCCCCCTGAACATACCACCGGGTCCTACCACGTCTTCAAATGTGCACAGAAAAATCACAAGAATAATGATATCACTTATAAAGTTTTCACAAGTCCGCTCTATGAATGATCCATCTTTTTAGATTTATGTTCTGGCCCCAAGGGGTGTGGTTTCCCCCAGCTCAAGGTTGAATTTCTGGTTTTTCCAGTTCTGCCAAGCCAGCTTGCTCTCACAGGCAGTGCTCCTCCCCTTTCCTTCCAGGAGGAAGCCACTTTTACGACCCCCATAATAAAACATTTGCCTGAGTCAGGACAGGGCTTTGTTCAATTTCCTGCAGAGCCCAGGTAATTCAATCAGAGAAGTGTCATATCCCTTTTGGTGGGAGCAGCAAAAGGCAGCTAGGCCTGGGGACACAGCTGTTGTGCAAGTCTCAACTCCTGTCGGGGGTAGCTGGTGGGCAAAATTCAGTTTCATTAAGCCAGGTTTCAGATAAAATGTCACTTTTTGTTCCCCAGTTCAAGTCAAGACAATTTTTACATATGCAGCTAGAATGCTGATTCTAAGTTCAAAACTATGACATTTTAACAGTGACAAACTATGTGGCAGTCACAAGTCTGTCCCTCAGCTTATTTACACATTTCGATTTTTGGTAATTTTAAATACAGTTTCAGTTTAAGCCGCTGCAGACCTGCAGATCTCAGCCAGTCTTGTTATAAACCTTCAAGTCACTTCAGACTATAACTTTACATTGTATCCACCTCTTAGTAAGTCTTTCTTTGGCCTGCTTTGGGTTCATTTGTTCAGTTTTACACAAATGTCTGGTGTTGTTTTAAAACGCCGGCTTTCTGATAGTGGTGAGTACTGGTAATGCAACCATTTTTGGGATTTAAGAAATGAATTCCCCACAGTTCTAGGTTGCTTTTGGCAATCAGCATTGCCATTCCCAATGATTTCAGGCTACTGTGTGGGTAGTCCAATGGTGGTTTTAGGTAGTGCCCTTCTGTGCCCATAACATCGGCAAAAATGGGTGGCAGCCTATTCTTCATGCATTTCCCTGGGCATTTTCTGGGAAGCTCTGGCTATCATGATGTTTTCAATGCCAGTACTGCACAGTTTTTGTGGTAGGGCTCGGATGCATGGGTAAAAACATCCCACAATTTTGAGGATCTTGAGGCGGTTTCAGCCATTGAGGTGGAAGGAACCAACTGATGCAGCTTTAAATCCCTGCCAAAGGAATCCTAGGTTGCTGGTAATGGGGGATGGGCTGAGGCTACAAGGCACCACGAAATGCGAGCTGGGAGGATAGGTGAGGCATTGGTGATTGGGAAGCAGATCTGACATCACTGAGCTATCTTCCCAGGATAATATGATACCTCAACCTCACAAGTGTTCTCCACTGGATATCAGAGCAAGTTCAACTTGAATTCAGGTAGTCCTGCTTGACCTACTTATATATTAAAAAATCTGCCCTATAAATACCCCTGGTAGAGATGATTCCCCCAGCACTTTCTTTAGAGTGTGGAGGCACCTTCCTACCCCTAGGCAAAATATGTCCTTGCCTCGCTTCATAGAAGTTGTAGTCATACAGTCAAGCCCACATCTCAGGAGGTAAGCCATTACCAGCATAACTACTTGAGATAAAGGAACGTACACACATAATAGGTAAGTACATATAATGTATATCTGGTAAAAGGTTAGAGAGGAGAGTACAGTTCTGTAATTTAGATTCATGGAGTCTCCAGGATCATACTTAGTCCTTGGCTCTATGTGGATGCGTCAATTGCAAAATGACAGGTTAGTGGTTTGAAAGTTCTTACTCCAAAGATATGTTGTGACTTATAAAAGCACAACCGAGACCCAGTCTCTCATTGGAATCAATGAACGGGACAGACTGGCTTCTGCTTGGGTGAGTGGGACTACGGTCCTGATGATGAATGGTCTTTGATGATACACACAGGGCACAATGTTAGCGTTCCATGCTGAAGACAGCAATTTGTGTCATTATCATTTGTGTGTATTTCAGAGAGGCGATCTGAGTGATAGGAAGGTTGGGATCACCAGCCCTCTGAGTGCCTCAGATCCTATGGTGATAGTGGCGTGCCAAGGAACTGAAGATGGATACAGTGCTGCTGCCCACTTCACTGAAGGTGTGCCTCCAGGTCCAGCGTTTTAGGAGGTATTTACTAGAAGCAGTTCACATAGGCGACCTGTCAGACTCCCAATGTTTCTTTTTGTTTTAACGTGCAAGGTATCTCTGTTAACAGGCATGGGCCTTTGGGTCTGAGGGCTGCCAGCACTCACAGAATCCATTTCATCTGCCACATTGTGTCAGGTCCATCAAAGGACAGGGCAGCAAGGACTTCATGGGAGCAGGGCATCCTTGAGAGCTGGCAATTCACTTGCAATGCGCTGTACTGGCCAGATCAGGAGAATGGTTCGAAGGTGCCTCCATTCCGCAGGATCAGTCAGAATTCCAGTGAAAACAGATAACAGGCAAACTTCCACCTTCTCAATAGTTCTAGGAAGAGCGTAGAGTAGTACACACAAGTCCTCTACAGAGATAATGTTTCTTCAATGCTTCAAGACTTGCCCCTGAGTAAAAAGAAGTAAGGAGGCACAAGACCAATGGGTACAATCGAGAACTAGCAATTTGTTAAGGGGACATTTCAGCTTGCAATTGTAGGGCTGCCACATTCATCTGGGTTTTCTGGCTTCTCAGTGGGTTTTCTCTCAGGTTTGCATACCGACCTTGAGTCCACACAGCATTCTCAAACAGTTCAGTTCTGGTTCTCAGACTCCACAGTAGCTTGGAGCTATAAAAGGCATACTGGGCAACCCACTCACTCGGATTCAGAAACAACATTGGGCTCTCAAACCATTTTGACTTCACACAGGGGTTCTTGGTTGGGCTGTCCTCAGGTACAAGAGAATGTACTGCGTTAACAGGTGCCTTTTGGGAAACCAGAATGTAAGAAACATTCAGTAGCACATTGAATATTCAATACTTTATATGCGCTCAAATGAGGACTCGTCAAGAAAAGGTCAGGCCAACTGGATCAGGGGAAATCTAAAATACCCAGGACCTCCAACCAGAACTGTAAGATGGAACCAGTAAGGCATTTATAAGGCATCAGAACTCAATGAGGACTAGTGTAATTGTCTGTACAGGAAGATAGTCATTCTTTTAGGGATCTCACAAGGGATTGACACAAGCCATGGTAGGCCTGAGCGAAGAGAGGGTCTTGGCAATGGCTTTGGGATGTTACCGGCCATGTCTGACCCCCGCAGAGGTTTGGGGGGTGAAAGCCATTCACAGCCTGGTGTTTATCTGGTGTGAAAATTGTTTATTTTTCTCCCCTGGTAGACTCACGCTTCTTGCACTGCCAAAATCCTGATGGAAGAAAAAAAAAATGAAAAAAAGATGGCCGCCACCATAGGTACAAGGGACTAAGTTTCTTGTTCATTTCTATAGTGACGGCTACGATCAAAAGCAGCGTGGGGACCACTCTGGTCTTGCATGTAAGTTGGAAGGGGATGGGGAAGTGGTTAGCTTGGTTTTGGGGGTGGGCCAAGGTGGGGAGCCAAGAGGGAGATGCTCCCTCCTTTCTCCCTACATTAAAAAGTGGAATGGCCAACCCGTAGAATGGGCTTGATTGGCTGGAACAGTGGGAGTCGAATGTATTGTCTCACCCGCTGTTCCAGCCACTAGATTGCCTCAGGTGGCTGGAACAGTGGGCTGAGAATGTATATACTCACCCACTGTTTCAGCCCCTTAATTAGCTAATGGGTGTGAATTCCTCTTAGTCAAGCATCCCACTGTGACTCCAAAAAAAAAAAAAAAGAAACAACACAAAATGACAGCCAACAGCATGGCTTTGTGAAAGTCTTTCATATTTTGTATACAATATAATACAATGTAAAATGGGCTCGTGTCGTGCACCTCCCTCATTTTGTTTGCTCTCTGACATGTGACTCTGCAAATGTAAGACGGTGATAGGAGACACGGCAGGTGGTTGCAATACTGCAGATTGGTGCAGCCCGAAAGTACCTGAATCCTGTGTGCCAGAGAGATTTTGCGTGCGTTGTAGTGTTGACACTTTGGTGTATGATTTATATGGAAAGGACAGCGCTGCCAGTGCTGGCGCACTGGATATATTAGCTGAATTTAAAAGAATGAAAAGAGGGTCCTGCAAGCTTTTCGACACACGTCAGGAGGGACTTCAGTTCTGAACAAATTTATACATATTAGGAAGAAGACGTTAACCTTAATTTAAACGTCTGTAACGCTTTAGGAAAATACATGTTTTATTGGCTAGGCTCGAAAGGTACATGGAAAAAAGCTGTGTTTTGATTTCATGAGGAAGGACCATGGAGGTTGAGCTTAACAGGGCCCATTATAATGAAACATTGAAGCTTTTCTCATAAACCGCAGGTCATTAATCATCTCACCGAGACAAGACATGAAACCTATTCGAATATGTGTTTTCAAATCTGCAAGACTCAATGCAATGCTCCCAAGGCCACATTCGGCATTGATTGCAGGATTAGATGCGAGGCTGTTTAGCAAACATGAATCACAGGGAAAATAGATCCGAAGCTTAGGAGCATTACAAATCAAAATGCGCATTGTTATTTGGAAAGGAGACAGGGCAGGCCAGGTCCGTCCTCGCAGGGGTGTTGTGATACAAAGGCTATCACAGGTGTTCAATCCCCCATACACACATCTGAAGCTCGGTATGATCTTAAAGGTGATGTGTCTAAAAATATTTTAATGAGCTCTTATTCACTAAGAGATTCATTTGATGAGGACATGTGCTTTTGTCTAGGCACATAGTGATAACTACCGGAACACTACAACTGATCTGAACATGAATCCAGAGCTACATATGTACAGGTGTCAACAGGACTAATACTCTGAGGAATACTCTTCGGAAGTGGATTTTTGGGCAGTCACCCATTTGCACTATGCAGCTTGTATACAGATAAGGCCTTCCCCGGGAACAGGTATAGTCCTTGAACAGAAATGATGAGCACATATTCCCTATAGGATGGCTTATAGCTAAAAAGGAAAACATGTATTTAAAGCACTGTTTTAAATTGCAAAGGTTCCTATGGACTGACATTACCTACTGTGGACATTCATTCTGTTCTAGGCACTGCATTCAAAGCCTGGCTATTGCCAGTGCTCCAGCTATTCTGCCCAGTCCACCCCCCAGATCCTGCTAACCAGACCTTTCAGTGTGTGACAGTGGAACATGTTGCATTGTTTCTTTCCATCTCCCAATTCATACAATGAAGGAAGGTTACCAGGAAGAGACATCACAACTTTTAGTAACTGCAGGTTGTGAGCTAGACACTTTCTGGAACCAGCATTTATTTATGTATTTAATTGTATGAACTCAGGAAACATGTTGTAATGTCATTCATTGTTCACTTTATTCTATGAGTTTAGGATGGGGGATGTTTTTGTAGGGTGTGTTATTCAGTTATCTCTTTACATTCAAGTTTTTTGAGGACTTAATCTGGCACCCCAGCTACATACGAGAGCTGTTCTCAGTAGCATATGCGGTTGAGTATTTTCCAGGCACTGGGCAGACTGCTCTGCTCAGCCCCCCTGCGTTGTCATCTTCCTTCCTAGTCAGAGAGGGGGGCGGTTGGAGACCCATACTAGACCGCCGCCACCTCAAGTAAATCTGGTCCCAGAAGTTTCAGGTGGTCCCCATCAGCACGTGCTGGGACAACTGGAAGAAGGGGATTTCCCATCGTCACTGGACCTGGAGGATGCCTATTTCCACATCCCCATTCACAAGGGACACCACAAGTTTCTGCACTTTGTGGTCCAAGGGCAGCATTACCAATTCAAGGTCCTTCCCTTCTGATTGAAGTCGGCACCAAGGGTTTTCACCAAGTGTCTGGTGCCAGTGGTGATGTGGTTGCACCTGCAGGGGATTCACGTCTATCCCTACCTGGACGATTGGCTCATTTGAGCGAAGTCGAGAGAGACCGCAGTCTAGAACACGGCAGGGACTGTCCGGCTACTCACGGAACTGGGGTTCTCGATAAACATTGCTAAGTCTTGCATGGTGCCATTGCAGGACTCTGTTTCTGGGGTCCCGGCTCAACAGTGTCGTGCCTGGCTTCCCCATCGGAGGAAAGAAAAGTGGCCATCCTGGGCAAGGTACAATGGCTGTTTACCTTGAAGATCGCAAGGGTGAGGTCCATAAAGTCCCTCGGCATGATTTTGTTGTGCATATACCTCGTGCGCCTGTGCAGGCTGCGGATGCGACTGCTGCAGGAGTTCCTCGACGGCCATTGGATCCAGGTATCGGGAAGCTTAGAGTACTGGCCTCCTCTCACATTTGTAATAACCAGAGTCAACACCAGAATCCCTAAAGTCTTGGTAACCGCAGAATGTCCCTTCACGGAGAAGGTGTGACCGCCCTCCGTGTTCCCACTCTTCCTCTGTTCCTCACAGTGATTCTATTTACGTTCTCTGCCTCTCCGGGACTTCCCACCTATGTTGCTTTGCATTTATTTGTATTTGAAAAGCGCCCACTGCCCTTGGGCATTGTGGCGCTGTCAGGACGGCTTACTTGGATGAGTGTGCGGAGCGGATGAGTGCCTAGAGTGGATGGTGCCTAGAGCATACGGAATGGGTGAAGTATGTGGATGGAATGAGTGACATAGGTGGGTGGAACGGTTGAAGTATGTGGATGGAATGGGTGACATAGGTGGGTAGAACGGGTGAAGTATGTGGATGGAATAAGGATAATATGCAAAAGGTATGGAGAAGTATGTGGATGGTACGGGTGAAATGCATGGATGGACTGCATAAAACAACTTTGAAATACACGGAACGGATCGGTGTACATGGAGCGGATTCGAATGCGTGGAGCGGATTCGAATGGGTGGAGCAGATTCGAATGCGTGGAGCGGATTGGAGTGCATAGAATTGCGCAACTTACATAGAATGGTTTGGAGTGCATGGAACGTTGGAAAGAGCATGTAACCCATCATATCACATCACCACGCTTACTCTCTTCCTTACACCATCACTCAACTAGAACACAGAGATACTATGACACCATTCGGTATAGCTGTTCTCATACCAACATCTGCTGCATACTTCCCATCACTCTAATTAAACACTGCTGGTTACACACACCCCAACCATGCGTTCTCCTCAGGCCTAACGCAGCCACAATCGGTCTGGATAAATCCTGCCAGAACGAACACATACTCTTGATATCTCAACCGCAACACCTACCGCTAAGAAGTGGCGATTACACGATTGCCACACCAGCTGTACACATATCCGGTGATCACACGCACCTATGCCCCTCTACTCTCTCTACTGACTTGAACTTCGGTTCCCAGGGGTGTTCAACCTACCAGCGCCTTCAGATCATACCAATAGTACATAAGGCGCGATATAAATGCAAAGTAACATAACCTAACATAACATCTGCCTCTTCTGCTGTACCCCTTGCATTTTCACATTTTTACCATATATGCCCTTGCTTTGAGTTATGTGCTTTGCTCAGTTCTGGTTCAGTAACCCATTGCATTCATGTACTCCCCTGTTTCTAATGTTCTGAACACTGTTTCGGGTGTTTTAGACAGCTCCCATGATGTGTGGCGCTGTTCGACCCCTAGCGATATCCACTCCAGTATATAAGTATGCTGTAAATATGCCTACCCTGCTGAAGAATTCTCTGTTTGTAAATCACTTTCTCGACTCTAAAAGCTCATTATTCATAACTCATGCACAGCATTGTGTGTCGGCTTGGCTCCAGTGGTTCTGAAAGGTGGGAGGATAGTGTAAGAGGTTTGAAAGTTATATATGTGGAGTAATTTTGATGGCAAACCTGATGTAACCCAACAAAAGGGAACTTAAGTTGAAAGGCACCCTAGGTTTGTCAGTACCTTGTATATCTAGACCAATAATTTGGTTGAATTATTTCCACAATGCCTAAGAGTCAGCAAGTTAAGCTACATTCTGGCAGGAACATATAAAAACAGAGCTGTATAGTTTGACAAAAATAAGACAAACTATGTGTAAGAAGAAACTCTTCAGTTTCTTTCAAATCACACACGTACAAAGTGTTCAGAATTACAGAAAGGAAAATGGTTGAAAATAGTATGCATTGCACAAAAACGTGGGTGATATTTTGTATTGTAAATAGACCGTTCACTGTAAAATACACGTGAAAGCCCACTTACTGCTTTGGCATCTCTGCAGTGTATATAACTGCACAAGTTCCGTTCTAGTGTTATCCATTGTGCAGTTTTGTACAAACCTGTCACAACAATTTGTTCTGATTTCTTTGCAAGTGCCTGGTCTGTTATTTCTGGAGCCCAGTAGTCATTTGTGTATTCACTTTAATTTGCCTGGAATGTGTTTGTTTTCTATCAAGCATTCCTGCTGTTCTGTGTTTGCCTCTCTATTTAAAATTCATACCAAGCTAGCCTTACTCCATTTTGTCAAGAACTCGGGAAGGGGATGAAAGGCAACCTGTTTATTGCTTTCCCCACCACTAAGTTTATGGAGGGATGCCATTATAATTACCCACAAACTGCAGGAGTAAGTTTCAGCAGAGCAGGTCTGTACATGGTCAGCCCCTCCATCCTCTAGACAAGGAGACCCAATACACAAGGGGGCCAGCAAACAGAACACAGACACTGCTTTCTGTTTGTGCCTACCCTGAGCACTGCAATGAGTGGAAATCGCACCATTATGAAAATCCAGGGAAGCCTACAGTCTGAAAACATTTTCAATACAAGCAGTTACGTGAACCTTTCAGCCCAAGCATAAAGCACACATAGATCTGCACAACCTCCATAGCATGCATCCTCTGGTGTAAAGCATTCATGTGCACACTTAGGAAACCTAGAACCCTTGTACTGCCTATTAGAGTGTGTGTCCAACAGGGGTGTTGCTTTTTTTGATAAAAATATGGGTAAGCTAATGTCGGGACTGGTTGGACTCAGGGCTAGCTAGCATTTTGTTTGTATCACCTGAGCTTCTATCCAGGGATACAACCCAAAGACCCAGTGCTATAGCTCCGTCAGCCCCGCCACCTCCTCCCCCCCTAGCAATGTCTCTGGTGTCCAACATCAATTCTGCCCAGCGTGAGCAACATCGAATTGCTGTAAAAATCACAGAACAGATGTAAGACAGACACAAGGTAGTAGGTTGGCATGGACCGTGACACATAATATGAAGCCCAAAAGATCAGTAAGCCAATAACATGGCAAACCTCTGGAGCACTGTATGGAAGGAAAGGTTGTTTAGGCCCTCTCCCCTACATTCCCGCCCACGAGCTCACACTATGCTTGTCGCAAGGCAGCCCATGCGCCTGTGGCCAGATGTGCCGTACAGCCTGGGGAACACACACACAGCAACATCCATAAGAGGGCTGAAGAGGGCTGGTTACTGACTCCATTTGGTACTGAACCCCAACTCCATTTTGCATATGTCAAAGCAGGCCTCACAGCAAAGCCAGCCTGCAGGCCTGCAGCTCTCCGCTGGGGCCGCGCACAGTTATCCAGATACTCCCCCCACCTCCTCCCCCTGGTATCCCTGCAGCTGCCCCGTTTCACAGAAGACTGGGCACAAAGGGTTACAAACTTGAACACTGTATCCCTCACCTTACTTCACTGCCCTGTGAATGACCTGGCCAGAGCCTGGTCCTGGAAAACAACATTCATCTCCACAAACCTGCCACCTTAATTGTAATATATAATGTGTATAACCCTCAACCTCACCACCTTTTTGACGTGAAAAATGCATGCCCCACAAATATGTGCCACCCTGTTTCACCCACAACGCTAATCCCATCTGAGACTATACATTTTCTCCTGTGTTAACGTCGTACTGTCCCAATGAGATGTAACAGAACGATCAACAAATAGTCCATCTAAATTGATTGCAATGAATGCGATATCTTGATCCACATGCATGTATTCTATGATATGGGTTACATGACTTCCAGTACCAGATATTCTTGCAAACGTATTGGATGCTAGACGACTCATGTGTTATGATGTAAAATGTATAGTCCACATGCTTAATTGTTTTTTAGTATTGTGTATACTCGCAAATGTGTTGAAATGTTAGAAGACGCATGTGTACATTATAAAAAGTGAGGCCACGAGGCTAATACAAAAAGGGCAATTCTGTAGCACGGCGACAAAGGTATATGTGAAGACATACCTCACGCCTGCTTTTTACTTGTTGTAAATTAAGTGACAGTAGAAATGTTCAAACACCATACCAATGGTTTGGTTTAGCTATAATTCCACTAATTGAACTGGGCCAAACATGGAAGAGCCACAGGGCCATCTCTCTTCTCTCCAGCAATGCAGCGCTCAACGTGCACCCAGCCCCCACCCCACCCTTCTCCCCCTCATGATGGTACTATGGCCAAAGGGCCATGTCTCACTGATGCCTGAATGCAACAAATGTAGTCTCTCAGCCTTCCACTGAGCCCCCATGCCCCCTGACACAAGATGACCCCCATACCTTTTCCCCTTTCAGGGGCACAAGACAAATGTATGTATATACAACATGTGAAATATATGATTCTCCACCCAACTGTCATGATGTCAATGGTCCTTTTTTATGAATGTTTATCACCTTATCCGGAGCCACATAACATTCACCTCACACAGACCAGCCCGGCTGAGGCACATGATGTCCGCCTTCCCGCCAAGCAACTATCCAATCATCTGGAGGCAGCGCCTATGAAGCTATATTGGATGTGCGACTCCTCCAAATGAAATGTAGTTTTTGCACCTTATATATTGTCGTCATCAATGATGCTGCAACCCTTTTTAAAGTGATGTCAGAGTCCTGTTTGGCAGAGTTCTCTGCTTGCCCTATTTTGGTTTTAGATAAACTTTACCTTTAACTTCATCCGCACTTGGTCTTAGTCTCATTCCCTCCTGGGGTGTGTCCATTATTGACTCTCGTTGGGGAGTTTGAATTGTATTTTGGGGGACTGCGCACTTTCATTTGTTGACCCAGACATGATTTGAAAAGCAACCTCCTGCACGCACAAAAGGAAGCACAAAGGGAAAACACAGCAGTACAATGGACACAAGAAATGCACACTGCCTTCAACACATTTAAAGAACTGATAGACAGCACCAGTCCTAGCGACACCGGAATATGAGCGCAAATTCTATTTGTTCTTGCATTGTGACGGGACACTCATGACAGCAGTACTGACACAAATAACATCATTGGGCCACAAGACTCTACCGTATAACAGTGATACGCTAGACACAGTAATGCAGGGACACTTTGCTTGCGTCGCAGCCGCAGCATTCGTCATTGAAAAAAGTGCAACGATTGTAATGGGATTCTCCATAACCCTATACGTGGAGCATTCATTGTTCGCTATACTGGAAAGGACAAAAAGCACCTTGACAACCCAAAGTGCAATAGCATATGAAATAATATTTTCAAGCACCAACATACACATAGTGTATTGCAAAACAATGAACCGAGCCACATTTCTCACAGAAGCATGCACAGTGGAGGATATGCAAAGTCATGATTGTGCCACATATAGGGGGGAAGATGATGGTACACCCTCAACCAATGAAGATGAACTAACTGAAGGAGAAGTATATTTTGTGGATAGATCAGCATCAATAAATTGTGAGGCAGGGGAAAAACATGTAGGAGCAGCAGTGGTATGGTTGGAAGAAGGAGAGTATGTAGTGATTATCCAAAAAAGATTGCCCGCCCACTTCTCAGCACAAGCAGCCGAACTAGTGGTGTTAATTGAAGCACTGCATACAGCTAAGGAAAGCGCAGCAACAATATACACTGACTCTGCATACATGACCAACACAGTACATGGGGGGTTAGCACAGTGGGGAAGGACAGATGGGTCCCCTGTGCATCACGCAGAATTGCTTGTAGAATTGATTGAGGGGTTAAAAGAGCAAACAGTTGTAGCATTAGTAAAATTCCAGGTCCACACAAACAGAATGACATCATCTCAGTAGGGAATGCGGCAGCAGATGCTGCTGCAAAAGAAGCATCTTACACAGCAAAAGAAATAACAGGTGAGTACATATTACAAAGACATGTGGAGGAAGAGCAAGGGGAGGCATACAACTCCATGCCAGTCTCACAGATGCTAGAGTTGCAGCAAGATGCGCCAGAAGAGAAAAAAGGAACTATGGTTAAAGAGAGGGTGCAGTCAATCATCTACTGATCTTCTCTGGAGACAGAATAATACAGATAAAGTAATTATGACAAAGAAACTATTAGAAATAGCATTTCAGCAGCTTCACTTCCCAGCCCACAATGCTAAACAACATATTGCTGCAGACATTCAGGAAAATTGGTTCGTGCCAGGGCTACAAGAGCAGATATCAAAAATGGTGATCGAGTGTAACACATGCAAAACAAACAATTTGGGAATGACGTTGAGAACATTACGAGGAACATTGCCTAGGCCAATTGGACCCTTTCAAGAATTACATATAGACTACACAGACATGGGAGAAAGGTGTAATGGATCACAGTATTTATTATAGTGGTTGTCTGCGCCCACCCAGATGCGAATTGCTCAGAAAAATTCCTAGTGAGGGAGGTCTTTTCCCGCTAGGGAATATGCGATGTCATATGTTCCGACAATGGAACACATTTCGTCAATGACCTGTTCAAAGCAGTAACAACAATGTTGGGCATCACCCACAACCTATGCATGATTTATCACCTGCAATCAATGGCCATTGTTGAAAAAATAAACAGATTTCTTAAAAGTAGGCTGTCCAAACTATGTCACACATTAAAGAATAATTGGGTGTATTGGCTACCATAGGCCCTATTCGAGTTGAGAAACCAGCCCAGCAAAGACCACCACCTGTCCCCCCATGAGATAGTAACAGGTAGACGCATGCACACAGTGCACTCCTCCTTATGAAGACAGTCAGATGCACACAGAAGTGCAACAGTGTAAGGGGAAGAATTCCAAGAGTATTTGAGACACCTCACAAGAGCAGCACACATGATTGCAAAGCAGCTAGCACCCCTCTTCACACAAGAAACAGCGAGTGACACGGTAACACCAGCCACAGATAACCCGAGCTGCCAGCTGATGCCAGGGGAGATGGTGTATGTAAGAAGCTTTGTGCGTCGGTGGAATGCCCCAAGATTTCATGGCTCATATGAGGTAGTGCATTGCACGCCTACTGCAGTAAAAGTGAATGGCCTGAGGTATTGGATTCACTTGTCCAAAGTATGCAAAGCATACGACAGTTTAGGACAAAATGAAGAAGAAAACAGGCCAGAAGAAGCAACAAAAACATAATAAGAGAGTGCAAGTAGAAAAAGGAAAAGACAGGTATTTGAAACAAAGGGAGAAAAATGATAATGAAAATAATGAAACAAAGTGTAAATAATGTATTATAGAATATACATGTGAAAGAGGAAATAATGCATTCAAATAATAGTGTTGGAATAGACTCTCTCTTTTTCTCTCTCTCTCTCTTACTCTTTCTCTCTAGAGTTGATTAACAAATGTATGTGTGGTCAAAAAGATATTAATTGAGACAAAAATTGAAGTATAAGGAGTAAAAAATACAATGATGAAAAAAGTACTAAGATGAATGTATGCTTATCTCCCTTTTATATCTCATTCTATAGGAGTAACTATGGCAACAGTGGGACCCACAATATCAACTACAGTAGCTTAGATAGAAATAGGAATAGAGAATTTAATTTAAGAAATTATTTATATGAACGTGGTCTGTTTTTATGTGCAGTACTTTTCTTTTCAATGTTCTTTGGCCTAGCGATGTATTGGGTCATATCATTCATATCTATTGATCTGAATGAGGGGGGAGGGGCACACTTGGTGAAACAGGGCACCCCTCTCATATGGGACGGATTTAAATTGATTTGGGCACACAGGAACCAGAGAAATGGCTAGCATGATGACAATCATACAACCAGAACTCATGTACCGGTAAATCCCACTACCCCTTATAATGAATCTGAGTTCAGCATTTATGATATGAATGACCAAGACCCTTCCGACTTATCCTGGTTGCATGATGGCCACTATCCAACTGTATTTTCTACATCAGACACAGTTGCACAACACAGATCAAACCCAAATGGTGCAAAAAATATTGATGAAAATACTGTTGAGAAATATGTTGCCCTATCTAATGAATGGGAAGGTGGGGGGCAGGCAGGATATTTCCAATACAGCATGGGGAAGAAAGGAAAACACTGGGACGTCTGGGAGGGAATAGAAGGAGGAAAAGGGGGCCGGGACGAAAGAGATATGATGAGTACCCTGGGCTGGGTCTAGATACAATAGAAGACCCACAACAACCACACCAGTCTAACAAATGGTACGCAGACATGAGCACCACCGCAAAACAGACAACCAATGAGAGCTGCTATGTGTGCTCTCTGATACCCCATACCTCGGGTACTCCTAAAGTGCGATTACCACAAGAGTCACATGTTGCAGAGGCACAATATCTCCTTCATCTTGCACTATGCAGAATAAAAGGCACACACTGTTTCATTTGAAATGCTGCAGAATGAGAAGACATGCTATGCAAAACCGAAAGGAGTAATATACCTGAAAGAACCTTTTTTGGTAATTAAAGGAACATTACATTTGGACAATAAGTGGCAAGAAGAGCAAATAACATGAAAGCAGAAGCACTGCGAGGACTGTCAGATGAAAAGCTACAATGGATCCAGAGAACATGCACTCCGATATGGACCCAACACATCACAAAGCTTATGCGGGTAACGGCCCTTGAAAAACCAAACTGCAGAAGGAGATATCTTATGAGCACAAGAACTGTAGCAAAACACTCATCATTCCAGACATGAAAAAAGGAACGGCTGCATTAATGGACACTTACTGGGTTTGCGACAAACAGGCGTACTTGCACCTTCCAGAGTCATGGAGGGGCACGTGCTCTCTGGCAACGCTGCATTCCGCCCTGATGGTGATACCCGAAAGCCATATCCAAGGGGGCAAGGGGCCGTCGACACTCAAAGATCCGGAGACCTTACCAACAACTGAAGACACCCACATATAAGCCCTATCCGAGGAGAAGCTACAAAGCACAGTCTCACAAAAAGGAAGATTGTCAAACTATATCTCCAAGGCATTCTCTGAACTTTTGGCACAGATTCCAGATCGATTCCGACTGTTCAACTCAGCTGAGATGTCTTTGCTGACCTTGTTCCAAGCATCCAAGCATGGGCCAATGCAAAATGTCTCCAAATAGCGTGCCGGGAACTGATCCAATTGGCCAATGACACAGAAGAGGGGTTCAACGCAATAAAGGTGGAGCTAAGGGCCCTGCGGTTGATGACGATGCAGAACAGGTTTGTCCTAGACCTGTTGACAGCTATTGATGGAGGTGTTTGCCGCACAATCGGGAGCACATGTTGCACTTGACTATAAATTCTCTCCCCTGTTAATGTGGAGCTTTCCCCTTGAGATGTAACAGAACGATCAACAAATAGTCCATCTAAATTGATTGCAATGAACGCGATATCTTGATCCACATGGGTGTATTCTATGATACAGGTTACATGTCTTCCAGTACCAAATACTCTTGCAAACGTATTGGATGCTAGGCGACTCATGTGTTATGATGTAAAATGTATAGTCCACATGATTAATTGTTTTTTAGTAGTGTGTATACTCGCAAATGTGCTGAGATGTTAGGAGACTCATGTGTACAATATAAAAGGTGCAGCTACAAGGCTAATGCAAATAGAGCAATTCCGTAGCACAGCGACCAAGGTATATGTGAAGACATAGCTCAAACCTGCTTTTTACCTGTTGCAAATTAAGTGAAAATAAACATGTTCAAGCCCCATTCCAATGGTTTACCTATAATTCCACTAATCAAACTGGGCCAAACATGGAAGAGCCACAAGGCCGTCTCCCCCCTCTCCAGCTGTGCAGCGCACAATGCACAACCACCCCCTCATGATGGTACTATGGCCAAAGGACCATGTCTCACTGATGCCTTAATGCAACAAATGTAGCCTCTCATCCTTCCGCTGTGCCCGCACAGATTGTTCACCCACATGCCCCCTGACACAAGATGACCCCATACCTTTTCCCCTTTCAGGGGAACAAGACAAATGTTTGTTTATACAACATGTGAAATCATATGATTCTTCCCCCAACTGTCATGATGTCAATGATCCTTTTTTATGAATGTTTTAATTGTGTAATTTGAAGTAGTCTTTAGATTAGAGAGTTAGGGCCTCATTACGACCCTGGCGGAGTGGGTTTACGCCAGCGTTATTCGCGGCGGACCCGTCCGCCCTACTACGAGATTCCGTAGCGCCATGGAGCGTTTTCCGCCTGGTTTTTCCGGGCGGAGAAATCCATGGCGCTACGGGACCTTGTCGTTAATTACGCCACCGTATTTTGAGGTGGCGTAATTAACGCCTTCCCCACTCCCATTATACCCTATGGGGCAAAAATGGGAATGGGGAAGGGTAAAATGGGGGATGGGGATTTACCGCCCCGCCAAGGTCGGAATGGGGCGGAAAATCCGCCAACCCCCATGGCGCTATCGGCAGCTTTCCGCCGTGCTCCAAGGTGCATTTTGCACCGCGATTTCCGCCAGGGTCGTAATGAGGCCCTTAGTATTAATCACCTTATCCGGAGCCACATAACCTTCACCTCACACAGACCAGCCTGGCTGAGGCATGTGATGTCCGCCTTCCCGCTAAGCAACTATCCAATCATCTGGAGGTGTCGCCTATGAAGCTATACTGGATGTGCAACTCTTCCAATGAAATGCAATTTTTGTACCACATACATTGTCATCATCAATGATGTTATAACTCTTTTTAAAGTGATGTCAGAGTAATGTTGGGCAGAGCGTTCTCAGAATTTTCAGAGTTCTCTGCTTGCCCTATTTTGGTTTTAGAAAAACGTTACCTTTAACTTCACCCACACTTGGGTTGTGTCCATTATGGACTCTCATTGGGGAGTATGAATTGCATTTTGGGGGACTGCTCACTTTCAGCACCTTCCCAGCAACAGTTTGAAATTGCTGCATCCTGATTTCGAGGGCACATACAGAAAAGCAAGTAAGTGCAGGGACCATATATTTCTGCCATAAATGCTCATAATATCCAGCTATGATAGCAATAGTATGAAGTCTAGCAGCTTGTTTGAGTGAGCATGTACCATTATCAAAGAACTGTGAAGGCAGCACTTACGTCTAACCTTGCCCCAATCCATTGGTAACTTGCACGTCTACTCCTGAACACAGCATTGAAACCTTGGAATAGGAGTTTAGTTCTTTACATACAAACCACACACTGCAAAGAAGCAAGCATGTTGGATTGGACATCTCATTACTGCACACTTACCCAAATGTGCTTGCAATCCAAGAGAACCTGCATTACCCTACAGGAGCTATACCATATGCCACTGAAACCTCCCCTCTCTTGCTGAAACACAGCAGTCACAGCGAATACTAATGTATATCAAGCCAAGGCACTAGTCCATCTTGTCCAGTCCAATTTGTTATCCAAACTAACTATAAATATATATTGTGTATTATATAAATTACCTGTTGCATATAGCCAACTTTCCATGGTGGGAGGGTTGGCAAGTCTAACCGAGAGCAGGAAAAAGGACAAGTGGAAGCAGGCAGATAGACGAGACTCGAAGCTGATGGACCTCAGGAATCATAGAATGTGAGTATATCTGTGCATGAAAATACCTGTTGTGTTTTTGTTTTTGAAGTTGACAAAGAGTATTGAAGAGAGAAATAGATACTTCCACAGTAGTTGGGAAGGCCACGTGGCAGGGCTTAAAGCCCAGCGTGCTTTGGGGAAATAAAGAGATAAGAATAGGAGATACCCCATATAATGGGAAGACAGCTGTGTAGAGCAGATTTGATTGATGTTGATTGTGTCAGCATTGTTTTGGTAAGTAAGAGGATGGTAGAGGTGTTTCTGTGCATTGACAGTGTAGCAGTTAGGATCGTTTGGGGGTAAAAATGGAGTAGATTGATATTGTGTATTGTTGGGGTGAGTTAGGAGGGATACTGTGTTGATATTGTGCGAAATTGTGAAGGAGGGGGGCGCTAAGGGGGAAGGAATGGTGGGAGTGTGTTGAAATGGCAATTGTTGAATTTAATTGGTAAGTTCAGTTTTATTATAGGGGAACAAGACAAATGTTTGTCTATACAACATGTGAAATCATATGATTCTTCCCCCAACTGTCATGATGTCAATGATCCTTTTTTATGAATGTTTTTATTGTGTAATTTGAAGTAGTCTTTAGATTAGAGAGTTAGTATAATGGCGGACACCCCTTTGCTCATTTGTGTTAGTCGTTTCCCCATAATAAATGAACTATTCATTAATACCATGTACAATGTGTCATAGATATGGCAGAAAAATGATCCAGCCATGGACCCACAAAGGGACACACGCAAAGCATCTGCTGCAATACATGCACACATATGTACACACCACACAAGAAATTACAGAGCAGGCTAAGCAAACCTGACATATGGAAGATGTTTGAGGGGGAGTAGCAGATCAAAAAGGAAAGTATGAGTAGAATAGACGATGAAGGGCATGTGCCGCCCACAGCACCTCCTCCCCTTCAACCATGTGCTCCGTATTCAACCGTGCCAGGATTAGACTCATTTCAAGCTGCTGTAGGTTACAATAATCCCTGATATGCACCCCCAGAGTTTGAAGACAATAACAATGAAAAGGGAAAATGTGGTGGCACTAAAAGCACTTTAGCAGAGTGAGTGGAATATGATAAACATCACAGTTTAGAAGCACAGCTAAGAGAACCGAAGGAAGAGTTCAAAAGCGTGAAAATCATAAAGGAAGAGGAACAAGAAGCATCAGTGATACCAGACAAATGGTTAGCATGAAAGATATAATATAATAGACAGAAAGAAAACTGACAATGACAACATGAACATCTTGTCAGAGAGGATGAGCAAGAGAGAAGGAGAGAAGAGTATAGAAGGGAAGTTCATGCCAGCATTAGTAGAAGACTGAGGACAGAGAAAGAGAGGAGAGTGTGTGGGAGACTGCATGTAGCGTTAGCAGAAACACGATAGACAAGATTGAAATAGGAGTGTATGTAAGTGGAGTTATCAGCAGCAAGGTGTTAGAAGAGGTACAGCGAGAGAAAGAAGAGTGGGAAGATGAAGAGGAGGAGGAAGATGAAGCAAAACAATCTCCTCAACAGGTGTGCCCAAAACACCAGAGTAACCACTAATAGATTTGCGGGAAGACAAGCTAATAGGGAGTAGGGCCTCATTACTCCCAGGACATCTCCCAATAAAATCAGGATCTAAAACACTGTATGTGAACAGAGTAAGAAATTTGGCAGACCACGAAGCAAGTCCTGGGAAGGTATGTTTGGTGGCCACAACCAGATGTCTACATTAGCATATTTGACAGTAGGGGAAGGAAAGTTGATTCATGAGTTGGAGAAAAAGACATCCGCAATGACATTAGCCATAGGGGACATACAGAGTTTGCTTGCTTCAACATGGGGAGAACCATCAGATGGAAAAGTGCAGGTTATGCCGCTGCGAATGGGGAAAATAATGCACATGATTGTTGGCCATTTAACAATTACCGAGCAGATGTTTGAAGGGTATTGACGGTGCAATACCCAGATACATCAGATATGAGTGCCTTTATGACACGCAAAATGAGGAAAGACGAGGATCCGGCAGCATATATACAAGAAATACATGAGAAGTGGCATTTAGAAACAAGGGAAGGCTGGGACAAAAATATACATATATTTTATCACATTTTATTCCGGGGTCTTCTCGACAAAGTGCAGAAACAGCTAAAGAAAATTGTTGGTATTGAAATAAAACAATGGCCTGAGATGCAGTTGAACATTGACCATTATTGTCGATTGAGACAAGAGAAGGAGAGGAATAAGATAGAAGAGAGGCAAAGAGAGGAAGTTAAATTGGTACAAAATAAATTGTCAAACATAATGATGAAGGGGGCGATGATAACAAACCTTGGGGGAGAAAATTATAAACAGGAATATCAACAGTAGTGTGTGAGTTGATATATGAGAGGAAGAAGGTGAAGTAGCTACTACCCAATGGGTAGGCTGTATGCACCGAGGGAAGAGAGAATGGGCTTTCAGGTGGTTACGGAGGAGTTTTTGTTGGAAAGGGACCACCATTTAGAGTGCTTGGAGGTTTTGGAGCACAGGTATGGATGTGCAGGAAGGTTGAGCATTATGCACAGGCATGTAGGAGCAGAGTGTCAATGAACGAAGGATGGCAGCCACCTGGTCCAAGAGGCGGGACTGTATTTCCCCTGCAATATTCTGTCAGGAGACAGCAAGAGCAGGGCACATTTCAATATATATGCAGCAGCAACCATTCCCGCAACAGATGCAACCACAAATGCAGTTGTTGCCGCAGATACACCAGACACCACAGCAACATACACCACAGATACAGCAGTTACAACAGCTGCTGCAAACACTGAATCTATTACAAATGCAAACACAACAGTCCGGACAGTGGGATAGGAATACATTGCAGTAAACTACGGTACCCACGACAGGGGGTGTGACAGTGGTGGGAGGGAATTCCTTCTTACGAACAGGGAGGAACATTTATCAACATTAGGACAGCCCACAGAGAAGCTTGTTGTGTCCAGTGCTAAGAGTAACTCCCAACTTGGAAGAGGAACCCTGAGTGGGGGGTGAGAGTGGGGGATAGGATGTTTTCCTTTTTGGTTGACACCCAAGGCAACAAGATCTTGTGTCAGGGAAGGAGGGTTTCCACTGTCAAAAATAACAATGGCTACTGAAGGGTTATCTGGGGCAATGACTAAGGTTCCATTTACAGAATAGCCACTTATAGCAGTGGGAGGAGATAAAATGGCAGCACCATTGATGCATTCTTGGAAAAAACAGTTAATATACTAGGAAGAGTTTAATGACTAGTGAGGAAGGGATAGTATGTTCAATACCAGGAATTCAATATGCAAATGCAAATGAGTTCTTATGGTTATTATGGCTAGAAAGCATTATGAGGAGTACCTTTAAAATCAGAGTATTCCTATATGGAGTACAGGTGTTGCTAGGATGGATTCTGCAAATACAGGATAAATCGGTATGATTACCGGCAGAGTTTCTGTTCAGAGCAAAAGTACCACAGATGTGGCAAAAGGAGGGAATATGATGACACATTTAGAGACAGCAGTGGTGTGAGAGGACATACTAGTGTTACTTGGGACAGACAAAGAAGATGCTAGCTGGTGCGTTGCCTTCTCACTGGACTCAACACAGAGTGACATGATAGATGATGAACTATTTGAAGATGATGGTACAGATGTTAAATTGATTTTTAAAATGTCCATTCCATACCACTTGCAAATACAGTACAGAAAAATATCTCAGATAATACTGTTGGCTAAAAAGGTAACATTCTTTATGAAACCAAATTTGGCAAAAGTACCAAGTGTACTATGGACTAGTGACGCTTATGATGTAGGTCTGATGAATGAGGGAGCAATTTTACCCAAAGTTAAACAGTATTCAATGTCAAGAGAAGCAGGCGAAGGCATGTATGAAATGATCGCTGCCTGGCTGTGAAAGGGTATCATTGGACCATCTGAATCCCCATGCAATACTGAAAGGGGCCCCTAGGGGTCCCTCGTGTTATTGAAACAAGGCAAGTCACCACACACGATAGATACGCCACACACGAGGTTGTATTCCCAAAGCTAGGGTTTATTACAAAGCAAATAGTCTCAGTTTGCCAACTCGGTCTCACGCCACGCGACGTGTATCTCTAGACCTTGAGGGACGCAAGAGAGTGAATTACGTACATCAGTTACATATATACAAAATGCATATCATACAATCAGCTGTGACATGTTTAACACCCCCCTTTATTGGGTTTCTTTGAACTCGGTTTGATGATGGACAATTTCGATGAATATGACACCTTCAAATATCTATTCTAGCAACAGTATGCAACCTTGCAAGTGTAGAGACATCTTTTCTTTATTGAACAGAACACAGTGCTTCTGTTCTTGTAAGCGAGCTACATATGGGGGAAGAGTCACATTCCAGACCTTGCTATCTATGAGGTGCTATTCGTGTCCTGGGAGCCGACACGCTCTACATGGCTTGATAAAGGGGGGCCGTAAGAAGAGCGTAATTCAAGTCTTTAGCTGCTTTATTCTAACATATTCTACCATATAAGGTGACTGGCTGGCAGCTGTGAAATGATTAAATGCCCTGCGGCTCTGCTTCAAGGCTACATTCGGGAGGGAGCCGGGCATTCCTCTCCGGAGCTGCCTACGTTGTGTTTCAACAAACTCTTATTAGCCTCGTGGCCTTGCGGCCTTGTCCTTTCATGTTCAGACAACAATGTTAACAGTTGAGCAGAGTAAGCAGAAATGTGCTGCGAAGCAGTTTGAACAGAAAGCAATGAGCAATCGTTAGAAAACAAAATGGCGATCCTTGTTACATCAAAATGGCCGCTCATTGGTCAAACTCAGAAACCTGTATTTCTATCGTTATGTACATGAGACGGTTGGCCTTCGGCTACCAAAATACATTTGCAGTTAATCGTGAGAGGTGTCCATTTTTCTAGACCGACAAACCCTCCTTTTGGCCGTATGTAAAACGTCTCATTCATTCAGTGTATCCTCCTCTGATGAAGATAAGTCTGAAGTACTTTTGTCTGAATTTTGCATTCTATTATAAGCATCATCATCGTCATCAATATCTATAGCCATTAATTCTTTCACTGTTTTCATTTCATTCGTGTCTCTGTCATCCCGGCCATAAGTTTGTTTTCTTTTTGTTATCATAGGCATACATCCCTTAGTACATCCCTCAGTTATCTCAGTGCAAACTATCGGTAGGCAGTGTATGCAACAACAGCACGTTATGAATATTCCAAACACTACTACTAATATCGCAATCAACTTCCATCCCCAAGAACGCAGCATTCCCCAAAACCAGGACTCTATTCCCCAGCCCCCTTCTTCAGTAGGGAGTTCAGAGCTTAGGACATGCATTTTTTTATTGCTTCAAAAATCATAGGGGAGTAGTCATCTACGAATACGCAGCATGCTGATCCCACAATCTTGCAAATTCCCCCACGATCAACCAGGATTACATCGAGAGCCATTCTATTTTGCGTGTCATTAACCTAATTCCTTTTTCTTCCAACGTTATGTTAAATAGTATATCTGTCGTTGTGTTTATGGTATCTTTTAGTGTTCTGGACAGCTGCCTTATGTTATAGGAGTTCACTATCTGGGACAAGAATGGTACGAATGATTTTGCTACAGCCTTCGCTATCAAAACACCTTTGCTACTCCTTTGGGTTCTAGATCTGGATAGCCTGGCCATGTCTGCTGTTTCTAAGATCAACACTCCCGGGAACATTAGACCTAGGTAACATGTACCTCCCCAGTATCTGTGCAACCAAGGATATGCTTTTTCTCCACATATAAAATAGACAGGATCTCCCACATATACTGGTTCTATTTCCCATTTTAGTACCGCTGTAGTCATGCATCCAGTAAATGTTCCTACTGAATAGGAGCCTTTCTTTTTTAGACAAAAAGGGACAGTACTCGGGTTGTAATTCACTGTGTAAGAAGGGGGGATTGCATCTTTGTTCCCATCCGTCCTTACACGAAACGTCATCACAGATGTTTTAACTGGCGGGGACAATCTATCTTGTCTATTTTGTCGTGTTTTTTTTCGCTTACTTTTTTTGTAGGTTCTGGGATCATCACTTATGCTTTATGGAATATGGAACAACCCACAGGCCTCATAATTATTCATGTGTGTTCTATCTAATTGACCAATACTACTCTTATTCCACTTCCCATAAAACATTGCACTTAAAGATGCACTGCATGCAGAACTTAATGGTAATGGTTGTACATACCAGCTTATTCCTTTCCCCGCATGCTGCGGTAAATGGGCACAAACCCAACAATTATTTTTCTTTAGAATTGCATGCGTCATGTTCATGATGAGTAATAGCGTATTGTTCCCATACCCTTCTCTGTGTCTCTCTTCCATTGGGGACAAGGTATAAGTAATCACCTGAACCGGGCTTTCAGTAGTGGATATATTAACTATTGTAAGAACATTCCCAATGGGTATGTAGCCTCCACATACCATAACACAAAGGCTGTCGTTATTGATGCTATCAAACTCATGAAGCACATGATTATTGTCAAAGCTATCATACAATTTTTTTTTACCATGCGTTTTCCCTAAGTTTACAGTCTTTATAACTAACTCATTCTCAGCAGTGGAGGAGGCTGAAACCGGCCCTGACATTTTTCTCACCGTCCTTCTTCTTCCTGACAAAGTTCATCGTGGATATCTCTCTTCGTTGTACTTGTCCGTATGTCAATAAGTTCAAAGGAATTGTCAACAGTTTAGTCTGCCAGCCCTTTGCAGCCTGGATTGCTTATTCGTTCTAGGCAGGATCACTTATCCTTTCTCACACTGCTCAGAGGACTTCTGCACAGTTGTCTGTTGCCTTTGTACCATGTGCGCCCAGCTTGTCGGCTCTGGTTCAGGACACATGTACTTTTTATGATCGCACCGAGGAGCCGCGTGTCTTGAATTGTCCGACTTGCACAATTCTCACGCTTCGCTCCTCTACACCTCTAGTTACTTCTCGTCCATGAGCGGAACCAGGGGTTAGCATAAACACCAAAGAACTGTGGATCACTCTGTCTTTCGAGGTCGCAAATCAAATCGCCTCTCTCCTGGTATTGTGTGATCCGTGAACAGTGCCGGTGCACTTCCAGATCCAGGCTCAAAGTCAGCCTTTGGCGCGATGGCACATGCTGGTGTGTGCCTCGACAGTGATGCGGATTCGGTCTTTAGCTCGGGCGCAATGGCAAGTGCTGGTGGGCGCCAAAGGGGCATACGTTTAGTGTCTGCCGTTATTTGCAATACAGATGTCATGTCGGCCAACAGTGATGTAGGTTCTGCTGGGCAACATTGGGGCACTCTTTGCCCTTCCCCCTTTTTGGCAATCTTTTCAGGCTTTGTTTCGAGTTTCGCTTCTCGTTCGGACAGATTTAGCGGCGATGGACTGGCAGCAGTTTCTTTCATTTCTGGGACTGTTGTCTCTCTTTGGTCATCCGGATTGGGCAAGTCTTTCAGTGAAGATGGGATCTTTTTGGCATGGGTGGCATGGATCCACGCCTTCCGTCCATCCACCCGTATTGCCGTCTGCATTGCCAGAAGTACTTGATAGGTGCTAACGATGATTTTCTCTCAAAGTTCTTAAGCAGCACCCAGTCTCCTGGCTCCAGTGCGTTCCCCGGACCAGTATATCTTACGGGTAGAGCCTCCTGCACCTGCTGATGAATCAAACGCAATTTTTGCATTAAAAGGCCACAATAAGTGCTAAGTACAGGATGTTCCACTTCACTCAGTCGCTTTGGCTGAAGTGCGCACCAAACATTCGCCGGCCTCCCCATCACAATCTCATACGGGGAGAGCCCAGTTCTAGCCTGTACAGACGTACGTATGCACAATAGCGTTATCGGTAATGCATCCGCCCAACTCAACTTGCTCCCTGCACATATCTTGCTAATTTTTGACTTGAGGATTCTGTTGTGCCAGTTTTTAGTTCCCTTGTCCACCCAACAACCCTCTAAATCTAACTCAGAAGAGCCCTCTGCCCACCCTTGTATCTCATCGGCCATGGCTTCGGCCTGCATTTCTTTGACAGTGGAAATTCCATCTTCTATCATACAGGGTACTTCCTCAGTCTAGACTGTCATCATTTTATTATTCAAATCAGTGGCAGTTTGTTTCGCAATTCTGTCTGCAAATGCGTTTCCCTCTCCCACTTTGCATGTTACCTTTTTATGTGCCTCGCATTTCACTATTGCTAGGCGCTTTGGAAACATGAGTGCAGACAGCAATCGTACAATCAAAGGGCCATGTTGAATTCTGGCCCCATGTGATGTCAAGAAACCCCTCTCAGCCCAGAGTCGACCAAAGTTATGAACCACCCCAAAAGCATAGTGACTATCAGTATAGATATTCACGTTCAAATTTTCAGAAATCTCACGGGCTCTGGTCAATGCTATTATTTCTGCGGCTTGTGCCGAGTTTTAGGGGATTCTTTTGCTTTCTACAACGTGCTCTAGGGTAGTGATTGCGTAAGCGGCAGCTGACGTGCCATCAGGTAGTTTAAAACAAGAGCCGTCACAAAATAACTCTCCATCTGGCTCCTTTTGTGGGATGTCACTTAAATCAACTCTCCCCTTTGTTTCTTCCTCAGTGACCATTAAGCAATCATGGGGTGGTGATTCGTTGGCACCAATTTCTTCTGTGGGTAGTGGCATTAATTCTGCAGGATTCAAAGCGCTACACCTCATAATTTGGATATGGGGCACGAATAAGATATTTCATATCTTGTCAGTCAAGCAGAGGTGAGGTGTTGCATCTGTCTCCTATTTAATAGGACATCTATGGCATGTGGCACCATCAGAATTAAAGTATGCCCCAATACCATCCCTTCCGTTTGTTTCACCGCTGCAGCAGCCACTGCGACAGATCGCAAACATCGTGGTAGTGCACGCTACAGGGTCCAGCGCAGAAGAAAAATAGCCGCACAGCCTATTTATTCCACCTTGTTCCTGTGTCAAAACAGCCAATGCACATCCTTCATTCTCGCATACGAACAATCTAAAAACTTTTTCATAATTTGGTGTGCCCAAAACTGGAGCAGAACATAATGCGGTTTTCAATTGATCAAACGCTCTCTGACAATCTTCGTACCACTGTAAAGGTATCACTGCATCCTTCTTAGTTAATAGCACCATTGGCTTCACAATTAACGCAAAATTACCGATCCACTGCCGGCAATAAGAATCCATGCCTATTATGGCTCTGACTCCTTTCTGTTTCTTTGGAATAGGGATACAAGAAAAACTTTCTATGCGTTCTGGCGTTAGCCTTCTCCCTTCTTTCGAAAGTAGGTAGCCCAAATAAGCTACCTCCTTTCGATTATATTGAAACTTCTTCAAACTAGCTTTATGGCCATGTGCCGCAAGGTGTGACAGTAGTAATACGGTGCTCTTTTTACAAATCTCTTCTGTATCAGCAGCGATCAACAGATCATCTATGTATTGCAATAGTACACACCCCACTGGTAATTCTAGCATGTCTAGCTGCTCTTTTAACGCTCTACTGTAAATACTTGGACTTTCCGTATATCCTTGAGGAATGCGCGTGAATGTAAATGATCGTCCCCCTAATGTGAACGCGAACAAATATCTACTGTCCTTGTCCACCGGAATGCTAAAGAAAGCATTTTTTAGATCAATTACACTAAAGTATTTTTCTGAGGCAGGTATCATTGTCAATATTGTAGTGACGTCTGGGACCAAAGGAAATTGTGGATCTACTACTTTGTTTAGCACGCGCAAATCAATTATGAAACAATATGGTACTTCATTGCCTCCTTTCTTAAACACTGGACGAATCGGGCTGTTACATGTACTGCCTGTAATTTCTTCAATTACCCCTAATTTCACCAAATCTGAAACAATACTTTTCAATCCTTTCTCTCCGTTAGCCGAAATTTTATACTGGGGAATTCTGGGTAGTGTAACTCCTTCTTTCAAAATGATCCTCACTGGCTCTATCTTCAAACATCCTACATCGTTGGCATGAATTGTCCATATACAAGTTGGCACTTTTCTTAACTCTCCTGGCAAAGATTCAGACATGAATTCTGACACAGGGGCATCTTGTGGCCAAATCGTCAGAAACACCCCGTCTGACGTGCAATGTATAATCGCACCTAGCTTTTTCAACAAGCTCAATCCCAACAGGTTTTCCCCACAATTTTCTGTTAGGAGAAAAGGATAATGTTCAGTGAATGGTCCTATAATAACTGGGACTAGTTGGGACACTGGGTTTATGACTGGTGTACCTGCGAACCCTACGGAAACATTCTTTTGCCCTGACAGTGGTATATCCGGAACCAAGTGATGGTCTATTGAACACTTTTGCGCTCCTGTATCTACAAGGAAGCGGTGCTCCTCATTCCCGACTCTCATTTCTACCTAGGGTCCTCTCTGATTCATGGGAATAGACACTGGTTCCAACCCCTGTCCTGGGCTGTCCTGTTGGGGAAATAACACATCATCCGATGTGTAGTCACTACTATTACTGTAATACGTATTTGGCTGCGTATTGAAAATGTTCCCATTCTTTCCTCTATTTCCCCCACTCTGATTCCCATACTGTTGGTTTTGCTGACCCTGACTCTGGTTAGGAGCACTTTGGGTTTGGGCTTGGTTTTGATTACCTTCATTATTGTGGTGCTGCTGCATACTATTCCTATTTGGTCCATTCGCTCCTTGGTGCCCTCTGTGCTGTCTTCGCTGGCCAGTTCCATTTCTATTCTGTAAATGTGGACATTATGCTCGCCAGTGTCCTTCCTCCTTACAGTATGCACACTGATTTGGTCCCAATGCCCCCATGCATATTCGAATTACTCCTCCCTTGTGCGTTCCCTCTTCCTCTATTATGTCCTGCTACTTGCTGCAGTAACACCCTTGTTTTCAAATGTACTCTTTCAAGTTTTCCCCCACCTGTTTTAATAACAATAATTCGTCCACCATCGCCTTTCGCCCCAGCGATGGTAACTGCTGCTGTCGATTGTGTGGCCCTAGCACTTCCTTCTATCTCTCCCGATATCCTTACCCCTGTACCCTGGTGCAGTAAACATTTCAGCATAATCGTTATCCAATTCATTTTTAAGCTCATAAATTCTATACACATGTTCCCTTACTTCTTCATCTCTTTCTCTACAGCGTGCTAATGCATTCAAGTCTAACAATCGCTGCGATGGTAATTTCCCAATTAACTGTTTCCATCTCTCCACCAAATATTCACCAATGCATTCCAACACTACCTGTCTTTCTTGATTCTTTGGAAGTCATACATCGAAGCCAATGCTGCCGTCCCATCATTCCCATCTATATACATTTCTGACTGTTGCTGCAATTCCACCTTCCTTTCTTTGCTGATTGCACGGCGAGTTACCCTTGTGCATCTACTTTGTTCAGCCCTGCCTCTCGCCCCCGTGGTTTCAACTTCAACCCCTGGAGGGACGGACGGTATCGAATCTGTATCTAAGGTGGGAGGTGCGGATGGGACAATGGGAACGGGGAGTGTCTGCTGTGGGCCTGGTTGGCTAATAGGAAGTGTTACATGCGCGGTCTGTGGCTGTGGGAGGGCTTGAGCTACGGAAGGGAGAGTTTGAGCTACGGGAGGGGCTTGAACAATAGTTACTGGCGCGTTTGGCCTTGCTTCTGATCTTGGGCCTTGCTATCTCAAAACTACCATTTATCGGCCACTGATGATCTTGTTGCTTTCTGGTTTGCCTATGCCAAGTCTCACAGAATATTATCGCTCCCACACCATACTTCACATACATCTCATACGCCGGCGTTCCCCCAGGTGGTGCAATTTGGCCATCTTCCAAAGATTGTCTACCGCAGCGGAAAAACCCTGCTAGGGTGGACAATACCCCAGGTATGTTTCAACCTCCCCTTGGTTAATCAACCTTACCCAGGGCGTTTGATTTTGCAAAGTCAACTCTCAACCAATATCATAGTTATTTTGAATCGGGGTATGACTCACCTGATAAATCAATTTGTCCTCCAGGACACAATTTGTCTGTATACTGACGCAACCAATGACGTTGCGTCTGCGTTTCTTGGATTCTGCCTCGTTTCGGGACCCTCGCCTCCTTGTTCTCTAGCCAGATACGTCGATCAGGGATCAGATGTGTGCAGATCTGCAAAGGAATCTCTCATCACTTCTACAGGGTGCCCCGAACACCTCTTGATCCTGCTCGATCGTCCCGTCCTCGTCGTTCTCCGACTTTACTCAATTACAACGTATATTATGGAACAAGTGGGGGAGGGTCCCTATTCGGGTGCCTTCTTGAAAGGGGCCCCTAGGGGTCCCTCGCGTTATGGAAACAAGGCATGTCACCACATACAATAGATAAGCCAGACACGAGGTTGTATTCCCAAAGCTAAGGTTTATTGCAAAGCAAATAGTCTCAGTAGGCCAACTCGGTCTCACGCCCCGCGAAGTGTATCTCTAGACCTCGAGGGATGCAAGAGAGTGAATTACGTACATCAGTTACATATATACAAAATGCATATCATACAATCAGCTGTGACATATTTAACACCCCCCTTTATTGGGTTTCTTTGAACTCGGTCTGATGATGGACAATTTCGACGAATATGACACCTTCAAATATCTATTCTAGCAACAGTATGCAACCTTGCAAGTGTAGAGACATCTTTTCTTTGTTGAACAGAACACAGTGCTTCTGTTCTTGTAAGCGAGCTACATACGGGGAAGAGTCACATTCCAGACCTTGCTATCTATGTGGTGCTATTCGTGTCCTGGGAGCCGACACACTCTACAGGGCTCGGAAAAGGGAGGCCGTAAGAAGAACATAATTGAAGCCTTTAGCTATTAGATATTCTACCATATAACGAGACTGGCTGGCAGCTGTGAAATGATTAAATGCCCTGCGGCTCTGCTTCAAGGCTACATTCGGGAGGGAGCCGGGCATTCCTCTCCGGAACTGCCTACGTTGTGTTTCAATGAACTCTTATTAGCCTCGCGGCCTTGCGGCCTTGTCCTTTCACGTTCAGACAACAATGTTAACAGTTGAGCAGAGTAAGCAGACATATGCTGCAAAGCAGTTTGAACAGAAAGCAATGAGCAATCGTTAGAAAACTAAATGGCGATCCTTGTTACATCAAAATGGATTCTCATTGGTCAAACTCAGAAACCTGTATTTCTATCGTTATGTACATGAGATGCTTGGCCTTCGGCCACCAAAATACGTTTGCCGTTAATCGTGAGAGGTATCCATTTTTCTAGACCGACAATACGGTGGTGTACCCTGTGAAAAAAGCAAAGGGAGGATTTTGGAGAGTCATACAAGATTTATGCCCCTTAAACAATATTGTGGTGGCAGAGTTAACCATTGTGCCTAATGCGTCTACACTAGTGTGTAACATACCAGCTACCACTACACATTTTAAAGTGATTAACCTAAAAAAAAAAAATAATTCATTACATGTAGATTCTCAGAATTTCACAGCGTTTACCTATTACCCGATCCAACTCATAAGACTTCCACAGGGGTACTCTGAGTCCCCCAGTGTTTTCAACAGAGTGCTACAGATGGACTTAGGAAATAGCAAGACACCCAGTAACATAATACAGTGCATCAATGATGTCTTAGTGTGCAGCACCACAAAGTAATTGTGCAGGACAGACTCAGTAATGTTATTAACAGTATTGGCTGAGAAGGGCTACATGCTGGACAAGGAAACATTGCATTATTTCTAGAAAGACGTACTATATTTGGTCCAGATAATATCAAAGGAAGGGAGGAGGGTGACACCTGATAAAGGAGAGGTAATTACAAACACACCCTGTCCTGTGACAGTGAAAGACTTACAGCAATTCCGGGGCCTGTGTAATCAATGTCATGTGTGGGTATTTAACTGCAGCACATATGTTCGGCACATTTTAGAAAGGTTAAAGGAAGCACAGAAAGAGAAACGCTCCCTAATGTGGGCATACAAGATGATCAATGTATGTGAGGCCCTAAAAGAAGTAATAAGCACAATCCCCATGTTCAGGATACCATATTATAAGGAAGAATTGTATTTATTCTCACATTCAAATAGATACATGACGGCTGTGGGGGTATACTCCCATGGCATATTACACTGGGATCTTAGATCCAGTGATGAGAGGACATTTCCCATGTGAATAAGCACTGGCTGCAGCAGCCATTGCAATAGAAAAATCATCTGCAATAGTGATGGGCTTTGTAGTAACATTGTATAAGGAGCACGCCCTGTTTGCATTTCTTGAAAAACCAAAGCCCACGCTCAATACACAGCAATCATTTGGATACAAGGCCATATTGCCCAATACATCAATACACATTGTTTGATATTCCATGCTGAATCCAGCGAGATTCATTGCTGAAACTGTAGAGGGAAGTGAATGGGTTCATGACATTTTTACAAAAACAGACATACATGGTGCTGTACCCCCAGTGAAAAAAAACTAAGAGGAGAAGAGGTGGTCTTCGTTGATGGTTCATCAATGATAAATCAGAGCATGGGATTGAGGCATTCCGGAGCAGTAGTGATGATTTTGAAATTGTGTCAAGCATCAGATTACCTTCACATTTTTCTGTGCAGGCCCCTGAGTTAGTAGCAATGATATTAGCATTTGACCAGCATGAGGACCAGTTAGTGATGATTTATTCTGACTCTGCTTATGTGACGTCTACAGTGTATTCAGGACAGTCACTGTGGAGAATGAGAGGCTTTCAGCGCACAGACCGGCACACCAGTACAGTATGCCATATTACAAGGGAGATTACTAGACACACTGGCATATCCCACAGTGGCTGCCTTGGCAAAGAACCAGCCCACACCAGGGCACATTTTTAGTTTCCTGTGGTAATGAAGCAGCAGACACACAAGCAAAAATGGTAGTATATTTCCCACAGATAGTAGACTTTGCAATTTCCCCGCACAAATGTCTTTTCAATATGAAGATAACAGCGGGCTATAATGCATTACCATTAACAAAATTAGTAGAACTACAGGGACGTGCACCAGAGATGAAGCAATATCTGTGGGTAGGTGGAGGTGCTAACTACCACACCACAGACCAGGTTTGGAGACAAAATCGCACAGGGAAGGGTTATGCACAGTAGTGTTAGAATAGCTGCAATAGCCAGCACACACCACAAGAGAATATGTAGCAGCAGATGTTTCAGAAAACTGGTTTATTCCGAACCTGCATGAGCATGTTGTTAATTGCATTGTCAATTGTGTCACGTGCAATCAATATACTGCTGGGCATACCCTGAGAATGGTAAGAGGAGCAATACCATGTTCTATAGGTCATCTTCGGCATTTACACATTGACTTTGTTGATATACTCCAAAGTTGTAGTGCATGCCGATCTATATAATTGTGGCAGTGTGTCCTTTTTCATGCTGGATAGAAGAAGGACCATGTACCCATGCAGATGCCAAGTCAGCTGATAAGTTGCTTGTACATGAGGTTTTTCCCTGTTGGGGAGTGTGCAAAGAATTGTGGTCAGATAACCGACCTCACTTTGTCAACAAGCTATTTTCTGAAATAACAACTTTGCTCGGCATCAAGCACAGCTTTGTTCCTCTTGCCACACACCAGCCAACAGCATTGTGGAATGCCTCCATGGCCTCTTAAAGGAACGCATTGCAACATTGAAAGATGCTTTGCACAACAATTGGTAGTACTGCCTTCCCCTGGCTCTTTTATCATTACACAATCAACCAGGCTCAGACCACCACCTCACACCACATGAAATAGTGACTGGCAGAAGGATGCACATCCCCATTGCTCCTCCCATGCATGCTTCATTGGATGCAGTGTGTTCTGCTACTGTACTGGGTGATGAGGTGCATAATTAATTATGACTAAATGTTTGAAATGTATTTCTTGACAGATAAAGGTGTGGCGGGGGCTAAGAAGCAACCAACAAAAACAGAGAGGGAGTTGTAGGTGGAAATGCTGTAACACTCTCCTTGTCCTTGTTCCCAGGAGATGTGATGTGTGTGAGAAACTTTGTTTGCAAGTGGCACAAGCCACATTTCGAAGGTCCATTTACTGTCCAGTATGCAATCCCCACCAGAGTAAAAGTGCTAAACAAGAAAGTGTGGGTACATCTAGGTGATGTCAAAAGGTTTGTAGGCACAGACACCCTGTCAGACGAAGAGGAGCCAGAAGGAGAAGAAGAAGAGGGGACCAGTCCCCAGATGAGGGAGAGAGTGAGGGCTGAACAGCAATGTGACACGTGATGCCACACTACCAAGAATGTAATTCTCAATAGATAAATACTCTGTTGCTTTCATATCTCAACATGTAATAGCTGTAAGGTTTTTAGTGATAATTCTACCAATGTAACTGTTAGCTCGAGTGATGGAATTACATGAGTGACAAGAGATGTGAGTGATAATTATTATCTACTGAGACAACACTTTAGGGGCTACACTCCAACAAAAATGAAACATTTGGTATAGGCACATTATGTGCCAAAAATGCATTTACTTAACTATGATTTTTATGCATAAACAAAATAAATAAAAAAGGTCTACCATGACCAATAGGAACCAGTTTTCTGAGGTTGACAGAGGATCCAAAGAACCCACAACGTCTATGCCTTTTCTTGCTAAAGGTTGCGCCTACACACACTTGTGTGCAGGTGGTTTATAAATGCCATATCATATCATATCACTGGAAGTTGAATTAAAGGGGCCTGTGTTGCCCCACGAGTCTCACAGGATGCTTAGCAAACATAACAGGATCTGACAAATTTTCATTTTTACTCTCACCTGTAGCCAGTAAAAATGGTAGACAGCCTGTGAGCTGCCTTGGTCACTTCAAAGTGACCCGCCAAAGCAATGTCAGAGCCATGTCCAATAGCAACCTTGTGTGGTATTGATGCACAACCAGGGTTAGCCCCTGTCTCAGAATGTGTTGGCTCACTGTAAATAAGACAATGTTCCCAGTACAACCTGAAAATCCTAGGGGATACCCCAATGAGGCTGTTATTCTGCCTGCTCATGCAGATGAGCCAGAGTGTGGTGAATTCTCTGCACCCTGCAAAAGTCAGCCTGAATTGGAACTTCAGCTCAGGCCAAAGTCCTCCGTTTTTGCACTCATTTAATGTCTGAAACAACTGAGTCCTCCAATTCGGGTTGTGGTTCTATGCCTGTAGGTAACCCTGAGATCACTGACTCTCTTGCAACTGCAATAAGCACCTGAGTGGCCATGAGGCCTACTCAGGCAGGGGCAGACACCTCTGGGGATCTTCCATGGACAGTACCGGTTTGTCAGGTTTCTTGTGATCTCCAGCTGGAAGAACCCTTGGCCAATAACCTCAAGTAATTCTTCCTGTGCTTGGTGACTAGTGACTGTGACATACGGGTCCGGTGTCCACACACAAGGCTCTGCTTAGGGGCTGAGAAAGTGGGTGTCTGAGTGCTAGGGGTACACTTTCTTCTCCTTTCTGTAGGAGTGGATAAAACATGTGGTTGAGATTTCCTGTCACATTTTGGGGGACCTTTCTTATCAGGAGGATACAGACCTTTTTATGTGTCCTTCTTTAATTACTTTTATCAAATGCCTTATCATCTCATTTAGCTGTAGTCTTCTGAGCCATTTCTGGGTTTGGGTGCACACATACCTGTCAGCTGCCTTTACAAGCCCCCTAGGGTCTGTGATATTCCTGTCCAATAAATGCTGGTGAAACTCATTCTCAAAGTGTTTAAGAGTATTCTCACATGCAACTCAATTATATATGCCCTCAAAAGTGTCAATGCTGTTATATTTGATCAATCCACTCAGATGATATAATAATTAAAGTCATTGCATTTGATCCATCTGCTCAGATACAATGTGCAATTGCCTCAAAGTTTTGACTTCTTGGTGAGCTCCCTAAAGCTCCTGGGGCACTGTTCCATGGTATTGCAGAAGTTCCTGAAGATGATCGCCTTCATTTTGTCATAATGGGGTATCTCCTCAGGAGCCAACTGAATTATTACATTAGTGCCAACTGTCAGTAGGTGGCCCATGAGTGCTGTTCTTTATAACTCTTGTTCTATCTTCTGAAGGGAGAAGACGAGATCCAGTTCCTGAAACCAAAGAACAATGTTATTTCCCCAGATCATATGGTTGGACTAAATCCTTGGGGATGTGGCTACTAGGCTTCCCTTTAATGCTGCTACTGGAGATGCTATCTTCTGTATTGAAAGTTTGCTTATGGGTCTCTTTTCAGTCCGTCAGCTCAGGCTTTTGATGCATCATAAAATCCCTTTATTACTTTTCCTCTGGGACCTTTTTCCGTGTCTCAAACGAGATTTTCATCCAAGTCAGTTCTTCTGCAGAGAGGCTATTCAGGGACCTTTAGGATCTATGTGATCTCTGGGATCTTTGAGAGACTACACTACAAGCAATATGAGACGGACAGTGGGACTCACCATCATTGTCCCGATATATCATCATGTTCCCTCATTGGGTTGGGTGATTGAACTGGAGGCACCAGTTCACTACCAGCACCCAGATTGCTACCCACTCCCTGGGATTCTTCCAACCCCCTAGCTTCCTCAAAAGTGTGGAGCTTTTTTACTAGTTCAGCCTTGTTAACGTTACAGCTATGAATGAGGTTTCTAATGTTGACCATACAAATGTATATTTTCGAAGAACAAGCTGTATGAACAGTCCGTATCAAAACCCAGCTGCTGCCACCAGTGTAACAAAATGACTACTGCCCTGCCGTAGTACAATTATGAGTAGTGGCTAAACTACAAAGTCACAACCAAAAGTGACCTGGGAAGGTGTAGGGAGAACAACTTACCCTTGACGAGGAACGCCTATACTCCCCATGTAGCAGAGGGTTTTGGATTGTACTGCTCTCCCAACACGGTCCAGAAGAATTCTTCTTGATGTAATTAAAGGTCCAAAGGTGAATCAAACAATGTTTGGAAGACCCTTGCTTTTGAAGGTAAGAGATCACACAGGGATTGGAGGAAATCAAGCCTTCTTTAAGGGATTTCATCCCTGTCTCTGACACGAGTGATCTTTGCCTCCTGAAGTCATTCCCAGATTACAATGTTGTGTATAGGGGAAAGGGAGGAGTGAGAATCCCACAGAAAATCATGATGGCAGAACGTTTCCTAAAGCCCCCTTGTGTTGTCTGACCAACGTAGCTCTGCGCCTGTCACACCTGCAGCTTCAAAGGCTCACTGGTGTGCAGAACCTAGGGTGAGTCAGGCCTTTCATATGGATTTGCCTCTTCCAAGTCAGACTTTCAATAGATCTCTTGGGGAGAACTTGGGGAGAACTTTGGGGCCTGGCAGGGAGGAGTTACCCATCCTTCTGGAGAGACAACAGTGGGATGCATCCTGCCTTTTTTGCACATCCAAGTGAATGCAGATAGTCCTGCTGCCTGGTATCCACATAACCTCTCACATCTGGTCTGAGTTTACAGGGTTCAGGCTGGTTTTCTACAAATCAGATGTAGATTTAACTATTATGTGAACTACCAGCCTCCATACCAAAACCTGTAAAGCTTATATTTCAAGATGACCCTGCTACCAGGGGGCATTTTGTCATAATTACGATGGCAGATTTAAATGCAAACTTTCAATGCAGTGATTTTGTTTTCAGCTGCAGCTGTCAAACAGGGCACCTGTGACATTTGATCTTGCTCTTTTCCACTGGAGAGCAGGAGCTGCATATCTAGTAGATTGATGGAGCATGTGTACACTATAGTTTTGGCATGGAGTTAAACGAAAGGAGTTCTGGTTAGCAGAGCACATGTTCTGGTGGTTACATGATTTGCGTATTTTTCTTTGCACTCCCTTTACGAAAATGTGCAAATGACAACTACAATTCATGGCTGTGTAAGGCATTTGCATTTGATTGCAATGGAAACTGCTTGCTTTTACCAGGTGTGAAAAACATATTATTTCATTGGGATCTATTGGTTTGCTGCCAGCATGAGTATTTCGGTTCTATGTCATTTCTTCGATGGGTGTCATTTCGATGTTTTTTTTACAAGTATGTTTACCAAAAAAACTCATCAAAATTGATGCAGTTTTTTATTTGGGGGGAATCCCCCCAAATCCCCATCCCTTATTCTTTGTTAACTAATCACAACCACCCATCCCTTATATACACTTTCCCAACCCACCCACCTATATATTTCAATGTGTTTTTAGGTAACAAATACAAGTTAAAAAAACATCGAAATTAAACCAGTCGATAAAAGAACGTTATACCGAGTATCTCATGCTCTTGGGAATTTTCTCAAGCAGATTACAAAAGCTGGCAGATTTGAAAAATTGGCCGTATAACTTTACCACTACTTTTCCCAAACCACAAGATCTCCAAAATGACCTTCTTTGTGAGCCCTCAGGGGCGAGAGAAAATACAAAACATTCTCAAACAGTGCCCTTGCCCACTCGCTCCTTATTTTACATAGAAAATGGCACCTTGCATAACTAAAGCCACCTGTCCCAAGCAGTAACGCTCAGCCATTAGCTGGAAGTATCTAAATACTGACTGTTATGGAACACAATGAATGCAGGAGGTCCACATTTTTTTCTGAAGTTACCAAATGACAGCTTGAAATGTGTATGGCACACAGATCTAACGAAATAAATTCATAAAAGGGCAAGTGCTGCTAAGAGGCCATTAGGAGACATTTTAGCAAATTTAAAACTCCTTACTATATGAAACAAATAACTATGTTGAAAAAGAAGGCAGGAAAAAAGAAATTATAATAGTCGCCATGCGTGTGATAATTGGACTTGACAATTCACAGACAGGACTGTAAAATGCAAAGCCAAGATCAGCTACTTATAGCTACTCAGAACATGCTTCTAGTTCTAACAAAAGGCATTTGAGATTGTTAAATGACATTGTTGGGAACTTGCTTGAAGGCTAGAAGCAGAGATCAATGAGTTCAGTCTCATTTTAGATTTAAATTAAATTTGCTATTAGCAGCAGAGGCAGATATTAAATGAAAACTTGATGAATTAAAGTGTGAGCATGAGCAATGAATGACATATGTGGAGTTAAAAGATGATTTCATTACCCAACTGACTAATGGAAAGGGGTTATAAATGCAAGTATGGCATTTCTGAATGCAGCAAACTCGTGTTAAGAAGTTGAAAGTAAGAGTAAACGCATGGATAGTCATGCTAACACAGAAGCGTAATCCTTTAGTTTCATTGTATTTTCTATGTATTTTCTTTTTATAGTGCCATCTCAGTACTATCAAACAAGGGAGGGACTAAGAGGACGCCCACTCTTGTTATTCAATTCTATATGGAACATTTGATTTTGGTAGCCCTTTCTGGGGCCTCATGAAGTCACTCTCATGGCTGGATGGTCCTGAGGAGATTTCCAGAAAGGTGGGCTTTCTGTCTTCATGCCTCTTCTGTTACTCTAAGGGAGGTTTTCATGTCAGCATTCCAGGAATATCTGAGGCAGGACAATATAGCATGAAGGTCTACACATATGCACTGTGTGGCTAAGAAACCTTTGAGAAGCATTAATGTCTAAACATGTGCCTCCAGGAAAACTGATGCAGCTACTCTACTCGGCCATTACCTGAACGTTGCTCGCTTAATACCAGAGCCTATGTTCCATTCCAATCTCAAATCCTCCAACCAAGCAAAGCCCCTTTTTGCAAAATGTAGAATAACTGAGATACCAGGCGTTGGAAACAGTAAGACGAGTCAGCCAGTAACCTACCAGTGGGTCTGACGGTTCACCAGCAGACTCGTAATGAGGGCCAATGTATATACAAATATACGTGTCAACTAGAACAAGATAAACATTTACAACCATCATCTCATACACATGATGATATATTACATATTGTCAGATACCTTTATAAAAATAAATCTATATGCTGAATGACCTGATTTCGTGGAGCTGTTTTCCTGCTGCCTTTTTAGGTGTTAAGCAATACCCAAGCTCTCTTCAAGAAACTCGTTATTTCAAACATATTATGCATTTCGTCTGTGGATGTTCAAAGTGCTAAAACCTCCACCTGGGTTCTTAGTCGTCTGCTAACTAAAATGGGTTAGAAACTTGGAATCATGAGTATGTAGTCCAGCTGTATAGTGGGCAAATAATGGAAAATGCAGCATATATATAATCAAACTTACTAGTATGAACACATGACTGTGGGTTGAGCTTTCAATGTTGGGTCATCAAATCAAAAGGGAGAGCACCAGGTGAAATGTTTATATAAATAGAAATATCATATAAAAAGCTCTATAAGTACTAAATAAAAAAAAAAAAACAAGATGAGAAACCGTCTTTTTTTCTAGATGTTGAGAATTGTGAGTGATGCTGCAGTGTTGAACAACTTCTTTGCATGGCCACTCCTAAAAGCTATTTTCGGTTTTGTACGATCAGACTGAAAAAAAAGGTCTGACCGTACAAAACGACTGAAAAATGCTACCACCAAAGGTTCGAACACCAAAAGTTCGAACCTTTGGTGGTAGCATTGCAGGTAAGTAAAAAAGAAAAAAGAAAACACTGCAGGGGCTGCGGGGGTTTCCCCCGCAACTCCCCGCTCACTATACTGTGTGGCATAGTGAGCGGGGTGTTGCGGGGTACTCCCCCGCAAAACAAACAGGGGCTGTAGGAGTGTCCCCCGCAACCCCCACTCATTATACTTTATAGTATAGTGAGTGATATGATATGATATGATATATCATTTATAACGCACCTATACAAAAGTGTTTCAAGGTGCAACGAAGAAAGGAGGGGGACAAAGGGAGGACAAACAATGATCATACTAGGCCAGGTGTCATTCAGATCACGCAAGTGCAAGGGAAGGGGGGAAAGGAAAAGTGCACAGGGGGAAGGGAGAGGGTACAGTGCAGTACATGGGAAGTGGGATAAATAAGACACATAAAAAGCCAGCTAGTGGCAGTGCAAGGAAGTGCAGACGTAAGTGCTGGTAGGGAGACTGAAGGGATACAGAAAACGGTCCCCAAGTGCAGGAGTTGCCAGGGAGGCTTGCAGGTGGGTAATTGATGGGGACTGGGCCAGAGATCAGATAGGGTGGCCAGGTAACCAGTGCAATTTCAGTCAGGAATTCAGCAAGGGAGGGGAGGACAGAAAGCTGAAGCAAAGAGGAAGGTTTTGAGGTGTTTCCGGAACCGGAGATGGTTCTCCTCGAGTTTCAGGGAGGCATGAAGGGTGTTCCAGAGCTAGGTCCCTGCCGAAGAGAGTGATCTACCATCAACTCGTTGCTTGGAGAAGCGACTCACCCTAAGGGAGTTGGAGGCAGATGAGCAAAGAGCTCGAGAAGGGAGATATTTAAGAAGAGAGTTGAAAGTATTGCGGCCTCAGACCCCAGAAGGCCTTGTGAACAATGCAGAGGGTTTTGAACTTAATCCTCGCAGCCACTGGGAGCCAGTGCAGAGATTTCAGTCCTGGAGAGACATGATCCCTGGGCTTGAGGCCAAAGACAAGTCTCGCAGTCCTGTTCTGGATAAGTTGCAGAGGGTGGAGAGTGGAGGCAGGCAGATTTAGATAGAGGCCGTTACAGTAGTCCAGCTTGGAGAGGACCAGGGCTCTGGAGACAGTGAGCTTCTGGGCGGAGGAGAGGAAAGGGGGTATACCTCTAAGGAGGTGCAGCTGGTAGTGCAACTTCTTAGAGAAGTCCGAGATGTGAGGGGAGAAGGAGAGTGCAGAGTCGAAGATGACCCCAAGGTTTTTAGCCTTGCGGGTGGGGGTGGTCGGAGGGCCAAGAGAGGCCGGACAGAGAGCTGCAGGGAAGGAGGGAGTGGGTGTGCCGATGAGTAGAATCTCAGTCTTACTGGCATTAAGGCAGAGGTCTTTGGTGGCACACCATTCCTGGATGGCAGACAGACAGTCAGAGATGAGGGAAGGAGAGGAGGAGGCCGAGGGTAGCCTGAAAATGAGCTGGGTATCATCCGCATAGCACTGAAAGTTGGGACCGAGAGCGGCGATGTGGTGGACAAGGAGTGCCAGGTACTGGTTGAATATCCAGGGAGAGAGGTTAGATCCCTGGGGCCACCACAGGTGGAGAAAAAGATGTCAGAGAGGAAAGACCCAAGTTGGACCTGGCCAGAGCCTGACCAGTGATATCCAGGTTATCACAGAGACGGTTGAGCAGGATGGCATGGTTGACAGTGTCAAAGGCAGATGATAGATCAAGGAAGATAAGAACGCAAGGGGTGTTAGGGTCGAGGTTAGTGAGCAGGTCTTCACGGATGTTCAGGAGAGCAGTTTCTGTGATTCTGGCAGCTCTGAAGCCAGACTGATGGTCATGAAGACAACCAACAGATTCAGTGTGGAGATTGAGCTGGGAGATGGTCAGTTTCTCCAGGACCTTGTCCAGTAAGGGAGTGATGGAGATTGGGTGATAGTTAGCTGGGCAGGAGGGGTCAACAGAGGGTTTCATAAGAAGAGGGTGCACAAGGGAGTACTTCAGGGGGGAAGGGAAGACTCCAGTGGTGAAGGAGTGATTGCAGAAGTCCACCAGGGCAGGAGCAAGGGGATTGCGGGGGAAAGGGGATTCGCATGAGAAAGGTGCAAACCTTTGGTAGTTCACACCTTTCTCATGCAAACTTTCCGGCCACCGCAAAATCAGCCGCGGTCGGATCACTTAGAATCGCTCTTTTCATTTTAGTTTTAGACTCAATTGCAATCTGAACAGGATCATCACATAATTTGGCTAGATTTAGTTCCCTGGCCAGGGAAAAGTTAAAGCTCCCAGGACTCAAAAGGCATTTTGAAGTACGTTCCTATATTCAAACAAATCAAACTGATACCAATGGTTTGAAAAATACACCAGAGGTAGAGACAACCTTGTGGGTTCGCTGTAGCGTGCACCCAGATTTCAATACAAATCATGGGGCGCAGACTCAAAGGATTCCTCATGGGCACATTTTCAGGAGTCACGAGGCAATTTGTTAATGCATAACCCCAAACCTCCATGCTATCGGTTGCTGCAGTGGCTATCTTAGCTCTGCATACAGCCAACATGGAGCTGATGACTTCCCTTCAACCATTACAAAATGCTAAGAACAACCCCCCTCTCTTGCGTGATACTCTTTGAGACTTGGTGGGTGTAGGTACAACTACTATTAAAGCAAATGCCTACATAATTGAATGCCTAAATGATTTTCCTACTTTTGCCTGTCTGCCATAGGTATGGTTGCAGAGATTAAGTTGATCACAAGGTTTGGGTGACCTCTTTCACCTCTTCTGAATCTTCGGAAGTGGATGGTCCTTGTGAACCTGAACATCCTAAGTTCTTAAAAGCCCTCTTTATGCTATGCAATACGATGTTTAAAGAACAGAAGATAATGAAAGAGGGCCTAACTATGATAGTAGATGTTCTTTTATAGAACTCCAATGCCAGAAACAAGAACAGGGTGGTGGAGAAGGGTGGTCCTAGTTATAGTGGACAGCCTGATATCCATAGATCCAAGGTTGTTTAGGAGAATGATGTACTTAACGCAGATGATTCAATACTAACTGTACACAGTGTAGACGAATCAGCCCCCGGCCAATTTAAAGATGCTTCAGTTGCCCGGGCAGGTCGGCCTAATTTGCCAACAAGATGTTGGTAGTGATGCTGCCCTAACAAAGAACAGGAAATGCAAATCTTAAAAGAAATGAAAAGGAACAGTGGACAAAAAAAATCAATGGCACTCAAGCGAAACATCATTAGAAAGAGTTAGAGGTGTCGAATCAGCTGCTATTTTTCAATTGATTAATGAACAAAATATTTTTAAAAACGTCAATGTAGTAGAAGTAAACAGCCTAGCAACAAAGCTGATGGAAAAGGCCCCTTGGAGTCATGCCTAAACAAGATACCTCAGACGACAGAGGGTAAGAATAAAGTCACATTTATACAATGCTATGAAAATAAGGATGAGTTAAGGAACATTGAGGAAACTGAGGAAGTTGATCTTACAGATTGTGAAGATAAAAGAATAGATGATCATGAAAGTTCGGCTATTAACAATAAAATTAAAAAAAATAATAATCTTGTAGGATATCTTATTACTTAGAGATGAACATGTCCACTATTAAAATCATCGATAATTATGCCGCTGATAGCAGTCCTTTCTTAAATAGCAACAACCCACTGGAGCTTACCCATCAAGTCTTTAATTGAAGGTTATAACCAGTAAGGACATAGTTCTTGTTGAGATCTCATTTTCTGCGCAAGAAGCAAACTGGGCAATTAATCATCTAGTTTTGCACATTATCACAGAACCTATTTTGGCTTATGGAAACAAGTTCTCAGAAATAGGTTATGACCTCATAAAATATTTGAACAATGAGGTGGGATTAGATATTAATAATTTAGTCAAATTTATTGTGGAAGTGTTATCAAAACATCTGGAAAATGGTTCAGATTGTGTGAGAACAAATCCTTTATTTGGCACTGATGAAGTGGACTGACAAAAGAGCATCATATAGACAGAATGGATTTTCTATCACGGAATATGAGAGGTTATCAATTGTTTCTATCTAATCAAGAAGGTCTTGCTCACCTATGCTGATATGTTTGCATTACAAGAAACCTTTCTGATGAATGATTTTGCTCTGGACTGATATACTATTGTTCAAAGAAAAGCAAAAAGAAATGAGAGAGGGAGACGTTTTGGAGGTTTGATCTTGGGGGCAAAAAATAAGTTGAAGCTAACTAAATTTCATCTGTTGGATAATTATCCATATCTACCAGCAGCAACAGTTAGAGTTAAAGTTACAGTTGAAGAAAAGGATACTCCAGATTATAGATTTACCTCTGGGGTTATAGAGGGGTTGGAAAATATTCTAGACAGTCAGACTTGTGACAACCCTGAGGCTTTATTCCTTAATTTCGGGTGATTTAAATTACCAATGATCTAATAAACTATCAAAAAAAGATATTGAATATATCACAATATTTCAGAATCAAAGGGGTGCAATGATTATTCATTATTCTGAGAAAGATAATATATCTTGCAAACCTTGGTTAGCTTTCATTGGTGTTAACCCTCTTTATCAGTTGATCACAAAAATGGGTCCCTTTTGCGCCAATTGATTTACATGGTCAGTCAGAAATAGATCCTCCTGGATTGACTATATACTCTTTCTGGTATCAATGTTCAAATTGGTAGATGATTTGCTTCTTATTACAACAAGACTTAGTGATCACATTGTTAAGAAATCTAGCCTGAAAGTGAATATGTGTATTAAAGAAAGAAATGGTAGGTCAGACTATGATACAAATGAAAGAAAAACGAATGCACCGGACAGTCAATAGTAGAAATAAATATATGTTTTGCTTTAATAATATAATTAAGAATATGTGGCCTCTTTCCATAGTACAAGCTAAAGAAATTGAATGGATATCTACGGCTGCCAAACAATATGTGCAAAAAAGAGAAACGCTCAACTAAATGCTCTCTTGTGGAAAAACATTTGACACAATAATAGCAAAATAAAAACGGCTGCTTTATAAAGAAATAAAAAGACTTAAAAGTCAAGGTTTAGAGATGACGTTACTTCATGGGACAATTGCTAACCTAAAGACAAGACATAAAAACGCTGTGAAAAGAAAATCTGCTTTGGAATCTTCTAATAGCTAGTTCCTAATGCCTGGTATAATATGAAACACTGATCTCCATCAATTTTGGAATTTATATAAAAACATATGGCTAAGCGGGGTGATGCAATGAAAGAGATTAGCTGTACCACAGAGCATACCAGGAGAGAATATATAGGGAAACTATATTCTAAGGAGGGGATTATTTCCTTGTCCATCCACTATCAAACTATCAATGACAAAGTTCTACCAGGGGTTGCTGAAGACATAGAGAGAATAATTGTTAAATTTAAAACCTTAATAGAGTGTGTATCTGATGAGATTCCAAATCTTATATATAAAAAAAGATCCAGCTCTGTGGGCACAAACTCTGGGTGATATACACAAGACTATTATAGTAACAGGTATTGGAAAGTGTTGATCTTAATCCCAATATTTAAGAAGGGAAGCAGAAAGAATCCATCAAACTACAGGCTTTTAGCTATGACCTGACCTGTTCTGTGGTTTTTTACTACTTTGAGAGTCCTCAGCCATCTCTAGAGTGGGGTGGCCTGATAGCTTATTTTGTATTTGTGCAAGGAGCCTGAGGTTGGTCATTCTAATTTACCAGGGGGAACCCAGAAATGGACCCCTTGCTCACTGAGCTCAGAGAGGCACAGCTCCACCTCACTGATGAGGCATGACTAGGCAGAAACACATGTCTTTGGTTTGCTGTAGACACTCTTGTCTAAAGGAGGTTTGTGAGGCATTTTGATGCTGGACTGCCCTTGTGGGCAGGACAAAAACTTATATGCAAATGGATATTCCTCATTTGTGAAAAGTAGAGTTATCAAAAAGTGATGGCTACAGACTCTCAAAGTGAGTAAAAACCAAGTTCTTCTAGAGAGTGCCGTCTGCTACCTTTTTGTATTTTTGCAAGGAATTTGGGGTTGGTCACCCTAGGTTACCTAGGGGAACCTAGAGGTGGACCCCTTGCTCACTGTGCTCAGAGAGGCACAGCTTCATCTCATTGATGAGACCCGACTAGGCCAAAACACGTGTCTGGGATTACTGTTGGCACTCTTGTTCAAAAGAGGTTTGCCAGGCATTTTGGTGCTGGACTGCCCTTGTGGGCAGGACAAAGACTGATATACAAATGAATATTCCACCTTTGTGAAAAGTACAGTGAACAAAAAGTGATAGCTGCGACTATCAAAATGGGTAAAAACAACAGAACAGGTTATCATGCCATGTTCTTTCTAAAGAGTTGTGCCTGCTACTTTTTTTGTATTTTTGCAAGGAACTTGGGGTTGGTCACCCTCAGTTACCCGTGGGAACTCAGACAGTGGCCCCTTGCTCATTGTGCTCAGAGAGGCACAGCTCCACCTCAGTGATGAGGCCTGACTAGGCCAAAAAGCATGTGTGGTTGCTGATGGTACTCTTGTTCAAAAAAGGTTTGCTAGGCAGTTCGGTGCTGGACTGTCCTTTTGGGCAGGACAAAGACTTATATGCAAATGGATATTCCTCATTTGTGAAAAGTACAGTGAGCAAAACGTGATGGCTGCAGACTCTCAAAGTGGTTAAAAACCAAAGAACAGGTTATCATGCCATGTTTGTTCTAGAGAGGTGCGCTTGCTACCTTTTTGTGTTTTTGCAAGGTACTTGGGAGTGGTCAACCTAAGTTACCTGGGGGAACCCAGACATGGTGCCATTGCTCACTGTGCTCAAGAGAGGCACTGCTCCACCTCACTGTAGAGGCCCGACTAGACCAAAACATATGTCTGGGGTTGCTGTTGGCACTCTTGTTCAAAGGAGGGTTGCCAGTCATTTCGATGCTGGGATGCCCTTGTGGGCTGGATAAAGACTGATATGCAAATGGATATTCCACCTTTGTGAAAAGTACAGTGAGCAAAAAGCGATAGCTGCGGACTCTCAAAGTGGGTAGAAACCACAGAACAGGTTATCATGACATGTTCTTTCTTTGGAGGGGTGCCTGCTACCTTTTTTGTATTTTTGCACAGAACTTTTTTTCACCCTAAATTAACTGGGGGTAACCAGACATGGACCCCTTGCTCACTCTGGTCAGAGAGGCATAGCTCCACCTTACTGATGAGGCCTGACTAAGCCAAAACACATGTGTGTGGTTGCTCATGGCACACTTGTTCAAAGGAAGTTTTGCAGGCATTTCTGTGCTGGACTGCCCTTGTGGGCAGGACAAAGACTGATATGTAAATAGATATTCCTCCTTTGTGAAAAGTACATTGAGCAAAAAACAATGCTGCTTACTCTCAAAGTGGGTAAAAACCACTGATCAGGTTATTATGCCATGTTCTTTCAAGAGAGGGGCACCTGCTACCTTTTTTGTATTTTTGCAAGGAACTTGGGTTGGTCACCATAAGTTAACTGGGGGAACCCAGACAGGGACCCCTTGCTCTCTGTGCTCTGAGAGGCACAACTCCACCTCACTTATGAGGCCTGACTAGGTTGAAACACGTGTCTTGGTATGCTGTTGGTACTCTTGTTCAAAAGAGGTTTGCCAGGCAGTTCGGTGCTGGACTTCCCTTTTAGGCAGGACAAAGACTTATATGCAAATGGTGTTGCTCCTTTGTGAAAAATACAGTGAGCAAAAAGTGAATGCTGCAGACTCTCAAAGTGGTTAAAAACCAAAGAACAGGTTATCATTCCATGCTTGTTCTAGAGAGGTGTGCCTGCTACCTTTTTTGTGTTTTTGCAAGGTACTTGCGATTGGTCAACCTAAGTTACCTGTGGGAACTCAGACAGTGACCCCTTGCTCATTGTGCTCAAGAGAGGCACTGCTCCACCACACTGATGAGGCCCGACTAGGCCGAAACATATGTCTGGGGTTGCTGTTGGCCCTCTTGTTCAAAGGAGGTTTGTCAGTCATTTCGATGCTGGGATGCCCTTGGGGATAAAGACTGATATGAAAATGGATATTCCCCCTTTGTGAAAAGTACAGTGAGCAAAAAGCGATAGCTGCAGACTCTCAAAGTGGGTAGAAACCACAGAACAGGTTATCATGACATGTTCTTTCTTGGGAAGGGTGCCTGCTACCTTTTTTGTATTTTTGCATGGAACTTGTTTTTTTTTCACCCTAAGTTACCTGGGGGAACCCAGACGTAGACTCCTTGCTCACTGTGGTCAGAGAGGCATAGCTCCACCTCACTGATGAGGCCTGACTAAGCCAAAATACATGTGTGCGGTTGCTGATGGCACACTTGTTCAAAGGAAGTTTGCCAGGCAATTCTGCGCTCGACTGCCCTTGTGGGCGGGACAAAGACTGATATCTAAATAGATATTCCTCCTTTGTGAAAAGTACATTGAGCAAAAAACAATGCTGCTTACTCTCAAAGTGGGTAAAAACCACTGATCAGGTGATCAAGCCATGTTCTTTCAAGAGAGGGGCACCTGCTACCTTTTTTGTATTTTTGCAAGGAACTTGGGTTTGGTCACCCTAAATTACCTGGGGGAACCCAGACAGGGACCCCTTGCTCACCGTGCTCAGAGAGGCACAGCTCCACCTCACTTATGAGGCCTGTCTAGGCCAAAACATGGTTCTGGGTATGCTGTTGGTACTCTTGTTCAAAAGAGGTTTGCCAGGCAGTTCAGTGCTGGACTTCCCTTTTAGGCAGGACAACGACTTATATGCAAATGGATTGTTCCTCCTTTGTGAAAAGTACAGTGAGCAAAAAGTCATGGCTGCAGACTCTCAAAGTGGGTAAAAAACGACAGAACAGGTTATCGTGCCGTGTTCTTTCTAGAGGGGAGCGCCTGCTCCCTTTTTTGTGTTTTTGCAAGGTACTTGGGATTGGTCAACCTAAGTTACCTGTGGGAACTCAGACAGTGACCCCTTGCTCATTGTGCTCAAGTGAGGCACTGCTCCACCACACTGATGAGGCCCGACTAGGCCGAAACATATGTCTGGGGTTGCTGTTGGCCCTCTTGTTCAAAGGAGGTTTGTCAGTCATTTCGATGCTGGGATGCCCTTGGGGATAAAGACTGATATGAAAATGGATATTCCCCCTTTGTGAAAAGTACAGTGAGCAAAAAGCGATAGCTGCAGACTCTCAAAGTGGGTAGAAACCACAGAACAGGTTATCATGACATGTTCTTTCTTGGGAAGGTGCCTGCTACCTTTTTTGTATTTTTGCATGGAACTTGTTTTTTTTTCACCCTAAGTTACCTGGGGGAACCCAGACGTGGACCCCTTGCTCACTGTGGTCAGAGAGGCATAGCTCCACCTCACTGATGAGGCCTGACTAAGCCAAAACACATGTGTGCGGTTGCTGATGGCACACTTGTTCAAAGGAAGTTTGCCAGGAATGTCTGTGCTCGACTGCCCTTGTGGGAGGGACAAAGACTGATATGTAAATAGATATTCCTCCTTTGTGAAAATTATATTGAGCAAAAAACAATGCTGCTTACTCTCAAAGTGGGTAAAAACCACTGATCAGGTGATCAAGCCATGTTCTTTCAAGAGAGGGGCACCTGCTACCTTTTTTGTATTTTTGCAAGGAACTTGGGTTTGGTCACCCTAAATTACCTGGGGGAACCCAGACAGGGACCCCTTGCTCACCGTGCTCAGAGAGGCACAGCTCCACCTCACTTATGAGGCCTGTCTAGGCCAAAACATGGTTCTGGTTATGCTGTTGGTACTCTTGTTCAAAAGAGGTTTGCCAGGCAGTTCAGTGCTGGACTTCCCTTTTAGGCAGGACAACGACTTATATGCAAATGGATGTTCCTCCTTTGTGAAAAGTACAGTGAGCAAAAAGTGATGGCTGCAGACTCTCAAAGTGGGTAAAAACGACAGAACAGGTTATCGTGCCGTGTTCTTTCTAGAGAGGAGCGCCTGCTCCCTTTTTTGTACTCTGGCAATGAACTTGAGGTTGGCCACTCTAAGTTACCTGGGGGAACCAAGACAAGGGGCCTCATTACACGGACGGCGGTAAGGGTTAACGGTCACCGTTAATGGCAACAGTGACCGTTAACCCTTACCGCCGTACTACGAGGTCCCTTTGCGGGTTGGAGGATTTAACGCCTGCTTCTTGCAAGCGTTAAAATCCAACCCGCTAAGGGACCTCGGAGCTAATTACGGCACCGCAAAATTGCGGTGCCGTAATTAGCGCCTTCCCCATTTCCATAGAGCCCTATGGGGCAGAAATGGGAATGGGGAAGGGCAATGGCGGAAAGGGGATTTACCGCCCCTCCAACCTTGGAATGGGGCGGTAAATCCCCTTTCCGCCAAGGCGGTGCCGGTATTTTACCGGCATGAGCCATGGCGCTAATAGCGCCATGGCTCACCGCCTACCGTGTAATGAGGCCCAAGGACCCCTTGCTCACTGTGCTCAGAGAAGCACAGCTCCACCTCACTGATGAGGCCTGACTAGGCTAAAACACCTGTCTGGGGTTGCTGTTGGGACTCTTGTTCAAAGGAGATTTGCCAGGCATTTCAGTGCTGGATTGCCCTTGTGTGCAGGACAAAGACTGGCATGCAAATTATTATTCCTTCTATGTGAAAAGTACAGTGAGCAAACATCAATAGCTGGTGACTCTCTAAGTGGGTGAAGATCACAGAACAGGTTTTCAAGCCATGTTCTATCTAGAGAGGTGGGCCTGGTACGTTTTATGCATTTTTGCAAGGAACTTGGGGTTGTTCACTTGGGGGGAGCCAGACGTGGACTTCTTGCTCGCTGTGCTAATAGAGGCACGGTTCAATCTCACTGCTGAGGCCTGACTAGGCCAAAACACGTGTCTGGGGTTGCTGTAGGCGCTCTTGTTCAAAGGAGGTTTGCCATGCATTTTGGGGCAAGACTGCCCTTGTTTGTGGGACAAAGACTGATATTCAAATGGATGTTCCTCCTTTGTGAAAAGTACAGTGAGAAAAAAGCGAGCTATAGGGCAGCAGTATGGCAAGCACTAAGGGCACAATACCCAGACACAACCGATATTGGGGCGATTACATCTCGGAAGATGAGGGAAGATGAAGACCCTGTACAGTAAAATCTGCAGATACAAGAGCTTTGGCGCCTTGAAACTCGTGAGCCGTGGGACAAACTACCAGCAATATTTTATCACATATTAGTACTGGGGCTACCAGAGCCTGTCCAGAAGAGTTTAGGAAAATTGGTAGGGATGGAAGCAAAAAGCTGGCCAGAAATACAACTCATGATAGTTCATCATTGTAGACTATGGTAGGAAAAGATTAAGAAAAAAGCAGCGGACAGGAAATGAGTACAGAGAAAACAATTGAAGTATGCAATGGAAGGGGTGGTCTCAACCAGCCCCACCCAACAGGCACAGCAGCCGCAGACACAACCAGAGCAGTTCTCACCGCCCATGGGTGGAGGGTATGTGGGGTGAGGTGTACCCAGCAAGGGTTCTGAGTAAGGGGGAGCCAACAGAGAGGATGTGGCTTCTGACCACAGATGCATCACTTCCAAGTGGACGTTTCAGAAGGGTTTTGAGGATATGGGCAGCAGGTGCAGCAGAGCCCAGAGGATTTTTCGGGGGTTTTCCAATAACAATGGAGGGAGCCACTGCAGTGTTGGACATGTGAGCAGTAAGGATATATTTTGAGAGTGTGTACGTACAGGGGGATGCAGCAGAATTGGGAAGTGCAGGGCCAGCAGGATTACTATGCACAAGACCAGCAACAGCAAGGACAGGTGCAAGGCACATATCAACAGATGCAACAAGCACAAGTACAAGCACCACAAGCACAAATGAAGGTACCACAGATGCCAGCACAGGTACCGCAGTATTCTCAAGCATCACAGATTCGATGAACACACAGCAATTAGCAAAGATACAGAGCAATGACGTAGCAGCACATGTGGACTCAATGGCGACAGTTCCCATCAGAAAACTGGGAGGAATTACCATGGTGGGGAACAATCCTTTTACAGGGAATGGGATGTCCCTGTACCCTCAATAGGACAGCCCACAGACAAACTTTATGTGTCCCATCCTGTCAATCACACTCACCCCTGCGGAGGAACCTTGCATATGGGTGGTGATAGGTTAAAAAAACGTTGATGTTGATGCCATGAACACTCAAGGATTATCTGGGGCTCGGGAAGTGATTCCTTTCAGAGACGACATCTCACTTTCTATAGGAGATCACAATCTATCTCTACCTTTATTTTACTCTCGACAGACACCTCTGAACATACTGGGATGAGACATTATGAGCAGACTGAACATGACCATTTAATTTACAGACAACGGAATAGTGTTTCCACTTGCTCAAAGTAAGACAGATAGTACAATCATACTGTGAACACATTATATTCAACAGATGCCTATTTTGGTTCTCCTGCTGTGACTGATGACTGCTTCCTCCCTCTCTAGCACCAAGATTCCTCCGGGTGAATGTTGTGCTTTACAAATTACATTAACATAGCATAACATAACACTGTACAGAGGTGGGTCCCAGTGGACGCAGAAATGTTCCAGGATGGGAATGACATTGCCATTGCATGGCTTCCAGGAATTGCCGGAAGATGTGGCGGGTTCCAAACGAGTACCTATGCAGGCTTGAGCTACCGATGGACGAGGAGGAGGGATCCCTAGTGCCAATAAAAATAGAGGCAGTGGTTGTGAGGGAGAATTGGATTGCAGTGCACAGGATGGATGACACTTGGTGGGCATAGAGAGCAGTGATTGCAGTGGCAGAAGGGTGCAAGTTAACCACAGTGTCAAATGAAGAGCTATTCAGGGAAGGCCTACTAGAAATAGAGATGGTGTTCGAAATAACTCTGACTTATTGGTTACTAATACATTACAGGGAAGTACCACAGAGAATGGCAATGGCACTGGAGGTGCCACTCTCATTCTGGGAGAAGGATATGGCCAAGGTACCCAGTCCCTATGACGTGGGTCACATTAAGAGCATAGGGGAGTGAAGATCAAGCTGAAGCAAGGAGCAATTTTACCAAGAGTGAAGCAGTACCCCCTAACTAAAGACACAAATGAGGGCATTTATGAGACAATAACAGCCCTGATTGAGAGAGGCATCCTTGTACCATCAGAGTCACCATGCAATACTGCAGTTTCTCCGTTGAGGAAAGCAAAGAGAGGGTGGTCATGCCAATTCATACAGGATTTAAGGCCTCTTAACCACATTGTAGAAGCAGAATATCCTTTAGTTGCAAATCCAGCGACAATTTTGTGCAGCATTCCGGCAGAAGCTGCCTGCTTCACGGTCATTGACTTAAAGAATTTATTATTCTCAGTACCAGACTCACAAAACATGACCAGATTTATGTATAGAAACCAGAAGTAGAAACATACTCGTCTCCAACAAGGGTACTGCGAGTTACCATCTATCTTTAACAGAATGATACAGATGGGCTGAAGCAACATACAGATGGAGAGCACAGTTTTACAGTATGTAGATTACATTTTGATTTGCAGCAAGCCAGAAGATCAGTGTAGGAAGGACTCAGTACACAAGCTCTGACTGTGTTAGCTGACAAAGGATACCAAGTGGACAAGGACAAGTTACAGTACTGTCAGAAGGAGGTGATATACATTGGACAGACTATATCCCAAGAAGGCTGACAGATCACCCCAGAGAGAGCACAGACAATACGTAAGACACCTAAGCCCATGACAGTGAGGGAAATGCAACAATTCTTAGGGTTGTGCAACTACTGAAGAGCATGGGTCTTTGACTACAGCACATATACAAGGAAGCACAGAAAGGGAACAGGAGACTGACATGGACCACTGAGTTGACTGAGGCATTCGAGGAACTGGAGAAAGCAATAAGCAGACCACCAGTGCTAGGGATCCCCGACTACAAAAAATAAATTGTTCTGTCTCTCTCATTGACGGTGTAGTGATGAAGACAGTACTTACACAAAAGACAAGCATGGGAGACAGGCCAGTAGTTTACTACAGTGGAAAACTCGACCCAGTAATGAGAGGACACCAACAGTGCAAACAAGCTTTGCCAGCTGCCGTATTTGCAGTGGAGAAGTCAGCAGCAATAACTATGGGGTGCACCACCACTCTTTACATGGAGCACACCCTCTTTGCAATGCTGCAGAAGCCAAAGTGCACTCTGATAACACAAAGAGCATCAGGGTACGAGGTGTTACTACCGAATGTGGGACTGAAGATAGTGAGATGCAGAATTGTCAACCCAGCAACATTTCTAGCAAATGTCCTACAGGTGGTAGACTATGCAGTCAACAGTACAGCAAACATATAGATGTTCAGTAACACTTGCACGGTAGAGGAGGATGCACTTGATGGGGGGAGACGTGTTCTACATTGATGGTTCTTCAACAATTGATCAGACAGATGGAGTCAGGCATACAGGGACTGCAGTAGTAAGACTGAAGGAAGCTGGGACAAGTGAAGTAATAGCCAATGCGCGACTAACATCCCATTACTCAGCACAAGCAGCATAACTAGTGGCCATAATACAAGTACTGGAACACAGCCTAGAGAAGGAGGTGACAATCTACTCTGACTCTGCATTTGTGATGTTCACAGTACACTCTAGACTGCAACGATGGCTCAGGAGATGGTTCAAAGGAGCAGACAGGACTCCAGTACAAGATGCACTTTTACTGGGCAGATTGATTGAAGTAATTGCTTGTCCAAGACTGATAGCAATAGTGAAGTGCCAAGCGCACACGAAAGGGGAAGATCCCATTTCAAGGGGAAACAAAGCAGCATGCCCTTTTTTGAGGCAAAATGCACAGCATATTTTGGGGAGCCATGGGAACTAGGAGGAACTCCTAAAGCGCAAGAGTGCACCAGAAATCTGATACTTAAGGAAGAATACAATGTACTGCCAGAAGCACAGATCATGGAGTTCCGGGAGCTGCACCCAGGGAAGAGAAGGAATTGTGGGCTAGGAGGGGATTGCTACAGGCATTGGTGAAAACATGGTTCTGTCCCCATCAGGCAGAAAACGTGGATGAATTTGTGAGCAATTGTTGGATTTGTCAGCAGATTACATCAGGGCATTGTATTGTATACTGACTTATAAAGCATAGCAAAGGCCCAAAGGCATCAAGGCGCTGAAGCAGTGAACTGCCAGAAAGGGAGAGAAAAAGAGCAGACTCAGAACAAACGTGTTTTCAGTTGCTTACGAAAGGCAGATCGAGTACTCCTAATATGCAACGGAAGTGCATTCCATAGCGTGGATGCCAGCACTGAAAAGGATCTGCCACCCATCCGAGTACGCCGAAAGCGGGGAACAGTCATCAGGAACTGAACAGCCGACTGAAGGTTTCTCTTAGTTTTATAAGGAGTAAACCTTGACTGAAGAATCAAGGCCATTGTAGCGTAGATGGCCCGATGAACAATACATACAATTTTGAACTCAACCCAAGACTTAACCGGGCGCCAGTGAAGGCGCCGCAGAAGGTCTCGAGAAGGAGCATGTCTAGAGGCACCAAGGCCAACCTAGCTGCCACACTCGGTAGAATTTTAAGAAGCTGCAATAATGCTGCCCGTTGACCCAGTTAAATGCCATTGCAGTAGTCAATAGCACCCATGATGGCGGCGGTGACAATTTTACTCCTAGCATTACTAGGAAGAAATCCCAGCACCTTCCTCATATATTAAGATTGGCGAAACCACTGCCGCATACTGCAGAGATATGTGCCTCTCTGGAATAGAACGGCATGATCTTAATGCCCAGGCTTTTCAGTACACTGCCCACAAATCCGCCTGGAACAAAAACCATACCTTAAGAAAAAACTTGGGGGCTCCTCCTTCTCCCACTTAGCTGCAAAAACCTCAAACAACATCCTGAAAGAAATAAGAAACACCAAAGTTTACCTACAATTCAGAAAATTACTAAAAACCTGGCTCTTCAACACCACAGACTAAAACTGAAAAACTGAAAAAACCAAACGGGAAACACAAAGAAAATGGATGACTGAATTTAGAATGACACTGACAACACCCAGAACCGACCAGAGATACTCTTACTACAACAAGAGAGACCATGCTAAGTCAAATAGGACACAAGCGACACCCTTTAGGACAGGAATCACCATCCCGAGCCAACTCAATGCCAACAACCTCATCCGCCCCATAATCCCTACTGTAGTACTTGTATGGAGTTGTATGAATGTTAGCACGGGCACTGACCATATGGGGTCGTGAATGAAAATAGGCATCGCCTCTGGACGTAATATCAACCAATGGCATGTGCCACGTTTCGAAGGGGATGGGAGCGACAGCCTGAAAAAATATGGATGGAGTAGCCTTGGCTAGTCAATGCCGCACACCGACTGGATTGGGAATGGTCTCTGGGCCAGACTGCAATGGATGCATAAATGCCTGCTAGCCCTGCATACAGAGAGGTGCCAAGTAGGTGGCCAAAAACGAACTTAGGTGGGGTTATGAATGTGAGTGGATGCCATGTGTGAAAGGGACTGTATATATCAGACAGCCCAGATCAGGACAGAAGACCCAGAGATGTTCCCGCACCCCATCTGGAGAGAACACAGAAACTCAGCGCCTCACTTCCAGACAGCATTGCCAATTAACCAATCCCATAACAATTTCACCCCTCTGCATACACCTCTCAAACTCTAAACCTACAACACAACAATCCGCACAAACTTCACTACACTGCAACAATAAAACAAATCACACATAGACTCGCACAACAGCACACAATGACTACTTACCATAAAACACCCCAAGCCCAGCCAATGGACCTACCGGGCTGAGGCCACCAACAGCACATCACTGCTCTCTTGCACTTTTCTAGCTTTTGCCCACTAACTGAGCCCCCACCCTTTTCTCCCTTTTTCAGAGCCGCCAGAGTGCCAGGGGACCACTCCATTGGTGATAGTGTGCAGTATAAATATCCTTTAACATTAACATTAACATTAACATTAACATAACACTAGCCGGTTGAGGGCAAGGCCCAAGGCAAGAGGACCAGTAGTCGGGAGTCCAACCCACGGTTGTCTTCCTGATAACAAGAATTTCGGATTTGTCTCTGCTTAGCTTTAACCAATTGTCGGACATCGATTGGCACACAGCAGAGAGACAGTCTTTCAAAAGGGCTGGGGGACTGTCGGCTGGTGCATTTAGAGGAAAGATGATTTGCATACTCTGAGAATTGTGAGAGGAGCCACCCCAAGACCAGTAGGCCCATTCCAGCATTTACATGTGGATTATGTAAATATGATCCAGGTTTGACAAGCATACCGCTACATGATAGTGGTTGTATGCCCATTTTCCAGGTGGATTGAGGCAGGCCCCTGTTCATATGCAGACGCCTTTATAGTGGCTAATTTCCTGGTCAGAGAAGTGTTCCCAAGATGGGGTGTGTGTGAGGTCCTATGGTCTGGCAACAGCCTTCACTTGGCCAATGAAGTGTTTCAGCACCTTACAGCGTTTTTGGGCATTCAACACAAATTTGCCTGTGCATACCATCTGCAAGCAAATGGGGTGCATGACTGGAATGCCTGAAAGGCCTGCCTAAGGAGTGCATAGAAAAGATCCAGCAGAGCACCAACATGAATTGGCTCAACTGCTTACCTCTCACATTGTTTGCATTGTGCAATAGGTCTGTGACCACCTTTTAATGCCCCATGAGGTGGTGCCGGGACGGCGCATGCATCTCCCTCTGGTACCCCCCACAACAGCACTGAAAGATTGTGAGAATAGTGCAGATGTGTTAGGAGGGGAAATGAGAAGAGGGCAAAACAGTCATGAGTATTTGCCCATGATATGGCAAGAGAGTTTGAAATCCTGGACACTGGTTATTTTCCCCTGATTGTGGTTGCTTTTTAGGGCACCAGTAAAGGACACATGGGCACACCCTTGTTTTTTTTGTGGTTGGCAAACCTTGTCAAGTATTTGGATACCAGGATTTTAATCAGGTTGTCATGTTCCCAGTGCAGACGCTTACCCACAAGACCACAAGCACTTGTTTAGTATTGGGATTTTGTTTACCAGGGAATATTTCACAACAGATAGCTGGGTTTAAAAGGTGAGCACCTTTTATAGTTTACCAGTATATTTATAATATGATATGTTATACACCTCTTGTAGAGCGCAACACGCTCGAAGGCCTCAGTGCGCAACAAAAGGCAATGTCTTAACGGCTTTCTTGAAACCTGAAATGCATGATGCATTACTAATGCAAACATGTATGGAGTTGCAAAGAGTTGGGGCACAAACAGTAAAACAACAGCCACCAAAGTTGTTTTACTTGAACCGAGGAACAAAGAGTATAGAGTGATCAGTGGACCTAGGAGTACAGAAGTACAGGTAGTGGGATTCTCAGGTACTCTATTAATTAGGTAGCCAGGTGCTCGATTAGTAAGACATTTATATGACAGGGTCAGAATTTTATGAGAGATACAGTGGTGTATTGGCGGCCAGCTTAGATCTCCTCTTGACTGGGTGACATGGTCATGCGGGCCCAAATTGCAAATTTTCCTCACCGCGTTGTTCTGAACTACTTGGAGACTATGAATATTCTTTTTAGAAGTGCCCGCAAGCAGGTCTTTACAATAGTCAAGTTGAGAATTGACAATGGTACAGCTAATGAGGCAAGATGTTCAGAAGACAAGTAAGGTTTATTCTGCCTCAGAAGTTTGTTAATATAGGAGCAGGAAGATTTAATTTTGGACAACATGATTGGCCAGAGTCCAGGATAACACTAATAGGGTAATTCATAGAATTTCGCACAAAAGTGGCGCACATGGCTGGCGCGCAGTGTCCCCGTGTGATACACTGTGCCAGCCGCGTGCGATAAAATCAATTTCATCGCACAGCGTATTCATGGATTTTAGCCTCCAAAACCAGCCGTGGTGCAGAGTGGCGCAGCGACCCTGCAGCAGCGCCAGTTACGCCCCCAAGAACGCCCTCGCGCAAGGAAAATCCATCAAAATCCCCAATTCATCGCAAATGTCTGCGCTAACCCTGGACCAGTTTACAGGGCTGCCAAACAGCAAATGCCAAGCGGGGTCCGTGTATTACTGGGCTGCGCGGGAAGTTTCACACGCGATTGGCTTGTGCGAGCGGGGTACGTGTATAACTGGGGAGCGCGGGAAGTTTCACACGCGATTTCAGCAGGGTACGTGTATTACTGGGGTGCGCGGGAAGTTTGACACGCAATTTCAGCAGGGTACGTGTATTACTGTGGTGCGCGGGAAGTTTTACACGCAATTGGCCCTGTGCGAGCGGGGTACGTGTATTACTGGGGTGCGCGGGAAGTTTCACACGCGATTGGCCCTGTGCGAGCAGGGTACGTATATTACTGGGGTGCGCAGGAAGTTTCACACGCGATTGGCCCTGTGCGAGAGGGGTACGTGTATTACTGGGGTGCGCGGGAAGTTTAACACGCGGTTGGCCCTGTGCGAGTGGGGTACGTGTATTACTGGGGTGCGCAGGAAGTTTCACACGCAATTTCAGCTGGGTACGTGTATTACTGGGGTGCGCGGGAAGTTTCACACGCGATTGGCCCTGTGCAAGCGGGGTACATGTATTACTGGGGTGCGTGGGAAGTTTCACACGTGAATTCAGCAGGGTACGTGTATTCCAGGGGTGCGCGGGAAGTATCACAAGCAAATTCAGCAGGGTACGTGTATTTCAGAGGTGCGCGGGAAGTTTCACATGCAAATTCAGCAGGGTACATGTATTTCAGGGGTGCGCGGGAAGTTCCACACGCGATTGTCCTGGGTACGTGTATTCCAGGGGTGCGCGGGAAGTATCGCACGCAAATTCAGCAGGGTACGTGTATTTCAGGGGTGCGCGGAAGTTTCACATGCGATTCCATCAGGGCACGTGTATTTCAGGGGTGCGTGGGAAGTTTCACACGCGATTCCATCAGGGCACGTGTATTTCAGGGGTGCGCATGAAGTTTCACACGCAAATTCAGCATGGTACGTGTCTTTCAGGGGTGCGCGGGACGTTTCACACGCGATTCCATCAGGGCACGTCTATTTCAGGGGTGCGCGTGAAGTTTCACACGCAAATTCAGCAGGGTACGTGTCTTTCAGGGGTGCGCAGGAAG